>NC_091282.1:406188089-406498089 GCF_032444005.1 Ranitomeya imitator
GGACAACAAATATTGGGGTCAAATTTCTCCTGTTACCCTTGGGAAAAATAAAAAACTCTGGGCTAAATAATTATTTTTGAGGAAAGAAAACGTATTTATTATTTTCACGGCTCTGCATTATAAACTTCTATGAAGCACTTGGGGGTTCAAAGTGCTCACCACACATCTAGATAAGTTCCTTTGGGGGTCTAGTTTCCAAAATGGGGTCACTTGTGGGGGGTTTCTACTGTTAAGCCACATCAGGGGCTCTGCAAACGCAACGTGACGCCCACAGAGCATTCCATCAAAGTCTGCATTTCAAAACGTCACTACTTCACTTCCGAGCCCCGGCATGTGCCCAAACAGTGATTTACCCCCACATATGGGGTATCAGCGTACTCAGGAGAAACTGGACAACAACTTTTGGGGTCAAATTTCTCCTGTTACCCTTGGGAAAATAAAAAATTGCAGGCTAAAAGATCATTTTTGAGAAAATAATTTTTTTTTTTTTTTTCATGGCTCTGCGTTATAAACTTCTGTGAAGCACTTGGGGGTTCAAAGTCCTCACCACACATCTAGATTAGTTCCTTTGGGGGTCTAGTTTCTAAAATGGTGTCATTTCTGGGGGATCTCCAATGTTTAGGCACACAGGGGCTCTCCAAACGTGACATGGTGTCCGCTAATGATTGGAGCTAATTTTCCATTTAAAAAGCCAAATGGCGTGCCATCCCTTCCGAGCCCTGCCGTGCGCCCAAACAGTGGTTTACCCCCACATATGGGGTATCAGCGTACTCAGGACAAACTGAACAACAATATTTGGGGTCCAATTTCTCCTATTATCCTTGGCAAAATAGGAAATTCCAGGCTAAAAAATCATTTTTGAGGAAAGAAAAATTATTTTTTATTTTCATGGCTCTGCGTTATAAACTTCTGTGAAGCACCTGGGGGTTTAAAGTGCTCAATATGCATCTAGATAAGTTCCTTGGGGGGTCTAGTTTCCAAAATGGGGTCACTTGTGCGGGAGCTCCAATGTTTAGGCACACAGGGGCTCTCCAAACGCGACATGGTGTCCGCTAACAATTGGAGCTAATTTTCCATTCAAAAAGTCAAATGGCGCGCCTTCTCTTCCGAGCCCTGCCGAGTGCCCAAACAGTGGTTTACCCCCACATATGAGGTATCGGCGTACTCGGGAGAAATTGCCCAACAAATTTTATGATCCATTTTATCCTACTGCCCATGTGAAAATGAAAAAATTGAGGCGAAAAGAATTTTTTTGTGAAAAAAAAGTACTTTTTCATTTTTACAGATCAATTTGTGAAGCACCTGAGGGTTTAAAGTGCTCACTAGGCATCTAAATTAGTTCCTTGGGGGGTCTAGTTTCCAAAATGGGGTCACTTGTGGGGGAGCGCCAATGTTTAGGCACACAGGAGCTATCCAAACGCGACATGGTGTCCGCTAACGATGGAAATAATTTTTCATTCAAAAAGTCAAATGGCGCTCCTTCCCTTCCGAGCCTTACCATGTGCCCAAACAGTGGTTTACCTCCACATGTGAGGTATTGGTGTACTCAGGAGAAATTGCCCAACACATTTTAGGATCCATTTTATCCTGTTGCCCATGTGAAAATGAAAAAATTGAGGCTAAAAGAATTTTTTTGTGAAAAAAAAGTACTTTTTCATTTTTACGGATCAATTTGTGAAGCACCTGGGGGTTCAAAGTGCTCACTATGCATCTAGATAAGTTCCTTGGGGCGTCTAGTTTCCAAAATGGGGTCACTTGTGGGGGAGCTCCAATTTTTAGGCACACGGGGGCTCTCCAAACGTGACATGGTGTCCGCTAAAGAGTGGAGCCAATTTTTGATTCAAAAAGTCAAATGGCGCTCCTTCCCTTCCAAGCCCTGCCGTGCGCCAAAACAGTGGTTTACCCCCACATATGAGGTATCAGCGTACTCAGGACAAATTGGACAACAACTTTCGTGGTTCAGTTTCTCCTTTTACCATTGGGAAAATAAAAAAATTGTTGCTAAAAGATAATTTTTGTGACTAAAAAGTTAAATGTTCATTTTTTCCTTCCATGTTGCTTCTGCTGCTGTGAAGCACCTGAAGGGTTAATAAACTTCTTGAATGTGGTTTTGAGTACCTTGAGGGGTGCAGTTTTTAGAATGGTGTCACTTTTGGGTATTTTCAGCCATATAGACCCCTCAAACTGACTTCAAATGTGAGGTGGTCCCTAAAAAAAATGGTTTTGTAAATTTCGTTGTAAAAATGACAAATCGCTGGTCGAATTTTAACCCTTATAACTTCCTAACAAAAAAAAATTTTGTTTCCAAAATTGTGCTGATGTAAAGTAAACATGTGGGAAATGTTATTTATTAACTATTTTGTGTCACATATCTCTCTGGTTTAACAGAATAAAAATTCAAAATGTGAAAATTGCGAAATTTTCAAAATTTTCGCCAAATTTCCGTGTTTATCACAAATAAATGCAGAATTTATTGACCTAAATTTACCACTAACATGAAGCCCAATATGTCACGAAAAAACAATCTCAGAACCGCTAGGATCCGTTGAAGCGTTCCTGAGTTATTACCTCATAAAGGGACACTGGTCAGAATTGCAAAAAACGGCAAGGTCTTTAAGGTCAAAATAGGCTGGGTCTTGAAGGGGTTAAGAATAGTGACAAAGGGGGGGGGGGGGTAATTGTTATCATGAACTCCCTAGATTACAAAAATGAAATCACTAAGTTAATTTTTTATAGACATTCTCATCAGAAATTATCTTCTGATCCTACCAGTTCATTCAAACAAAAAATTGACAAGGTAATTGAGGAAGGAGTTTCTTTAGGAGTATTAACTAACAAAGGCGGATTTTCTGCAAGTCTCCCATCCTGTCATGCCTATCCTGTATGGATTACCCAAAATCCATAAGCAAGCCAAATTTCCCCCAATGAGACCTATAGTCTCAAGTATAGGGTCAATTAATGAATATTTGGGCCAGTGGCTCGATTCCCTGTTGCAGCCATTAGTTTTAAGAACTCCAGGGTATATTAAGGATACTAAGGATATTTTGGGCATTCTAACACACAAACAGTGGAAGTCAGGTTACACTTGGTTAAGTTGCAACATAGTTTCGCTATACACTTGTATTCCACATAATGTAGCAATGTCGGCATTACAATTTCATTTGAATCATTATAGTTCATATTCACAGGATCTCATTAATTTTGTTTTACAGGTCACTTTCTTCTTATTAACTCATAATTTTTTTTCATTTGATTCTGAATATTATTTACAATGCACTGGTGTAGCGATGGGGGCCAAGTTTTCACCTTCATTTGCAAATTTGGTTATGGCGCACTGGGAACATTTATACTTATTTTCTACATCTAATGATTTTTCTTCTTTTATCCACTGTGTTATGATCCGGTGACCTTGGAGCCGCATGGAACTTTCTCTGGAGTTGGTGGAAACTATACTGACCGCAAATGCTGAACTTATCACCGCAACTAGAAGTAGCCGTGGGGTGTGCCTAACAAATCCTAGACACTTCGACACAGCCGGAGGACTAAATACCCCTATAGATGAAAATAGGAATACTACCTTGCCTCAGAGCAGAACCCCAAAGGATAGGCAGCCCCCCACAAATATTGACTGTGAGTAGTAGAGGAAAAGACACACGCAGGCAGGAAACAGGATTTAGCAAAAGAGGCCACTCTAGCTAAAATAGGAAAGGATAGGATAGAATACTAAGCGGTCAGTATTAAAACCCTTCCAAAAATATCCACAGCAGAAAATACAAAAAACTCCACCATCTAACTAAAGATGTGGAGCGTATATCTGCAACTCCAGAGAATCCAGCAAGACAGAGAAAAACACTGACTCAATCTAAGCTGGACAAGAGAAAACAAATGAATAGCACAGAATTATTAAGCACACAGCATGTGTGCCACAGAAACAAAAACCAGTCACTTATCTTTGCTGAATTGGCAGCAAGGCTGGAGGGACCAGACAAAGATCCAAAACCTCCCAGAACCATGGACAACTGGCAAGGACTAATGAATCCTGCACACCTAAATACACCAGTCAGAGCTGCAAATCAGCAGATACACCTGACCAGGACTGAAACTCAGGGACAACTGCATTACCACCTACAACCACTGGAGGGAACCCAAAAGCAGAATTCACAACACCACTGTTATGGCAGATACATCGACGATATGTTAATAATTTGGCCAGGCGATGTATCTGCCATACGGGACTTTGTGGACTACATCAATGACAACAATTTCAATCTGAAATTTACATATGTTCATGCTGATTCGAAAATTTATTTTCTTGACCTAAAACTAACAGGTATTTCCAATAAATTAATTTCAACACGAACCTATACAAAACCATCAGCAGGGAATACCATTCTACATGCCAGGAGTAGCCATCCGAGACACACTGTCAAATCCATCCCTGTGAATTGCAATAATAATAATGAACTCCAAAATGGCCTCATCAAATCTTGTAGTAAATTTCATCAGCGTGGATATCTCAATTGGATGCTCTATAGAGCACTACACTTGGTAAATAAAAAAGACCAAAAAAATCTAATTTTTTCGGGAACAGATCCCTCAAAAAATCCACCAAAGAAAACATCAAATAAATTGATTAGTAAAAACAATATTACAAATAGACCTTATGTTTGTTTGCAATTCAGCCCACAGTTTAATAAAATCAAAACTATTATCAATAAAGCCATCCCTATTTTGCATGAAGATCCCATTCTTTCCCAAATCTTAAATGAAGGTTGGAATATTGTAGCCAGAAAAGCGCCCACATTAGGCAACATATTGTCTCCGAATAGTTTCTCTTCCCAACAGCGCAGTAGTACTTGGCTCAAATGCACAGGGAGCTACAAATGTAATGTGACTAACTGCACTACATGTAAGCATTTAGTTACTACCAAATTTTTTGGCACTGCCTGTAACAGTAGTTTGTACAAAATCCAAAGTTTCATTAATTGTAATACACGATTTGTTGTATATAAGATTGATTGCGTTGTATGCAATAAATCATATATTGGTTGTACTGTCAGGAAACTAAAAAATCGCATATCGGAACACCTGTATGATATTTCTTGTACAACCAATAATAGCCGTACTATTTCATCTGCAGCCAAACATTTTATCGATTATCATTCACGGAGTACAGTTTCTTTGAGGGTAACGGGAATTGAAAAAATAAAAAACCCTCACGTGGCAGCAAGGCTGGAGGGACCAGACAAAGATCCAAAACCTCCCAGAACCATGGACAACTGGAAAGGACTAATGAATCCTGCACACCTAAATACACCAGTCAGAGCTGCAATCAGCAGATACACCTGACCAGGACTGAAACTCAGGGACAACTGCATTACCACCTACAACCACTGGAGGGAACCCAAAAGCAGAATTCACAACACCACTGTTATGGCAGATACATCGACGATTATTTTTACCTATCTAAGGTGGTGACAAAGGTGGGGTTGGTTTACTATTTTTTTTTATTTTGATCACTGTGATAGACCCTATCACAGTGATCAAAAAGAACTAATAGGAAAAACCTATTGTTGCTGAGTGCCAGCAGGCAGACCTCAGCGGGCTCAGAACACAGAAAGTCTGGTAAGGGGAAGGGTTAGGTTTTTGAGCTCAGCTGCATGCTGCATCTAAAAAATCTCATTGTTTAACAACTTCTGCACCCAGAGTAAACTAAGTAATACAGAATCAGGTCCTCTTTTCCTACATTATGCTGCTATCAGATAAGGTAGCAAAAACCTGCTGACAGTAGCAGTTTCTGCATAATGCGAGTCTGGTGTGGCGGAGTTTCACCAGCTCAATTGTGGTTTGTACCTCTTGCACAATGTGGACATAGTATTTTACTGCTATTATTATATTCCCTTATACTTATTTACATTGTTATATAGGTAGTATGGCTTACATATCTATACTACAACTATCTCAGTATTATTACTATGTACACTGCTCAAAAAAATAAAGGGAACACTAAAATCCCACATCCTAGTTATCACTGAATGAAATATTCCAGTTGTAATTCTTTATTCATTACATAGTGGAATGTGTTGAGAATAGAGTTGAGCGATACCTTCCGAAAATCGGGAAATAACGGATCGGATCGGACCGATACCACAAAAAAATATCAGATATCGCCGATTCCGATACCGGAAACCAATGCAAGTCAATGGAACACAAATATCGGAATTAAAATAAACCCTTTCTTTACTTGTAGGTTAATTCTACATGAAGGAAAACAACTAAGAATAATATAGAATGTATTGGGGGAGGTGGAGGAGACATTAAAGGCATAGAGGTTTAGCCCAATCAAATGGAATAGCAGGAATTATTATTTTTTTTAAGACGTTCTGAGTTACAAATATATTGACTATGTTAAGCTTTTTTATATTTTGTCAGATATTTATGTTTCACTACTTTTTTACTTCTCCCACACTTTCTCCTGCATCATCCTCTCCAGGGTCATCGTCTCCGGGGTCGTCATCTCCAGGGTCGTCGTCTTCTTCGGGGTGGTCTTCAGGGTCGTCGTCTTCAGGGTCGTCGTATTCAGGGTCGTCGTCAGGGAGATCCAGAATGATTACCAAGGACCACCAGACATTGGTGGAACTCGGATAACGAGAAGGAGGCACCTAAACCAAAGGCTCTGCCTGGAACCAGCTGACAGTACTGGAACCAGGATGGGTAGCAGAAGGTACAAGAGCCAAAGACACTGTCGAGAACCACCTGATGGTACTGGAACCTGGATAGGTAGCCGAAGGTACAAGAGCCAATGGAACTACCAAGGATCAGCTGACGGTACTGGAACCCAGTGGGACCTATTCAAGATTGACTTCCAAAGAGCCAGCTAATTGTGCTGGAACTCAGATAGGCAGCAGAAGGTTCAAATGAAAAAAAAATTGCAAGGCCGCGAGCCAGCCGGGGGAGCTTGTCCTATTGGCACTACGAATCCAGCCTTGATTTCCAGATCCCACAGTCCAGTTTAGGAAGCACCTAAACTGCAGGCACCATAGAGTCGGCTAACCCGACCGCAACCCACAGGACAACGTATTGGAGGCAAAGTGACCTTAACACTACCCGGAAACAGCTGGCATGCTGGAACCAGGCTGGGCAGGAGGGAATACCCGTGCCAAAGCCACTGCCGAGAACCAGCTGATGGTACTGGAACCCGGATGGGTAGCAGAAGGTACAAGAGCCAATGGAACTACCAAGGACCAGCTGATGGTACTGGAACCTGGTTACTAAGCAGGAGGTACCTATGCCAGAAAGCACTACCAAGGATCACCAGACATTGGTGGAATTCGGATACTGAGAAGGAGGCACCTAAGCCAAAGGCTCTGCCTGGAACCAGCTGACAGTACTGGAACCAGGATGGGTAGCAGAAGGTACAAGAGCCAAAGACATTGCCGTGAACCAGCTGACGGTACTGGAACCCGGATGGGTAGCCGAAGGTACAAGAGCCAATGGAACTACCAAGGACCAGCTGATGGTACTGGAACCTGGTTACTAACCAGGAGGTACCTATGCCAGAAAGCACTACCAAGGATCACCAGACATTGGTGGAATTTGATACCGAGAAGGAGGCACCTAGGCCAAAGGCTCTGCCTGGAACCAGCTGATGGTACTGGAACCCAGGGGGACCTATTCAAGATTGACTTCCAAAGAACCAGCTAATTGTGCTGGAACTGATAAGCAGCAGAAGGTCCACATGAAAAAAAAAATTGCAAGGCCGCGAGCCGACTGGAGTTATCGAAAACCCACAGTCCTACAGGGGGAGCTGGTCCTATTGGCACTATGGAACCAGCCTTGATTGCCAGATCCCGCAGCCCACATAGGAAGCACCTAAACTGCAGGCACCATAGAGTCAGCTAACCCGACCGCAACACGACAGGACAACGTATTGGAGGCAAAGTGACATTGACACTACCCGGAAACAGCTGTTGTGCTGGAACCAGGCTGGGCAGGAGGGAGTACCCGTGCCAATGATGCTTCTGAGCAGCAACTGGCGGTGTTGGAGCCCAGGGTCAATGCTCGCAACAGAGTGGAGGCAGAGGCATAATTGGAGCAAGTTTAGAATCTGTAGTAGTGTGAATGTGGAGGGAACAGGAGAAATTGCCGCACACACAGCAGGGGATCAGCTGACGTTACTGAACCCCATTAACACTGGAGCATGTGTTGACTGTGCAGACGGCACTTCTGAGCAGCAACTGGTGGTGTTGGAGCCCAGGGATTCCAGGAGAAACAGTGTAGGCAGAGGCCTAATTGGAGCAAGCTTAATATCTGTAGTAGAGAGAATGTGGAGGGAGCAGGAGAAATTGCTGCACACACAGCAGGGGATCAGCTGACATTACTGAACCCCAATAACACTGGAGCATGTGTTGACTGTGCAGACTGCACTTCTGAGCAGCAACTGGCGGTGTTGGAGCCCAGGGTCAATACTAGAAACAGAGTGGAGGCAGAGGCCTAATTGGAGTAAGTTTAAAATCTGTAGTTGTGTGAATGTGGACAGAGCAGGCGAAATTGCCGGACACACAACAGGGGATCAGCTAACATTACTGAACCCCAATAACACTGGAGCATGTGTTGACTGTGCAGACTGTACTTCTGAGCAGCAAGTAGCGGTGTTGGAGCCCAGGGATTACAGTTCAGGTGGTAGAAACATGAACACAACAGGAGACCTGGATACTGTTGCCAACCAATTATTTAATCTGGAATAGGACTGGCAAAATCATGCGAGATCCAGACCTTGTTCATTTTCAGAAAAGTAAGCTGGTCAACGTTATCGGAGGATAGTCGCATGCGATGGTCTGTTAGTACACCACCTGTAGCACTAAAGACGCGTTCCGATAATACGCTAGCAGCAGGGCAAGCGAGCACCTTCAATGCATACTGGCTAAGCTCTGGCCATGTATCCAGCTTAGAGACCCAAAACTTGAAAGGGGAAGAGCCGTGTGGGAGAACACTGAGAGGGCAAGACATGTAGTCTGTCACCATCTGATGCAACCGTTGCCTCCTGCTGACTGGAGCCGTCTGTGATGGTGTAGACACTTGTGGCGGGGACACAAAACTTTGCCACATTTGAGCCATACTGGTCTTGCCTTGTGCTGAGGCGCTGCTTCTGCTCCCTCTTTGTGCAGAGCTTCCTCCACTGCCTCGACGCACTGAGCTGCTTTGTAAAGCACTAGCAGCATTGCTCTCGGTTGGAATGGAAAACATGATGGAATGCATCAGTGTGTCTTGGTACTCCCGCATTTTACGCTCCCAGTTCAATGGTGTTATGAGGCTTTGTAAGTTGTCCTGGTAGCGAGGATCTAGGAGGGTGTACACCCAATAACCAGCCCTGTTGAGAATGTGGGCGATGCGGCGGTCATTTCTCAGGCACTGCAGCATGAAATCAACCATGTGCTGCAGACTGCCAACTGGCCAAGAAACGCTGTCCCCTGCTTGAGGTGTGATCTCTGCCTGCTCTGCATCACCCCACCCTCGCTCTACATACTGACTACTAGAGCATTGTGTAACTCCCTCCTCTGGACAGATGTATTCCTCCTCCATTGACTCCTCCTCATCCTCCTCACAAAGTGTCCCCTGCCTAGGCCTTTGTAAATAACCACGCTGCGCAGACTGTCCAGAAGCAGATGGCATTTCTGACTCCTCATCCTCCACCTCTTCCACAACCTTCTCCCTTAATGCTTGCAATGTTTTTTCAAGCAGGAAGATAAGGGGGATAGCCATGCTGACTAGTGCATCATCTGCACTCGCCATCCACGTGGAATCATCGAAGGCACGCAAAACGTGGCAGATGTCCTTCATAGAGGCCCCCTCTGTAGTGGTAATGTGTGAACAGCGTGCAGTGCGACTTGTTTGCGCCTGATGCAGCATGTATTCCATTACTGCTGCCTGCTGCTCACACAACCGCTCCAACATATGTAACATTGAATTCCACCTGGTGGGTAGGTCACATATGATGCGATATTCCGGAAGGCAGAATCGGCGCTGCAGAGCTGCAAGGCGCGATCTTGCCATGCTGGAACGCCGCAAGTGAGCGCACTCTAGGCGGACCTTGTGCAGCAGTGCATCAAGATCCGGATAGTCCCTCAAAAAACTCTGCACGACCAAGTTGAGCACATGTACCAGACATGGGATGTGAGTGAGGTTGCCTAGGCCCAGAGCTGCCACCAGATGTCAGCCATTGTCACACGCCACCATGCCTGGCTGGAGATTCGCTTGCACAAACCACACGTCGCTCTCCTGTTTGATGGCATTCCAGAGCTCCTGCGCTGTGTGGCTTCGATTCCCCAAAGAAATTAATTTCAATATGGCCTGTTGATGTTTGGCCACGGCTGTGCTCATATCGGTTGTAACAGGTAAGCTTTCACAGGTCCATGTGGAAGTAGACTGTGAAGGCTCCTGCAGCGCTGATTCAGAGGAACTGGAGTAGGAGGAGGAGTCAATGTGTACAGACTGGATTCCTGCCATCCTTGTATTTGGCAGAACACGTACAGCGCCACTCTCAAGATCTGTACCCGGCTCCACAACATTTATCCAATGGGCAGTGAGGGAAAGGTATTGTCCCTGTCTATGGTTACTGGTCCACGCATTGGTGGTCAGGTGGACCTTGCTACTGATGGCATTTAGTAGCGCATGTTTAAGGTTTCCCTCCACATACTTTTGCAGGGCAGGGATGGCTTGCCTGCTGAAATAAAAGCGGCTGGGCACGTTGTATTGTGGGACTGCCAAAGCCATGAAGTTACGGAAGGTGTCAGTCTCCACCTGCCTGAATGAGAGCATTTCAAGGGACAGTAGTTTTGCAATGCCAGCATTCAGAGCCTGTGCTCGGGGGTGGTTTGCCTTTTCTTCCATGCCTGTGCTACCGATGGCTGTAGACTGACCTGGGAGTGTGAGGCTAACAGGGAATGTGGTGCTGTGGGTGGAATTACACTGTGTCTCTGTACAACAGTGCCAGAGGATCTTCCATGGTGATCCTGTGAGGAAGCCGAACCATCTGTGTGTGAGCTGGAGGAAGAGGCTACAACATGAACAAAAGAGGTGGTAGGTGGCGCTGTAGGTTGGCCTAGGTCTTCAGTGTGTCTTTGTAACTCCACCACGTGCTTGGTCCGCACATATTTCCACATATTTGTGATATTGAGGTTGCTGACACTTTTCCCTCTTTTGACTTTCTGATTACACAGCTTGCATTTGACAAAGCAAATGTCATCTGCAACGGTGTCAAAAAAGGACCAGGCACTGCAAGTCTTTGGAGCGCCCATTTTGGGTTTTGGAAGAGGCATGCTCCTAATGGGTGCCGAAGTGGAGGCTACAGGCAACCCAGTCTGCCCCCTCCCTCTCACTCCTTTTTGGGCCGTTCGGGGAATCTCTTCCTCAGAGCTGCTCCCACCACCTTCCTGTACCTCACGCCATGATGGGTCAAGGACCTCATCATCTGCACTACCTTCTTCCAACAACTGCTTCTCCTGGGTAGTCTCGGCAGCACAGTACGTACCAGAAAGTGGCACCTGAGTCTCATCAGATGCGCACTGAGGTGTGCTGACCGCAGGCAAAGGCCCACCCGCCTCTTCAGATTCAGAGAGACAAAGCAGTTGCACATCACTTCATACTGCCTCTTCTTCCATTTCTCGAATGCTGCTTGGCTGACCCCCTCTTTCAAAGCCAAGAGATTCAGAGAACAGAAGTAGAGATGGCTCCTGTCCAGGGCTCTGACTGCCTGGGCAAATTGGCAGGTGGTGAAGAGACAGATGGGTGCTCTTCAGTGCTCTGGACCTGAGAGGATGTGGCACTAATTGAAGTCGATGCGTTAGCTGCCATCCATCCGACAACGGCTTCAATTTGTTCGTCCCGCAGCAGTGGGGTACGGTGAGCTCCTACAAAGCTGCGCATAAAGGACTGTTCCCTGCTAAAACTGGGGGATGCTGAGTCACTGGTGCCTGCAGCAGGCACAGAATCCCCACAACCTCTCCCTGCAGAAACTCCATGCACGTGACCATGTGCCTTACTCCCTGCCTTCTTCATCTTGGTAGACTGATAAAGATAGGCAGAAAAGTACTAAGGGCTTAGTGTGCTTATTCCTGAACAGCTGCTAACAGGTATAAGAAACACTAATTTTATAAAGTATGGACTAGACTTTAATATGAGCTAATGTGGCCTACACAACTGTAAAGTGGAGTGTTTGGTGATCTTTATTAACTTTTTTTTTCACAAAAAGACACTGGATGTGCCCAAAGATGTAAAACCGATAGTATCACAAACATTTTGTAGCTATTACAATGCAGGAAGGTAACCTACAATGCAATAGATGAGGATCCAAAAAATAGGCTAATAATTATCTGGCTGGGGCTGCAGGGCACAAGGCTGCAGAAAGGCTCCTCTATCAACTCCTATATAGTGTTTGCACCCAAACTAGCTGGATACGGCTGGAACCACACTAATAGGAGAAATCAGGAAAAATGTGCAGCAGCACTAATGCAAAAAAGGACAATGTAACAGTATGAGGCAGTGACGTAAGCTGAGCGAACTACAACCAGATGTGGCTGTAGAACAGACTACAGCGTGAGCTGCACTCATACACAGAGACCTTGCAGACAGCCGTGAACAGCACTGCAAGGCTGCAGAAAAGCTCCTCTATCTACTCCTATATAGTGTTTGCACGCAATATAGCTGGATACGGAAGGAAAGACACTAGTAGGAGAAATCAGGAAAAATGTGCAGTAGCACTAATGCAAAAAAGGACAATGTAACAGTATGAGGCAGTGATGCATGCTGAGCGGACCACAACCAGATGTGGCTGCAGAACAGACTACAGCGTGAGCTGCACTCATACACAGAGACCTTGCAGACAGCCGTGAACAGTGCTGCAAGGCACAGTCGTTGCTAAAGTAGCCTGGGTAAAGCACAATGAAGCAAATCGCTATCTCAAACTGTCCCTCAGTCAGAACAGCAGCATCCTGTCCCTAACTGAATTCCCAGCAGAGTGAACCCAAAATGGCGGCGGCGGCTTTTATAGTGCATCATGACATCATTTCAGCAGCCAATCACAGCCATGCCATTAGTTACATGCCTAACATGCATAACAGGATGTGCCCACACTTCTTAGGATTCCTCATTGGCTGAATCAAATCAAACTGGGTCATTGCATTATGGGAACTTCCAATTCCGGTATTCGATATTGTAAAAGTATCGGAACTCAGTATCGGAACTCCGATACCGTGAATATTGGCCGATACCCCATATTTGCAGTATCGGAATGCTCAACACTAGTTGAGAACAATGAAACCTAAAAATTATCAACGTAAATCACAACTAATATTCCACGGAGGTCTGGAGTTGGAATGATGCTCAAAATCAAAGTGGAAAATGAAGTTACAGGCTGATCCAACTTCAATGGAAATGCCTCAAGACAAAGAAATGATGCTTAGTAGTGTGTGTGTGGCCTCCACGTGCCTGTATGACTTCCCTACAATGCCTGGGCATGCTCCTGATGAGGCAGCGGATGGTCTCCTGAAGGATCTCCTCCCAGACCTGGAGTAAAACATCCGCCAACTCCTGGACAGTCTGTGGTGCAACGTGACATTGGTGAATGGTGCGAGACATGATGTCCCAGATGTGTTCAATCGGATTCAGGTCTGGGGAACAGGCAGGCCAGTCCATAGCTTCAATGCCTTCATCTTGCAGGAACTGCTGACACACTCCAGCCATATGAGGTCTGGCATTGTCCTGTATTAGGAGGAACCCTAATGTCACAGGCACAAGTGCAGCTGTGACCCCCATTTCTCCCCCCTCCTCATTCAACCATCCAAAGACAAATCCATGAAACAGTCAATTAGAAAAAAGTAGAGCGCACTCACCGGAGTAAAAAACGTCAATCCTTTATTCGGACATACAAAAAATCCAGCAGGGAGAACAGTGGAGACAGACGGACGACGGCCGTTTCGTGCTCACCTAGCACTTCAATGGGTCCTGACATTAACAGGAAACAGGGAGGGTTCTTTAACCTGTGCAGTTCTTATTACTCCTCCCAGTCCCTTAACGTCATAGCGGGTACAATACCCATTTTTTTCGAATAATTGTGAACATTCATGACACAAACTTTTAAAAACAATACTAATAAACAACTCTATAAACTAGAACTTCAAATTCTTATACTTTACGCTCACAGGAATACTGACATGTCCAACTTTTCATTGAGACCGAGAGGTCCCAATACGCCTGCGCGCATTATCCATCTTGCTTCTCTCTGCAGCAGGAGGCGATGTAAATTTCCCCCCTGCTTAGGTAGGGAGACTTTCTAATCCCGCAAATCGCAGACCTTGGACATCACTGCCGTGCTGCTCTCTCATATGATTTATCAATCTGGGGACACCTTTTCCAGTACGAACGGAGGTAAGATGTTCCCTCACTCTTATAAAGAGGGGCCGAATCGTCTTACCAATATAGAACAAGCCACATGGGCAGAAAATCGCATACACTATATGGGTTGTTCTACATGAAATAAAGTCACGTACTGTATGATGGATCGGGCCAATTTTGATCTTATTCCCTGTAAGATGGTATGTACAAAAGTTACAGTGGCTGCACTTAAAATTCCCTTTAGGGACACTTTCACTTAGCCAATTCTCACAATTAGAGGTGACACGGTTACGCACTAGGCAATCCCTGATATTTTTGCTCCTACGGCACGCAAACAATGGGCCTTTCTCCACCATATCTCTCAAATCACTATCCTGTCTTAAGATCTGCCAATTATTTCTAATGGCCGACCTTACACATTCCAAAAATATACTGTTAGGAAATTTAGATTGTGAGCCCTATTGAGGACAGCAATGATAATGTGTGCAAACTGTAAAGCGCTGGAAAATATGTTAGCGCTATATAAAAATAAAGATTATTATATTATAACCCAGGGCCAACCGCACCAGCATATGGTCTCACAAGGGGTCTGAGCATTTCATCTCGGTACCTAATGGCAGTCAGGCTACCTCTGGCGAGCACATGGAGGGCTGTGCAGCCCTCCAAAGAAATGGCCCCCCACCATTACTGACCCACTGCCAAACCTGTAATGCTGAAGGATGTTGCAGGCAGCAGATTGCTCTCTACGGCGTCTCCAGACTCTGTTACGTCTGTCACATGTGCTCAGTGTGAACCTGCTTTCATTTGCGAAGAGCGCAGGGAGCCCGTGGCAAATTTGCCAATCCTGGTGTTCTGTGACAAATGCCAAGCATCCTGCATGGTGTCGGGCTGTGAGCACAACCCCCATCTGTGGACGTCGGGCACTCAGACCATCCTCATGGAGTCGGTTTCTAATGGTTTGTGCAGACACATGCACATTTGTGGCCTGCTGGAGGTCATTTGGCAGGGCTCTGGCAGTGCTCTTCCTGTTCCTCTTTGCACAAAGGCTGAGGTAGCGGTCCTACTGCTGGGTTGTTGCCCTCTTACAACCTCCTCCATGTCTTCTGGTGTACTGGCCTGTCTCCTGGTAGCGCCTCCAGCCTCTGGACACTCTGCTGACAGACACCGCAAACCTTCTTGACACAGCTCGCATTAATGTGCCATCCTGGATGAGCTGCACTACCTGAGCCACTTGTGTGGGTTGTAGAGTCTGTCTCATGTTACCATGAGTGTGAAAGCACAACCAACATTCAAAAGTGACCAAAACATCAGCCAGAAAGCATTGGTACTGAGATGTGGTCTGTGGTCCCCACCTGCAGAACCACTCCTTTATTGAGGATGTGTTGATAAGTGCCAATAATTTCCATCTGTTGTCTTCCATTTGCACAACAGCATGTGAAATTGATTGTCAAACAGTTGCTTCCTAAGAGGACAGTTTGATTTCACAGAAGTATGATTTACTTGGAGTTATATTCTGTTTAAGTGTATATATTTTATGATATCAACATTATATTGAATAGTTTTGCAAATAGATTTATCCTTGTGGTCTCAATCCTGCTTAGGTGATTTCTGCCATTTGTTTTTAACCTGTGGTTCTCTATTCCATTTTTATATAGTCTTGTATTGTGTGTTTTTTATATGTCATTAACCATGATTTTGGCAATTTTATTGGCTTGCATTTATTTTAGTCTTTTGGCATTCACCAAAAAATAAAGAACAACTGAACAGTTTTTCTTAATATTAGTGAACACATTAAATATTGTGGAGAAATTATTGCTGAAGAGGAGTCTAAAATTTCCACTGATATTCAAATAAATATTTGTATATAAAATTTTATGTATCTGCAAATACAAAATACCCCGCTGCCTTATATGGCACAAGTGGAGACGTCAAATACAGAAAACTCCATTCTCAACAGTAAAACAAATATGAATACGATTTCAGAACTCGATAAATTAGAATTCGCATCTGGGAGGTGAATAAATTCAAACATGAAATAGAAAAATAATTAGAAAATCGTAATAAAACATGACAATTTGGGCGGTTGGGGGAAGAGTTATAGTGATCAATAGTGACCAACACATTAGGATGCAGAAATGTATAAACTCTTATGTGATAGCTCCATATATAAACCTCTGAAAAGGAGACCCAATATAAGATTTTGAAAGAACTGGTAATTAAATAATGGTAAAAGAGTGTAGTATTAAACAAATTAAAATGTTTTTTTTGTATATAAAGCAAAAACTAAAATCCAAGTATCCCAGCCTTCTTACTCCTCAGGCAGCACATATCGGCATATTTTATCCCTCTGTCTTATTCTCTGTCTCTGTCTTATTCCTAGGACCACCCACCTAGCAATGATTAGAAGATAATTAGACAATCATATAGCAGTAGACTATAAATAAGGGGAATTAGTACAATACTTGTGTACTTTTTTGCCCCCAGGTGTATTGAATAACTGCCTCCCTTTGTTTCTATTATTTACAATAAATAGAGAGCCTCGGGTTATGAGAGCACTGACCCACGTTTTTAGGAAGGGGGTATCCTTTTGTGGTTAGCAGCCAAGAACCATTACTGGTTACCAAGGGAGCGTCACTTGATCTCATCAACGTGCGTGAAGACTGGATCGCTCAGCCTCATGTTAAACCAGTCGGCTGCTTCTTATTGTAGTGTCTCTATTGATCAGGCCTATGTTCTCTGCGATGCACTTTCCTTAGGCTGCTTCACCTTGTTTGGCAGCACTCTGCACATGAGCAGATCAATCCATGGAGGATCCAGTCAGAGTTGCATTTCCTGAAATTCGTGCTTTAATTCGAATTTGAACATCTTGAGATTTGATTTGCAGTTTGCAAATAAAAACTTGCCTGCCACCGTTTTTCACATTGTTGAGCTAATGTCATTTTGTGATGCCCCGTGAGCCTCCTAATAAAACCCTGCAGCTATGACATCTTATGGATTATCTAGGCCTGCATATCTAGTGTGTCTAACCACAATGGTGGCGGTAAAGATATAAATAGGTTAGACACACTAGATATGCAGGCCCCCTGAGGAAGGAAGGTCCGAAACGCGTGTTGGGGCGGATGCGCAGGGATATATCTGTGGACTGTGCCCTGGACTACCCCTGATTGCCGGTAATGATATTTGCTATGGTTCTTTATTGTGTGATAGGCTCCCTGCTACATTTCCATTTGAGATATTATATGTGACTGGGTAGGTCCTTTGGGCATAGTAAAGGTGAGACATACCATAGAACCCTATATAAATATACATCTGAGCACAGGGTGCTTTAGCAAGGGATAATATTTATACCTCATACTAACGTATTTATCCTCTGTGTGCCCATACTTGTGCAGCATATTATGTGAGTTACTCCTTTTGACGCACCCCTTTTCACCTAAAGTAGTTTTGTATTTTAACAAATAAAGTTTGTAATTTTTCTACTAGTACTGACCCTAGTATCAGTGCAGAATTGTGGAGAGCTTTGTGGGTGATGATGATAAGATTATATTGTACTCTAGCAGATGAGCCACCAGGGCAATGACTTGCACAGGGTAGCTGCATAAATGTAACAGTTGGACATAAAATGATCCTGGTTTAATTCAGGGTAGATTGGAGAGGGGGGAATTTAGAAAGAGGGAAATCAATTAGTAGAGAGTAGGGTTGAGCGAAACGGATCGTTCATTTTCAAAAGTCGCCGACTTTTGGCAAAGTCGGGTTTCATGAAACCCGACCCGATCCCTGTGTGGGGTCGGCCATGCGGTACGCGACTTTCGCGCCAAAGTCGCGTTTCGTATGACGCGCTTGGCGCCATTTTTTTCAGCCAATGAAGGGGCGTGGGCAGAGTGATGACATAGGTCTTAGGGGCGTGGACGCCTATCGCCATGTTGTCGCTTGTGCGCTGTAGCGATTTGCACTGTGTAACACCAGCTTTTCAGTTCAGGGACGGACGGAGGGGAGAGAGAGAGAGAGAGAGAGAGAGAGAAAAAAAAAAATATCCCATTGGCTTTGCATTGGGTTTCGTGTTTCGGTCGATCCTCGACTTTTCGCCATAATCGGCCGATTTCACTCGACTCGACTTTTGAGATAGTCGGGTTTCACGAAACCCGGCTCGACCCTAAAAAAGTCAAGGTCGCTCAACCCTAGTAGAGAGTTGTAGTAGTCCAGGGGAGCATAAATCAGAACAACAGTAAGAATTTTTGCAGATGTAAAAAGTACAAAAAGGTTGAATTCTTAAGATGTTTTTGAGGTGCAGGTGACATAATGGAGCAAGTGATCGGATGTAGGGAGTGAAGGAAACATGAATCAAATGTGACTCTGAGAAAGGGGGTGTGTTCCTTGGGACTTATGGTAGAACCACATACGGAAATGGCAATATTGGGTTTAGGTAGGCATAGTGCAGCGGGGTTGGTGCAGTGTGACAGACAGGCAGTGACCCAGGAAAGTTCAAAACAAAGTCTCTATTAATGGTCAGCGTACTCACAAACAGAAAAGCAAATAGTATCCTCCGGATCGCAGCCGGGAAACAAGACAGTTTGTGTCCTAGACCGGTTTCTGTGGGCAACTGCACCTCTATGTACGCTGAGGAGTGTGAGGGGGGCCAGGCCTTTTGGCTTTGTTTGGCTCTGTGTTGCTTCACACAGGCTGAAGATTTGCCAGAGCCTCCTGTCCTGCAGGTTTGTAAAACAAGACTGACACACCCAACTCTTTGCTGCAGGTCTTTTACAAAGAGCCTGTGGCCATAGGCCACTTTTAAGACCGGGTCAGGAGGAAACGGACCGCACCACTACCATCCTGTAGTCCGCTTCAAAAATAAAAGCCCATGGCAGGTTTTCTTACATTTGCCCTGGCAAATAGCTTGCCCAAGACCAACACTTACTTTTATTTTGCACTGCAATCACAGCTATGCCTGTTAGTGGAATCCACTCCCGTGGCCTCAATACGCTTCGGTGCGCATCCTGGGTGACACATAGTGACCCTTGCATATAACCCTCGTCACTGCCTCACAGTAGGTTAGCAGTGGAAGGAAATCCAAGTTGTTCAGTCTTTGATATATTCAGTTTTAAAAAGAGGTCAGACATGATGTTAGAGATGGCAGACAATCATTGGTATTTTGCAGTAATTCTGGGGTGATGTCAGGAGATGTGTATAATTGGGTGTCTTCAGCATAGAGATGGGACTGAAAACCAAACTTGCTGATGTTTTGTAAAATAGGGTTGGTATACAGAGAAAAGAGGAGGGGACCTAGGACTGAACCCTAAGGAACCCCAACAGTAAGGGAAAGAAGAGCTATTGATACACTGAATGAGCAGTCAGATAGGTAAGAGGAGAACCAAGAGAGCGATATCCTGGCACCAGTGGAGGAGAGCAAAGTGAGGAGGAGTTGGTTATCCAAGGTGTCAAATGCAGTAAAGAAATCCAGGAGAATCAAGAAGGAGTAATGACCATTAGATCAAGCTGTTAGTAAAAAATTAGAAACTTTAGTAAGCACAGTTTCTGTAGAGTGTAAAGAGTGGAAACCAGATTGTAAGGGGTCAAGAAGAATGGAGATTAGAGACTAGTCTGTAGTTAGCGGAGCAGTTCTGCTTGAGGAATGTTTTTTTCGGTAATGAATTTATGAATGCATATTTGAAAGATGACAGAAAGATACAGGGTTTAAGAAGTTAAATATTTTAGTTAGGTAGGTAGTGTGATGCAGTGACCCCTGTAACAGGTAGGGGGCGCTGTATGGTCTTCCCAGTATGCACACAGAGGTGTATTGAGGCCATGAGAGTGCACGGCAATCGCAGGCATGACTGTGATAATGTGATAAAGTCCAGCAGTATTGTGAATGGTCGATATATGCGTCACAGAGGTGAAGACTCTGCGCTGCCAGCCTGGAGCGATGTGGTGTTCTGGGACCTATAGTCCCACAAGTATGTTGCATGCTGTATGTTTATCATGGGAGGCTGGCAGGGCTAATTATGTGAGATGGGCGGGACAAACTAGCCACACACACCCACTCCCACCCAGGGAGTTGTTAAAAGGTATATGATGTGACCAGGGTGTGGGTCACATGTTTGCTGTGAGTTTCTTGTTTGAAGCCTGTGTTGGAAGACCTGGGAGGAGGCTTCCTGAAGAGCACATGGTGGGGCTTCAGACCTGGTGGCCTGGGGTGTTGGACTGATGTCCTGAACAACATCTGGACAGGCCACATGCTGGTGTGTTGGGAGGTCCTGGGAGTAGGACCGGATCCCTGAGCAGCGCACAGTGAAACTGAGGACCTGGATAATCTGTGTGGGGGAAGCTACCATCCTTTGGTGGGTCTAGACTGACTAATGTGTGCCGACCAGGCAAGTTGGTGATCCCCGTGAGGCAGCCTTCCCAAGAGAGAGGAATGACAAGGAGTCAGCAGGTGGAGCAGGAGCTCCCGTCAGGTGCCGAAACAGACTACTGGTGCTTGTGTTGATTTATGAACTGTGTGGTAACCCACGGCAACTGGTCAAAGGAGGACCAGCGTGTTTAGTTGCCACAGACTTAATGTGATGTCCTGATGGAATGTGTAATGGACTGTTCATGATACGGTTTATGAGTCTTTAATAAGCCAAATAGACTGTTTTGGTGAAAAACCATGCCCGTGTGCCAAGTGAGTGTCCCCCAATACATTCAGTAAGAGCAATCTTACAGTAGTGACAGCCAGCAAGATGGAACAGGGTCACTGGTGCAGGTAGTAGGGAAATAAAAAGCAAGGAGCCTGGTAACATTTTCTTCTGTGACCTGTTCAAAGACAGAAAGTGAACTTGATAAAGTGCGGGAGTGAAGAGAATGCTTAAAATTGGGGCATGGTCAATTTTTTCCTTGAAATAATTGACCAGATTGTCAGTACTGAGGTTGGTGATAAAGGCCTGCACTTTCGGACTGAGCAAGGACTGAAAAATGTCAAAGAACATTGTGAGATAGTTATCATCATAGCCTAGATTTCAACAAGTCTTCCACCGTTTGGTGCTTGGCAGCCAGATCACTGAACTTATAAGTGTGTATCAAATGCATTCCGCCATTGCCAAGAGTCTGTGATTCTAGTATAAGCCTTAATTGCACCTATCCAAAACATTCTGCTATAAGGGAAAAGACCAGTGGTCCCCAACTCCAGGCCTCGAGGGCCGCTAACAGTGCAGGTTTTCAGGATTTCTTTAGTATTGCATCGGTGGTAATGTGATCATCTGCACAGGTGATGATTCCAACCCCTGTGCAATACTAAGGAAATCCTGAAAACCTGCACTGTTGGTGGCCCTCGATGCCTGGAGTTGGGGACCACTGGAAAAGACAAATGATTCGTTTTCTTGGCTAAAGACACAGATGTTACCGATCACATCTACAAGTAACAAACAACATGGTAAATAACAATGCAGAAATGTGTCTCCTGTTCTATTTGTCCTGAAAATGACGTATTCAAATAACTTGTCTGAATCTTCTGACTCTAATAGGCCTGTATCTGCAGACAACATTTTTTGTTCAGGAATGAAAAGGCCCACAAGCTTGTTAAGTCCATAAAAAACATTATGAAAATCAAAGAAGACAGTGTCCTCACAGGATAGAAATAGCGTATTCTATTTTCCTAAGAAAAAAAGCCCACCAGGACATTCTGTCTGCAATTTGATCTTGGTAAAAGAGTGGAAGCATCCTTAGAAAATAGTACTTTGTATTTCACATATTCAATCTTTGAATATCTTAACACATATGGTGTGCACCCTTTGGTTTATATACAATACTGTTACAGCAGCAGATTGCACCAGTTCACACTTGATTCTTTCTGTTAGGAGGTGCTTGTCAATTTTGTATTTCTTAGTAGTATGTAGGTGACTGTCTCTTTAGTTGGCAGAGCATTCCACCCATCAAGCTGTTTTTAATTAATATGGATAATATTAGTAGACTTTTGACCCAGTAGAGACATATCTGAGAAAAATAGTTAGGGTTACTCCTGGCGAAGGCCGCCTTGTCATGGCTTCCTTCATTTTCTTTGTATATTCAATGTTTACATACAGTACATCCGCCCTCTTTTCTTCTGCTCCTTGCTAAATACATTCTGCTACGTGCTGCCGGAAGATGATGAGGAATGTGAAACCTTGTTTTTCTTTTCTTGATTCTGAAAGCACCATACATAATAAATCTTTTTTGCATTTCATTATGAGCCTATTTTATTATGCAACAAGTATTATACTGGTGTTCTCTTACATAGTCCACTGCTAAAAGATTGGTTAATTCTTTACTTATCATTGCTAGTTGGGTAATCCTAGGAATGAGACTGCAAGACAAAATATCCAGCTTTGTGCTGTCCTTCAGGAAAGGAAAATTAATCTCTTCACCACCTTGGATTTTTCTGTTTTTGAGTTTGTTTTTTGCTCCCCTTCTTCCCAGAGCCATAACTTTTTTTATTTTTTCTTCAATATGGCCATGTGAGGGCTTGTTTTTTGTGGGACGAGTTGTACTTCAGAACAACTCCATTGGTTTTACCATATAGTGTAATGAAAAAAGGGGAAAAAATTAAAAGGGCCTTGAAATTGCAAAAAAATGCAATTCCATAATTGTTTTTTGTTTTTGTTTTTTTAGTTCACTAAATGCTAAAACTGACCTGCCATTATGATTCTCCAGGTCATTACAAGTTCGCAGTTACCAAACAAGTATAGGTTCTTTTTTATTTAAGTGGTGAAAAAAAAAATCCAAAGTTTGTAAAAAAACAAAAAAAAAACAGGGTGAAGGCTTATTTTTTGTGCGCCGAGGTGACTTTGATGCCATTTTGGTGTAGATACATAGTAACATAGTAACGTAGTTAGTAAGGCCGAAAAAAGACATTTGTCCATCCAGTTCAGCCTATATTCCATCATAATAAATAAATACCCAGATCTACGTCCTTCTACAGAACCTAATAATTGTATGATACAATATTGTTCTGCTCCAGGAAGACATCCAGGCCTCTCTTGAACCCCTCGACTGAGTTCGCCATCACCACCTCCTCAGGCAAGCAATTCAAGATTCTCACTGCCCTAACAGTAAAGAATCCTCTTCTATGTTGGTGGAAAAACCTTCTCTCCTCCAGACGCAAAGAATGCCCCCTTGTGCCCGTCACCTTCCTTGGTATAAACAGATCCTCAGCGAGATATTTGTATTGTCCCCTTATATACTTATACATGGTTATTAGATCGCCCCTCAGTCGTCTTTTTTCTAGACTAAATAATCCTAATTTCGCTAATCTATCTGGGTATTGTAGTTCTCCCATCCCCTTTATTAATTTTGTTGCCCTCCTTTGTACTCTCTCTAGTTCCATTATATCCTTCCTGAGCACCGGTGCCCAAAACTGGACACAGTACTCCATGTGCGGTCTAACTAGGGATTTGTACAGAGGCAGTATAATGCTCTCATCATGTGTATCCAGACCTCTTTTAATGCACCCCATGATCCTGTTTGCCTTGGCAGCTGCTGCCTGGCACTGGCTGCTCCAGGTAAGTTTATCATTAACCAGGATCCCCAAGTCCTTCTCCCTGTCAGATTTACCCAGTGGTTTCCCATTCAGTGTGTAATGGTGACATTGATTCCTTCTTCCCATGTGTATAACCTTACATTTATCATTGTTAAACCTCATCTGCCACCTTTCAGCCCAAGTTTCCAACTTATCCAGATCCATCTGTAGCAGAATACTATCTTCTCTTGTATTAACTGCTTTACATAGTTTTGTATCATCTGCAAATATCGATATTTTACTGTGTAAACCTTCTACCAGATCATTAATGAATATGTTGAAGAGAACAGGTCCCAATACTGACCCATGCGGGACCCCACTGGTCACAGCGACCCAGTTAGAGACTATACCATTTATAACCACCCTCTGCTTTCTATCACTAAGCCAGTTATTAACCCATTTACACACATTTTCCCCCAGACCAAGCATTCTCATTTTGTGTACCAACCTCTTGTGCGGCACGGTATCAAACGCTTTGGAAAAATCGAGATATACCACGTCCAATGACTCACCGTGGTCCAGCCTATAGCTTACCTCTTCATAAAAACTGATTAGATTGGTTTGACAGGAGCGATTTCTCATAAACCCATGCTGATATGGAGTTAAACAGTTATTCTCATTGAGATAATCCAGAATAACATCCCTCAGAAACCCTTCAAATATTTTACCAACAATAGAGGTTAGACTTACTGGCCTATAATTTCCAGGTTCACTTTTAGAGCCCTTTTTGAATATTGGCACCACATTTGCTATGCGCCAGTCCTGCGGAACAGACCCTGTCGCTATAGAGTCACTAAAAATAAGAAATAATGGTTTATCTATTACATTACTTAGTTCTCTTAGTACTCGTGGGTGTATGCCATCCGGACCCGGAGATTTATCTATTTTAATCTTATTTAGCCGGTTTTGCACCTCTTCTTGGGTTAGATTGGTGACCCTTAATATAGGGTTTTCATTGTTTCTTGGGATTTCACCTAGCATTTCATTTTCCACCGTGAATACCGTGGAGAAGAAGGTGTTTAATATGTTAGCTTTTTCCTCGTCATCTACAACCATTCTTTCCTCACTATTTTTTAAGGGGCCTACATTTTCAGTTTTTATTCTTTTACTATTGATATAGTTGAAGAACAGTTTGGGATTAGTTTTACTCTCCTTAGCAATGTGCTTCTCTGTTTCCTTTTTGGCAGCTTTAATTAGTTTTTTAGATAAAGTATTTTTCTCCCTATAGTTTTTTAGAGCTTCAATGGTGCCATCCTGCTTTAGTAGTGCAAATGCTTTCTTTTTACTGTTAATTGCCTGTCTTACTTCTTTGTTTAGCCACATTGGGTTTTTCCTATTTCTAGTCCTTTTATTCCCACAAGGTATAAACCGCTTACACTGCCTATTTAGGATGTTCTTAAACATTTCCTATTTATTATCTGTATTCTCATTTCTGAGGATATTGTCCCAGTCTACCAGATTAAGGGCATCTCTAAGCTGTTCAAACTTTGCCTTCCTAAAGTTCAATGTTTTTGTGACTCCCTGACAAGTCCCCCTAGTGAAAGACAGGTGAAACTGCACAATATTGTGGTCGCTATTTCCTAAATGCCCAACCACCTGCAGATTTGTTATTCTGTCAGGTCTATTAGATAGTATTAGGTCTAAAAGTGCTGCTCCTCTGGTTGGATTCTGCACCAATTGTGAAAGATAATTTTTCTTGGTTATTAGCAGAAACCTGTTGCCTTTATGGGTTTCACAGGTTTCTGTTTCCCAGTTAATATCCGGGTAGTTAAAGTCCCCCATAACCAGGACCTCATTATGGGTTGCAGCTTCATCTATCTGCTTTAGAAGTAGACTTTCCATGCTTTCTGTTATATTTGGGGGTTTGTAACAGACCCCAATGAGAATTTTGTTACCATTTTTCCCTCCATGAATTTCAACCCATATGGACTCGACATCCTCATTCCCTTCGCTAATATCCTCCCTTAAAGTGGACTTTAGACAAGACTTTACATAGAGACAAACCCCTCCTCCTCTCCGATTTTTACGATCCTTTCTAAACAGACTGTAACCCTGTAAGTTAACTGCCCAGTCATAGCTTTCATCTAACCATGTCTCGGTTATTCCCACTATGTCAAAGTTACCTGTAGATATTTCTGCTTCTAGTTCTTCCATCTTGTTTGTCAGGCTTCTGGCGTTTGCGAGCATGCAGTTTAGAGGATTTTGTTTTGTTCCAATCTCCTCACTGTGGATTGTTTTAGAAATGTTCTTACCTCCCTTCTGAGTATGTTTTCCTGGGTCGTCTTTGTTTGAGTCTAATGTTTTTCTTCCCGTCCCCTCTTCTTCTAGTTTAACGCCCTCCTGATGAGTGTAGCGAGTCTTCTGGCGAATGTGTGTTTCCCAGGTTTGTTGAGGTCTAGTCCATCTCTGGCGAGGAGTCCATCATACCAGTAATTCACACCGTGGTCCAGGAATCCGAATCCTTGTTGTCTGCACCATCGTCTTAGCCAGTTGTTTGCATCAAGGATCCTGTTCCATCTCCTGGTGCCATGCCCGTCTACTGGAAGGATAGAAGAAAAAACTACCTGTGCATCCAGTTCCTTTACTTTCTTCCCCAACTCTTCAAAGTCCTTGCAGATTGTCGGTAGGTCCTTCCTTGCCGTGTCATTGGTGCCAACATGTATCAGAAGAAATGGGTGGACGTCCTTGGAGCTGAAGAGCTTTGGTATCCTATCGGTCACATCCTTGATCATCGCACCTGGAAGGCAGCATACTTCTCTTGCAGTTATGTCCGGTCTGCAGATGGCTGCTTCTGTGCCTCTCAGTAGTGAGTCTCCCACCACCACCACTCTTCGTTGCTTCTTGGCTGTACTTTTTGCTGTCACTTGTTGCTGTGTGCCCTTTTCTTTTTTGCTTGCTGGTATTGCTTCATTCTTAGGTGTGCCATCTTCATCCTCTACAAAGATTTGATATCGGTTCTTCAGTTGTGTGGTTGGTGATTTCTCCATGGTCTTCTTGCTTCTTTTGGTCACATGCTTCCACTCATCTGCTTTTGGAGGTTCTCTGACACTTTTTGCACCTTCTGTGACCAGTAGAGATGCTTCTGTTCTGTCTAGAAAGTCTTCATTCTCTTTGATGAGTTTCAAAGTTGCTATTCTTTCTTCCAGACCCCGCACCTTTTCTTCTAAAAGGGCCACTAGTCTACACTTCTGAGAGGTGAAATTGGATTCTTCTTCTGGTCGATCTGTGAACATGTAGCACATGCTGCAGCTCACCATGTAGGTTGTCACATCTGCCATGTTGCTCCTAGATCCTGCTGACTTGCTGTGTGTTTTCCTCCTTGTGTAATCTACTCAGCCAAGCTCTCTTGCAATAATGTCCTACAGACAAAAATTCGCGTGCCGTAAGGCGCGCGGTTTGGTGATGCTTTCGAAGCAGCTGGTCCCGGCTGTACCCAACGATCTTCTAGCTTATGGAGACTTCGCTTCTCCCAGAAGGCACCTGGAATATGCAAATTAGCCTCCTGAAGCTTGAATCCCTGGTTTGGTGATGCTTTCGAAGCAGCTGGTCCCGGCTGTACCCAACGATCTTCTAGCTTATGGAGACTTCGCTTCTCCCAGAAGGCACCTGGAATATGCAAATTAGCCTCCTGAAGCTTGAATCCCTGGTTTGGTGATGCTTTCGAAGCAGCTGGTCCCGGCTGTACCCAACGATCTTCTAGCTTAGGGAGACTTCGCTTCTCCCAGAAGGCACCTGGAATATGCAAATTAGCCTCCTGAAGCTTGAATCCCTGGTTTGGTGATGCTTTCGAAGCAGCTGGTCCCGGCTGTACCCAACGATCTTCTAGCTTAGGGAGACTTCGCTTCTCCCAGAAGGCACCTGGAATATGCAAATTAGCCTCCTGAAGCTTGAATCCCTGGTTTGGTGATGCTTTCGAAGCAGCTGGTCCCGGCTGTACCCAACGATCTTCTAGCTTAGGGAGACTTCGCTTCTCCCAGAAGGCACCTGGAATATGCAAATTAGCCTCCTGAAGCTTGAATCCCTGGTTTGGTGATGCTTTCGAAGCAGCTGGTCCCGGCTGTACCCAACGATCTTCTAGCTTAGGGAGACTTCGCTTCTCCCAGAAGGCACCTGGAATATGCAAATTAGCCTCCTGAAGCTTGAATCCCTGGTTTGGTGATGCTTTCGAAGCAGCTGGTCCCGGCTGTACCCAACGATCTTCTAGCTTAGGGAGACTTCGCTTCTCCCAGAAGGCACCTGGAATATGCAAATTAGCCTCCTGAAGCTTGAATCCCTGGTTTGGTGATGCTTTCGAAGCAGCTGGTCCCGGCTGTACCCAACGATCTTCTAGCTTAGGGAGACTTCGCTTCTCCCAGAAGGCACCTGGAATATGCAAATTAGCCTCCTGAAGCTTGAATCCCTGGTTTGGTGATGCTTTCGAAGCAGCTGGTCCCGGCTGTACCCAACGATCTTCTAGCTTAGGGAGACTTCGCTTCTCCCAGAAGGCACCTGGAATATGCAAATTAGCCTCCTGAAGCTTGAATCCCTGGTTTGGTGATGCTTTCGAAGCAGCTGGTCCCGGCTGTACCCAACGATCTTCTAGCTTAGGGAGACTTCGCTTCTCCCAGAAGGCACCTGGAATATGCAAATTAGCCTCCTGAAGCTTGAATCCCTGGTTTGGTGATGCTTTCGAAGCAGCTGGTCCCGGCTGTACCCAACGATCTTCTAGCTTAGGGAGACTTCGCTTCTCCCAGAAGGCACCTGGAATATGCAAATTAGCCTCCTGAAGCTTGAATCCCTGGTTTGGTGATGCTTTCGAAGCAGCTGGTCCCGGCTGTACCCAACGATCTTCTAGCTTAGGGAGACTTCGCTTCTCCCAGAAGGCACCTGGAATATGCAAATTAGCCTCCTGAAGCTTGAATCCCTGGTTTGGTGATGCTTTCGAAGCAGCTGGTCCCGGCTGTACCCAACGATCTTCTAGCTTAGGGAGACTTCGCTTCTCCCAGAAGGCACCTGGAATATGCAAATTAGCCTCCTGAAGCTTGAATCCCTGGTTTGGTGATGCTTTCGAAGCAGCTGGTCCCGGCTGTACCCAACGATCTTCTAGCTTAGGGAGACTTCGCTTCTCCCAGAAGGCACCTGGAATATGCAAATTAGCCTCCTGAAGCTTGAATCCCTGGTTTTGATTGGCAGTTATTGCATTTTACGCAATGTTGCAGGTACCAATCGGATTAATTCTTTTTGTGTATTAGTAGATCTGGGAATTCTGTACATGGTAATGCTAAATATGTGTATTTTTTATTTTGTATGGGTGAATGGGGGCTTCAGCCCTGCTACGTGTAGCTAAAATGCTCATCTGCTATGAGAGCCGGCCACTGGGCGGCGCTCATAGCAGTTCATCAATGACAACCACAACGGTCTTCTGCAGACCCCAGGTTGTCATCCCACCCCATCGGTGACCCGCGGTCATGTAACATGGGCGCTGATGAGCGGGGTTTGTGACTCGGTTCAGATGCAATTATGTTAAATGCTGCTGTCAGAGATTGACAGTGACATTTAACATGTTAACAGTAGCAGGTGGATCACGATTCCACCCACGGCTGTTAGGGGCACATGTCAGCTGATTAAAAGTTTAGGGCTCATCGGAGCCACATCAAACAGGGGGAGGCAACCTTGGACATACCTATACGTCTAAGGTCGTAAAGGGGATACAGGTACCAAATTTTCACTATATAGTGCCTTCTAAAGACACAAAAAATGCTGGATGACTGTCCATTTTGTCCTCCTAGTCCTCCTGCTCCCTCTCTTCCCTGTCTTAAGGCAATTCACACTGAAGAGAAGGGATCGTGATGCTCATCTTCATTATCACCCAGTCAGTGTTGAGAAGATGAGATGAGGCTGGGCTGTGTAGCATCACTTGGTATAGTTTCTTGTCTATCTCAACTTTCTCCGCCTGCACAGCCCCCTTTTTAATTGTGAGCAATGAGTAACAATAGACAGAGAAGCAGGATGGTGACACTGATTATGGCATCATCACCTCTTACTATCTTAGTTAAGTCCCCAAACTTTTGGAGAACCGCACAGATGTCAGACATCCATGCCCTCTCATCAGCTCTTATTTGCGGCGGCTAACCAGAATACAGATGGGCATGGTGTAGCTGGTATTCAACTACTGCCCTCTGCTGCTCACAAAGCTCGCAAAGCCTTGACAACATATCAACCAGTTCCAACATGTGGTAACATCGCATACCAGTTGGTGAGCTGGAAGTTACAAATGCTGCAGCAGCACTACCAGGGTGGCAGCACCATGATGCTCTAGAGAGTAACGAGTAGTGTTGAGCATTCCGATACTGCAAATATCGGGTATCGGCTGATACAGTTAGGGCCAGAAATATTTGGACAGTGACACAATTTTCGCAAGTTGGGCTCTGCATGCCACCACATTGGATTTGAAATGAAACCTCTACAACAGAATTCAAGTGCAGATTGTAACGTTTAATTTGAAGGGTTGAACAAAAATATCTGATAGAAAATGTAGGAATTGTACACATTTCTTTACAAACACTCAACATTTTAGGAGGTCAAAAGTAATTGGACAAATAAACATAACCCAAACAAAATATTTTTATTTTCAATATTTTGTTGCAAATCCTTTGGAGGCAATCACTGCCTTAAGTCTGGAACCCATGGACATCACCAAACGCTGGGTTTCCTCCTTCTTAATGCTTTGCCAGGCCTTTACAGCCGCAGCCTTCAGGTCTTGCTTGTTTGTGGGTCTTTCCGTCTTAAGTCTGGATTTGAGCAAGTGAAATGCATGCTCAATTGGGTTTAGATCTGGAGATTGACTTGGCCATTGCAGAATGTTCCACTTTTTGGCACTCATGAACTCCTGGGTAGCTTTGGCTGTATGCTTGGGGTCATTGTCCATCTGTACTATGAAGCGCCGTCCAATCAACTTTGCAGCATTTGGCTGAATCTGGGCTGAAAGTATATCCCGGTACACTTCAGAATTCATCCGGCTACTCTTGTCTGCTCTTATGTCATCAATAAACACAAGTGACCCAGTGCCATTGAAAGCCATGCATGCCCATGCCATCACGTTGCCTCCACCATGTTTTACAGAGGATGTGGTGTGCCTTGGATCATTGTCATGATTCCAATGGCAGGGAATCACAAAAGGACAAGCACAAACGAGCTCTAGGGTGATGGAACCTGAGCTGATCGCGACCCTAAACCTGAACACACAAATAACAATAGCCGGGGAACGTGCCTACGTTGATCCTAGACGTCTCGCACCAGCCGAAGATCTAACTTCCCCTATTAGAAGAAACACAGACCTCTCTTGCCTCCAGAGAAACTCTCCACAGAAATAGCAGCCCCCCACATATAATGACGGTGAAATGAGAGGAAGGCACATACACAGTATGAAAACAGATTCAGCAAAATGAGGCCCGCTAAAACTAGATAGCAGAGGATACAAAAGTAAACTGCGCGGTCAGCAAAAAACCCTTCAAAAAACCATCCTGTAATTACTTGAACTCATGTTCCAACTCATGGAACATGAGGAGCAATTACAGCCCGCTATAGCAACCAGCAGCAAAGAAACACGTCAATGCAAGCTGGACAAGACAAAAATAAGGCAAACGTGGAACAAGAAAATCAAAAACTTAGCTTGTCCTGAAGATTACTGAGGCCAGAAGCTGAGGTAACAAAACACTCTGATAACCTTGATAGCCGGCCAGGAAATGACAAGAAGGCCCGGTTAAATAGGAAACTCCCAAATCCTAATAGAACAGGTGGACACCAGAGACAGCAGAACACAAATCACCCAGTACCATCAGTAACCACCAGAGGGAGCCCAAAAACAGAACTCACAACAGTACCCCCCCCTTGAGGAGGGGTCACCGAACCCTCACGAGAACCACCAGGGCGACCAGGATGAGCCCTATGAAAAGCGCGGACCAAATCATCAGCATGAACATCAGAGGCAACCACCCAAGAATTATCCTCCTGACCATAACCCTTCCACTTGACCAAATATTGGAGTTTCCGTCTGGAAACACGAGAATCCAAGATCTTCTCCACAACATACTCCAATTCTCCCTCCACCAGCACCGGAGCAGGAGGCTCAAGCGAAGGAACAACAGGTACCTCATACCTCCGCAACAACGACCGATGGAACACATTATGAATAGCAAACGATGCCGGGAGATCCAAATGAAACGACACAGGGTTAAGAATTTCCAAGATCCTATAAGGACCGATGAACCGAGGCTTGAACTTAGGAGAAGAGACCTTCATAGGAACAAAACGAGAAGACAACTACACCAAGTCCCCAACACGAAGTCGAGGACCCACGCGGCGACGGCGATTAGCAAACTGCTGAGCCTTCTCCTGGGACAACTTCAAATTGTCCACCACATGACTCCAAATCTGATGCAACCTATCCACCACCATGTCCACTCCAGGACAATCAGAAGGCTCCAACTGACCAGAGGAAAAACGAGGATGAAACCCCGAATTACAAAAGAAAGGAGAAACCAAGGTAGCAGAACTAGCCCGATTATTAAGGGCAAACTCGGCCAGCGGCAAAAAGGTAACCCAGTCATCCTGATCAGCAGAAACAAAACACCTCAAATAAGTTTCCAAGGTCTGATTAGTTCACTCCGTCTGGCCATTCGTCTGAGGGTGGAATGCAGACGAAAAGGACAAATCAATGCCCATCTTAGCACAGAACGTCCGCCAAAATCTAGACACAAACTGGGATCCCCTGTCAGAAACGATGTTCTCCGGAATCCCATGCAAACGAACCACGTTCTGAAAAAACAGAGGGACCAACTCAGAGGAGGAAGGCAACTTAGGCAAGGGTACAAGATGAACCATTTTAGAAAAGCGGTCACACACAACCCAGATGACGGACATTTTTTGAGAGACAGGGAGATCCGAAATAAAGTCCATGGAAATGTGCGTCCAAGGCCTCTTCGGGATAGGCAAAGGTGACAACAATCCACTGGCTCGAGAACAGCAAGGCTTAGTCCGAGCACAAACCTCACAAGACTGCACAAAAGAACGCACATCCCTCGACAAGGAAGGCCACCAAAAAGACCTGGCCACCAAGTCTCTAGTACCAAATATTCCAGGATGACCTGCCAATGCAGAAGAATGGACCTCGGAGATGACTCTACTGGTCCAACTATCCGGAACAAACAGTCTCTCAGGCGGACAACGATCAGGTTTACCCGCCTGAAACTCCTGCAAAGCACGTCGCAAGTCTGGGAAGACAGCCGACAAAATCACCCCATCCCTAAGGATACCAGTGGGCTCAGAATTTCCAGGGGAGTCAGGCACAAAACTCCTAGAAAGAGCATCCGCCTTCACATTCTTTGAACCTGGCAGGTATGAAACCACAAAATTGAAACGAGAGAAAAACAGTGACCAACGAGCCTGTCTAGGATTCAGACGCCTGGCAGACTCAAGGTAAATCAGATTTTTGTGATCAGTCAAGACCACCACACGATGTCTAGCACCCTCCAGCCAATGACGCCACTCCTCAAATGCCCACTTCATGGCCAAAAGTTCACGATTACCCACATCATAATTCCGCTCAGCGGGCGAAAATTTTCTAGAGAAGAACGCACATGGCTTCATCACCGAGCAATCGGAGCTTCTCTGTGACAAAACCGCCCCCACTCCAATCTCGGAAGCATCAACCTCAACTTGGAAAGGAAGCGAAACATCAGGCTGACGCAATACAGGAGCAGAAGAAAACCGGCGTTTAAGTTCCTGAAAGGCCTCCACAGCCGCAGGAGACCAATCAGCAACATCAGCACCCTTCTTAGTCAAATCCGTCAAAGGCTTAACAACACTAGAAAAATTAGTTATAAAACGACAATAGAAATTAGCAAAGCCCAAGAACTTCTGTAGACTCTTAAGAGATGTAGGCTGCGTCCAGTCACAAATAGCCTGAACCTTGACGGGATCCATCTCAATAGTAGAAGGGGAAAAAATATACCCCAAGAAAGAAATCTTCTGGACTCCAAAGAGACACTTTGAGCCCTTTACAAACAAGGAATTAGCCCGCAGGACCTGAAACACCTTCCTGACCTGCTGAACATGACACTCCCAGTCATCAGAAAAAACCAAAATATCATCCAAATACACAATCATAAATTTATCCAGATATTCACGGAAAATATCGTGCATAAAGGACTGGAAGACTGAAGGAGCATTAGAAAGTCCGAAAGGCATTACCAAATACTCAAAATGGCCCTCAGGCGTATTAAATGCGGTTTTCCACTCATCACCTTGCTTTATTCGTATAAGATAATACGCCCCCCGAAGATCAATCTTAGTGAACCATTTGTTAGGAGTCGAGTTTCCTCTGCTGCACAGGGGGAATCTCGATCCGTCTCCGCTGCGGTCTCCCATTCTCCTCCAGCCACAGTGGAGCCTGCTCAGCAGGGATGTCGATCCCGGCGTCTCGCTCAGTCTGACTCTGTGAGAAGAGTTACTGCTGCTTCTCCAGCTTCTGCCTGTAAAGCCTATACTGGTCAGCAGCGAGTGGACTTCTCTGGGACTAAGTCCTTGTCTGCGCACACTGAGCATGCCCAGGGCAAGATCTCCTGTTGGAGATCGAGGGTCATGTGCTCAGACTCTGCAGCGCATTCTATTGGTCCTCTTGGCAGGTCTTGGAAGGGCAAAGTTTCTGTGGCCGCTTCCTGTCCTGCAACTATATAAACTGCGCATGACCGCACGGCCATGCGCTAGTGTACAATTTAATACGTGTGTTTGTTGTGAGTGCAAGTTGTTCTTTAAATACCCCTACCCTATTGTATGATTGTTCGTGTATGGAGTATGGCTGCTATCTAGCGCCCGACTTATCACTCAACGTGTCACACACGTGTCAGCGTCTACTGCTGTGACCGCCAGTGCGGTGCCACGCGCCAGTGTGCGCTTCCTGACCCACGTCTGGGTGCTTAGTGGTGCCTGCCAGCACGGCACAGTTCGCACTTCGGTGCCTTAATTATATAATTCCTTTCACACCCAGTAGCGGTGTAGTGCCAGCAAGGGTCTAATCGGACTACAATCCCTGTTGGGGTTTAGTTCGCTGACCACTTGCTCGCGCTCTATGTGCGGTACCGCGGTCCTGTGACGCAACAGGATCGCTTTCTTCACGCTGGGTGAGGTTTAACCCACGCGTGTATACTTTTGAATACCGCCATATTGTCTGTCATTTCCTAGCGGCAGGTTTCACCTGCACGGTGGACCCTGGACTGCGAACGCATCTATATCATCTCTCTTGGTGCGTTCCGCCAGTCCTAACACCATTTAGCCCCCTTAATGCGAGCAAACAAATCAGTCAACAAAGGCAAAGGATACTGATATTTTACGGTAATCTTATTCAAAAGACGATAATCTATACAAGGCCTCAAGGACCCATCTTTTTTGGCCACGAAAAAAAAACCTGCTCCCAAAGGGGACGAAGATGGACGGATATGTCCCTTTTCCAAGGACTCCTTAACATAATCCCGCATAGCAGTATGCTCTGGCACTGACAGATTGAACAAACGACCTTTAGGAAATTTACTACCAGGAATTAAATCTATAGCACAATCGCAATCCCTGTGAGGAGGAAGCGAACTGAGCTTAGGCTCCTCAAAAACATCCTGATAATCAGACAAAAATACAGGAACCTCAGAAGGAGTAGATGAAGCGATAGAAATCGGAGGTGCATCATCATGAACCCCCTGACATCCCCAGCTTAACACAGACATTGTTTTCCAGTCAAGGACTGGATTATGAGTTTGTAACCATGGCAGACCAAGTACTAGAACATCATGTAAATTATACAATACCAGGAAGCGAATCACCTCCTGATGAACGGGAGTCATACGCATGGTCACTTGTGTCCAGTACTGAGGTTTATTCATAGCTAAAGGTGTAGAGTCAATTCCCTTCAAAGGAATAGGGACTTCCAGAGACTCAAGACTAAACCCACATCGCTTGGCAAATGACCAATCAATAAGACTCAGGGCAGCGCCTGAATCTACATAGGCATCGACGGAAATGGATGATAATGAACAAATCAGAGTCACAGACAGAATGAACTTAGACTGTAACGTACTAATGGCAACAGACTTATCAACCTTTTTTGTGCGTTTAGAGCATGCTGATATAACATGAGCTGAATCACCACAATAAAAGCACAACCCATTTTTCCGCCTATAGTTTTGCCGTTCACTTCTAGACTGAACTCTATCACATTGCATTGTCTCAAGTGCCTGTTCAGAAGACACCGCCAAATGGTGCACAGGTTTGCGCTCCCGTAAACGCCGATCAATCTGAATAGCCATAGTCATAGACTCATTCAGACCTGTAGGCGCAGGGAACCCCACCATAACATCTTTAATGGCCTCAGAAAGGCCATCTCTAAACTTTGCAGCCAGGGCGCACTCATTCCACTGAGTAAGCACTGACCATTTCCGAAATTTTTGACAATATATTTCTGCTTCATCTTGCCCCTGAGAGAGAGCTAATAAAGCTTTTTCAGCCTGAATCTCTTGGTTAGGTTCCTCATAGAGCAAACCCAATGCCAGAAAAAACGCATCCACATTAAGCAACGCAGGATCCCCTGGTGCCAATGCAAATGCCCAATTTTGAGGGTCACCCCGCAGGAAAGATATAATAATCTTAACCTGCTGAGCAGGGTCTCCAGAAGAGCGAGATTTCAAAGAAAGGAACAACTTGCAATTATTCCTAAAATTCAGAAAACTAGATCTATCTCCAGCAAAGAACTCTGGAATAGGAATTCTAGGTTCAGACATAGGAGCATGTACAACAAAATCTTGTATATTTTGAACCTTAGCAGCAAGATTATTCAGGCTGGAAGCTAAACTCTGGACGTCCATGACAAACAGCTAAGGTCAGAGCCATTCAAGGATTAAGAGGAGGAAAAAAAAAATCAGCCAGGCTGCAATTAAGGCTAGGCAGCAACCTCAGAGGAGAAAAAAAAAAAAAAAAACTTCCTCAGACTACTTTTCCTCCTACTTCAGCCCAAACTTTGTGGCCGGCTATACTGTCATGATTCCAATGGCAGAGAATCACAAAAGGACAAGCACAAACGAGCTCTAGGGTGATGGAACCTGAGCTGACCGCGACCCTAAACCTGAACACACAAATAACAATAGCCGGGGAACGTGCCTACATTGATCCTAGACGTCTCGCACCAGCCGAAGATCTAACTTCCCCTATTAGAAGAAACACAGACCTCTCTTGCCTCCAGAGAAACTCCCCACAGAAATAGCAGCCCCCCACATAAAATGACGGTGAAATGAGAGGAAGGCACATACACAGTATGAAAACTGTTATGTTTGCTAATGACAGGTGTTATGAAGGCAATCCAGAAACACAGTGTGCTTAGCGATCAGAGCGCACACAGTGATCTGACAAATACCCAAAAATACAAGAACGAGCTCTGAGACGTGGAAACTCTGTAGACTGCACACCTGATCCTATCCTAAACACAACTAAAAGCGGCTGTGGATTGCGCCTAGCAACTACCTAGGCAACTCGGCACAGCCTAAGAAACTAGCTAGCATGAAGATAGAAAAATAGGCCTGACTTGCCCCAGAGAAATTCCCCAAAGGAAAAGGCAGCCCCCCACATATAATGACTGTGAGTAAGATGAAAAGACAAAACGTAGGGATGAAATAGATTCAGCAAAGTGGGGCCCGATATTCTAGGACAGAGCGAGGACAGTAAAGCGATCTTTGCAGTCTACAAAAAACCCTAAAGCAAAACCACGCAAAGGGGGCAAAAAAAACCCACCGTGCCGAACTAACGGCACGGCGGTACACCCTTTGCGTCTCAGAGCTTCCAGCAAAACAAAAGACAAGCTGGACAGAAAAAAGCAACAAAAAGGCAAAAAGCACTTAGCTATACAGAGCAGCAGGTCACAGGAACAATCAGGAGAAGCTCAGATCCAACACTGAAACATTGACAAGGAGCAAGGATAGCAGCATCAGGCGGAGTTAAGTAATGAAGCAGTTAACGAGCTCACCAGAACACCTGAGGGAGGAAGCTCAGAAGCTGCAGTACCACTTGTGACCACAGGAGTGAATTCAGCCACAGAATTCACAACAGTACCCCCCCTTGAGGAGGGGTCACCGAACCCTCACCAGAGCCCCCAGGCCGACCAGGATGAGCCGCATGAAAGGCACGAACAAGATCGGAAGCATGAACATCAGAGGCAAAAACCCAGGAATTATCTTCCTGAGCATAACCCTTCCATTTAACCAGATACTGGAGTTTCCGTCTAGAAACACGAGAATCCAAAATCTTCTCCACAATATACTCCAATTCCCCCTCCACCAAAACCGGGGCAGGAGGCTCAACAGATGGAACCATAGGTGCCACGTATCTCCGCAACAACGACCTATGGAATACATTATGTATGGAAAAGGAGTCTGGGAGGGTCAAACGAAAAGACACAGGATTGAGAACCTCAGAAATCCTATATGGACCAATAAAACGAGGTTTAAATTTAGGAGAGGAAACCTTCATAGGAATATGACGAGAAGATAACCAAACCAGATCCCCAACACGAAGTCGGGGACCCACACGGCGTCTGCGATTAGCGAAAAGTTGAGCTTTCTCCTGGGACAAGATCAAATTGTCCACTACCTGAGTCCAGATCTGCTGCAACCTATCCACCACAGAATCCACACCAGGACAGTCCGAAGACTCAACCTGTCCTGAAGAGAAACGAGGATGGAACCCAGAATTGCAAAAAAATGGAGAAACCAAGGTAGCCGAGCTGGCCCGATTATTAAGGGCGAACTCAGCCAACGGCAAAAAGGACACCCAATCATCCTGGTCTGCAGAAACAAAACATCTCAGATATGTTTCCAAGGTCTGATTGGTTCGTTCGGTCTGGCCATTAGTCTGAGGATGGAAAGCCGAGGAAAAGGATAGGTCAATGCCCATCCTACCACAAAAGGCTCGCCAAAACCTTGAAACAAACTGGGAACCTCTGTCAGAAACAATATTCTCAGGAATGCCATGCAACCGAACCACATGCTGAAAGAACAAATTTACCAAATCAGAGGAGGAAGGCAATTTAGCCAAGGGCACCAGATGGACCATTTTAGAAAAGCGATCACAGACCACCCAAATGACTGACATCTTTTGAGAAACGGGAAGGTCAGAAATGAAATCCATCGAAATATGTGTCCAAGGCCTCTTTGGGACCGGCAAGGGCAAAAGCAACCCACTGGCACGAGAACAGCAGGGCTTAGCCCTAGCACAAATCCCACTGGACTGCACAAAAGTACGTACATCCCGTGACAGAGATGGCCACCAGAAGGATCTAGCCACTAACTCTCTGGTACCAAAGATTCCAGGATGACCAGCCAACACCGAACAATGTAGTTCAGAGATAAGTTTATTAGTCCACCTATCAGGGACGAACAGTTTCTCCGCTGGACAACGATCAGGTTTATTCGCCTGAAATTTTTGCAGCACCCGCCGCAAATCAGGGGAGATGGCAGACACAATGACTCCTTCCTTGAGGATACCCACTGGCTCAGATAAACCCGGAGAGTCGGGCACAAAACTCCTAGACAGAGCATCCGCCTTCACATTTTTAGAGCCCGGAAGGTACGAAATCACAAAGTCGAAGTGGCAAAAAATAACGACCAACGAGCCTGTCTAGGATTCAAGCGCTTGGCAGACTCGAGATAAGTCAAGTTCTTATGATCAGTCAATACCACCACGCGATGCTTAGCTCCTTCAAGCCAATGACGCCACTCCTCGAATGCCCACTTCATGGCCAGCAACTCTCGATTGCCCACATCATAATTACGCTCAGCGGGCGAAAACTTCCTGGAAAAGAAAGCACATGGTTTCATCACTGAGCAATCAGAACCTCTCTGTGACAAAGCCGCCCCTGCTCCAATCTCAGAAGCATCAACCTCGACCTGGAACGGAAGAGAAACATCTGGCTGACACAACACAGGGGCAGAACAAAAACGACGCTTCAACTCCTGAAAAGCTTCCACAGCAGCAGAAGACCAATTAACCAAATCAGCACCCTTCTTGGTCAAATCGGTCAATGGTTTGGCAATGCTAGAAAAATTACAGATGAAGCGACGATAAAAATTAGCAAAGCCCAGGAACTTTTGCAGACTTTTCAGAGATGTCGGCTGAATCCAATCCTGGATGGCTTGGACCTTAATTGGATCCATCTCGATAGTAGAAGGGGTAAAGATGAACCCCAAAAATGAAACTTTCTGCACACCGAAGAGACACTTTGATCCCTTCACAAACAAAGAGTTAGCACGCAGGACCTGAAAAACCATTCTGACCTGCTTCACATGAGACTCCCAATCATCTGAGAAGATCAAAATGTCATCCAAGTAAACAATCAGGAATTTATCCAGATACTCACGGAAGATGTCATGCATAAAAGACTGAAACACAGATGGAGCACTGGCAAGTCCGAACGGCATCACTAGATACTCAAAATGACCCTCGGGCGTATTGAATGCAGTTTTCCATTCATCTCCTTGCCTGATTCTCACCAGATTATACGCACCACGAAGATCTATCTTAGTGAACCAACTAGCCCCCTTAATCCGAGCAAACAAGTCAGATAACAATGGCAAGGGATACTGAAATTTAACAGTGATCTTATTAAGAAGGCGGTAATCAATACACGGTCTCAGCGAACCATCCTTCTTGGCTACAAAGAAGAACCCTGCTCCCAGTGGTGATGACGATGGGCGAATATGTCCCTTCTCCAGGGATTCCTTCACATATCTGCGCATAGCGGCGTGTTCGGGCACGGATAAATTAAATAATCGACCTTTAGGGAATTTACTACCAGGAATCAAATTGATAGCACAATCACAATCCCTATGCGGAGGTAGAGCATCGGACTTGGGCTCTTCAAATACATCCTGATAATCAGACAAGAACTCTGGGACCTCAGAAGGGGTGGATGACGATATCGACAAAAATGGAACATCACCATGTACCCCCTGACAACCCCAGCTGGATACCGACATGGAATTCCAATCCAATACTGGATTATGGGTTTGTAGCCATGGCAACCCCAACACGACCACATCATGCAGATTATGCAACACCAGAAAGCGAATAACTTCCTGATGTGCAGGAGCCATGCACATGGTCAGCTGGGCCCAGTATTGAGGTTTATTCTTGGCCAAAGGTGTAGCATCAATTCCTCTCAATGGAATAGGACACCGCAAAGGCTCCAAGAAAAACCCACAACGTTTAGCATAATCCAAATCCATCAGATTCAGGGCAGCGCCCGAATCCACAAACGCCATGACAGAAAACGACGACAAAGAGCATATCAAGGTAATGGACAGAAGGAATTTGGACTGTACAGTACCAATGACGGCAGACCTAGCGGACCGCTTAGTGCGCTTAGGACAATCAGAAATAGCATGAGTGGAATCACCACAGTAGAAACACAGACCATTCAGACGTCTGTATTCCTGCCGTTCAACTCTAGTCATAGTCCTATCGCACTGCATAGGCTCAGGTTTAACCTCAGGCAGTACCGCCAAATGGTGCACAGATTTACGCTCGCGCAAGCGTCGACCAATCTGAATGGCCAAAGACAAAGACTCATTCAAACCAGCAGGCATAGGAAATCCCACCATGACATCCTTAAGAGCCTCAGAGAGACCTTTTCTGAACAAAGCTGCCAGCGCAGATTCATTCCACTGAGTGAGTACTGACCATTTCCTAAATTTCTGACAATATACTTCTATATCATCCTGACCCTGGCACAAAGCCAGCAAATTTTTCTCAGCCTGATCCACTGAATTAGGCTCATCGTACAGCAATCCGAGCGCCAGGAAAAACGCATCGACACTACTCAATGCAGGGTCTCCTGGCGCAAGAGAAAATGCCCAGTCTTGAGGGTCGCCGCGCAAAAAAGAAATAATAATCAAAACCTGTTGAATAGGATTACCAGAAGAATGAGGTTTCAAGGCCAGAAATAGCTTACAATTATTTTTGAAACTTAGAAACTTAGTTCTATCTCCAAAAAACAAATCAGGAATAGGAATTCTTGGTTCTAACATAGATTTCTGATCAATAGTATCTTGAATTTTTTGTACATTTATAACGAGATTATCCATTGAAGAGCACAGACCCTGAATATCCATGTCCACACCTGTGTCCAGAATCACCCAAATGTCTAGGGGAAAAAAAAAAAGTGAACACAGAGCAGAAAAAAAAAAAATGATGTCAGAACTTTTTCTTTCCCTCTATTGAGAATCATTAGTGTTGCTCCTTGTACTGTTATGTTTGCTAATGACAGGTGTTATGAAGGCAATCCAGAAACACAGTGTGCTTAGCGATCAGAGCGCACACAGTGATCTGACAAATACCCAAAAATACAAGAACGAGCTCTGAGACGTGGAAACTCTGTAGACTGCACACCTGATCCTATCCTAAACACAACTAAAAGCGGCTGTGGATTGCGCCTAACAACTACCTAGGCAACTCGGCACAGCCTAAGAAACTAGCTAGCCTGAAGATAGAAAAATAGGCCTGACTTGCCCCAGAGAAATTCCCCAAAGGAAAAGGCAGCCCCCCACATATAATGACTGTGAGTAAGATGAAAAGACAAAACGTAGGGATGAAATAGATTCAGCAAAGTGGGGCCCGATATTCTAGGACAGAGCGAGGACAGTAAAGCGATCTTTGCAGTCTACAAAAAACCCTAAAGCAAAACCACGCAAAGGGGGCAAAAAAAACCCACCGTGCCGAACTAACGGCACGGCGGTACACCCTTTGCGTCTCAGAGCTTCCAGCAAAACAAAAGACAAGCTGGACAGAAAAAAGCAACAAAAAGGCAAAAAGCACTTAGCTATACAGAGCAGCAGGTCACAGGAACAATCAGGAGAAGCTCAGATCCAACACTGAAACATTGACAAGGAGCAAGGATAGCAGCATCAGGCGGAGTTAAGTAATGAAGCAGTTAACGAGCTCACCAGAACACCTGAGGGAGGAAGCTCAGAAGCTGCAGTACCACTTGTGACCACAGGAGTGAATTCAGCCACAGAATTCACAACAGAAAACAGATTCAGCAAAATGAGGCCCGCTAAAACTAGATAGCAGAGGATACAAAAGTAAACTGCGCGGTCAGCAAAAAACCCTTCAAAAAAACATCCTGTAATTACTTGAACTCATGTTCCAACTCATGGAACATGAGGAGCAATTACAGCCCGCTAGAGCAACCAGCAGCAAAGAAACACGTCAATGCAAGCTGGACAAGACAAAAATAAGGCAAACGTGGAACAAGAAAATCAAAAACTTAGCTTGTCCTGAAGATTACTGAGGCCAGAAGCTGAGGTAACAAAACACTCTGATAACCTTGATAGCCGGCCAGGAAATGACAAGAAGGCCCGGTTAAATAGGAAACTCCCAAATCCTAATAGAACAGGTGGACACCAGAGACAGCAGAACACAAATCACCCAGTACCATCAGTAACCACCAGAGGGAGCCCAAAAACAGAACTCACAACAGATCATGTGCCGTTCCCTTTCTTCTCCAAACTTTTTTCTTCCCATCATTCTGGTACAGGTTGATCTCATCTGTCCATAGAATACTTTTCCAAAACTGAGCTGGCTTCTTGAGGTGTTTTTCTGCAAATTTAACTCTGGCCTGTCTATTTTTGGTATTGATGAATGGTTTGCATCTAGATGTGAACCCTTTGTATTTACTGTCATGGAGTTTTCTCTTTACTGTTGACTTAGAGACAGATACACCTACTTCACTGAGAGTGTTCTGGACTTCAGTTGATGTTGTGAATGGGTTCTTCTTCACCAAATTAAGTATGCGGCGATCATCCACCACTGTTGTCATCCGTGGACGCCCAGGCCTTTTTGAGTTCCCAAGCTCACCAGTCAATTCCTTTTTTCTCAGAATGTACCCAACTGTTGATTTTGCTACTCCAAGCATGTCTGCTATCTCTCTGATGGATTTTTTCTTTTTTTTCAGCCTCAGGATGTTCTGCTTCACCTCAATTGAGAGTTCCTTTGACCGCATGTTGTCTGCTCACAGCAACAGCTTCCAAATGCAAAACCACACACCTGGAATCCACCCCTGACCTTTTAACTACTTCATTGATTACAGGTTAACGAGGGAGACGCCTTCAGAGTTAATTGCAGCCCTTAGAGTCCATTGTCCAATTACTTTTGGTCCCTTGAAAAAGAGGACGCTATGCATTACAGAGCTATGATTCCTAAACCCTTTCTCCGATTTGGATGTGGAAACTATCATATTGCAGCTGGGAGTGTGCACTTTCAGCCCATATTACATATATAATTTTATTTCTGAACATGTTTTTGTAAACAGCTAAAATAACAAAACTTGTGTCACTGTCCAAATATTTCTGGCCCTAACTGTATTTGCTGTATCAGAATTCCGATACCGAGTTCCGATATTTTTGCGATATCGGAATCGGCGTGTGCGGTGCGTATGGTTCCAAGGGTCTGGAGGAGAGGAGACTCTCCTTCAGGCCCTGGGATCCATATTCATGTAAAAAAAAAATAAAAAAAAAATATGGATATACTCACCCCTCCGGCGAATCCTGGCTGTCACCGCTGCGAGAGTCTGCCTCCGTTCCTAAGAATGCAGTGAGTGAAGGACCTTCTATGACGTCACGGTCACGTGAGCGGTCAGGTGACCGGTCACCTGACCGCGACGTCATCGAAGGTCCTTCACTCACTGCATTCTTAGGGACGGAGACAGACGCTCGCAGCGGTGACAGCCAGGGTCCTTCGGAGGGGTGAGTATATCCATATTTTTTATTTTTTATTTTTTTACATGAATATGGATCCCAGGGCCTGAAGGAGAGTTTCCTCTCCTTCAGACCCTGGGAACCATCCAGGATACCTTCCGATATTTGTGTCCAATTGACTTGCATTGGTATCGGGTATCGGTATCGGTGATATCCGATATTTTTTGGATATCGGCCGATACCATCCGATACCGATACCTTTGAATATCGGAAGGTATCGCTCAACACTAATAACGAGTAGTGACTAGCGATAAGCAAACTTGTTTGGAAAAAGTTTGCCAATTTCAAATTCGGCACGAATCTTGCACATTCGGATTAATGTTCGGATTCCCAAGCATTTTCCTCAAATTGATGAAATTTCTGCCAAAGTTCTGTAAATGATCAAGTTATCACTAATGTTATTGCTAGGACTTGGATGGGGGGGCTAGAAGTATTTGATGAGGGGAGTGGGTGGGGAGAGGTCAGAGGAGCAGCGGACTGCTAATCTCTTTTGGGGGGATATATATAGATATATTTATTTATACTGTGCTACAGTGGTAGCACACTTATGCAGTGATGAGACAGTGACCCAGCAAAGTTCACAATGTTCAACTTAAAAAACACAACACACAATGTCCTCCAGGTCGCAGCCGGGGACCATATCTTCTGGATTACAGTCACTAAACATTCCAGTCCACCTCCTGAGATCTGTTGCCATGGGCGACTGCACCGCTGTGTACACTGTGGGTGCCAGGCTATTCAGCTGCCTTGGCCGTTTGGCCAATACCAGACTGACACTGACTCTGAACCTGGCACACCCAAACCTTATACTGCAGGGTTTTTAACTTAAGTCTGTGGCCTTCAGCCACATGGAAAACCCGTCCTGGATTGAAACGGACTGCACCACTACCGTCCTGTAGTCTGCTTCAACACAAAAGCCCAGAGCAGATTTTCCCTAAATCTGCCTCGGACAACCAGCATGTCCAAGACCTATACTCACTTTAGTCTGCATTGCAACCACAGCTACGCCTTAGCCTTAATGGCCTTAATACGCCTCCCTTTGCAACCTGGGGGAAACATATAGTGACCCTCACATGTAACACCAGTCACTGCCTCACATACCCACTCCCTCTATTCGAACCTGTGGAGTTGAACACTTGTCACCTCACATGGGCACGTGACAGGGCATCCGCATGATTATTTGACACCTCCCGCCGACACTGTACTAAAAACCAAAGTAGGGACCGGAATCATCGGTTGATGCAAGCATCCTTTCCATTTCTCCTCCATACTTTGTAATGTGACCACCCACCTCCCCGTTCTCTGTTGCAGAAGACACACCCATTTTCCTGACTAACAGTAGGTTTGGGCCAGTTTTGGGTGGTCTCGACCTTGTTTATTTGGGGTTCACTAACCCCGCAGCTCATCCTGTGACCTAAGTACCTGCTTTCGGGCATCTGGTATTGTTTCCTCCATACCCTTACATGTGCCTCGGTGACTATGTCCTGCCGAAACAACGAGATCCGCCTTGGCACCTCCGGGCATACATCCGTACCATGTCACACCCGAACCCGAGCCTCCCGCCCTGCTGTCTAGAGAGAGCTCTATCCATTTTACCCTGACCTCTGGCCACATCATTGGCCAGTGCCATAGGGTTCCTCGTGCGACCACACCTTCTTGATTTCCCCAGGCTTTATTTTTATACGCACATTTATTATACCTGTATCTCTGCATGGGACCCTGAAACTGAGCTGTCCAGAACTTACAAAGGAACATTTCCAGCTCGTGATTCAGTGGGGTCTCCATGAACTCTCCTGCCACAAACTCTAGGGGGAACCTACGGAGTTACACTCTGTCCCTAGGTTGGCGACTCCTATGGCAGGCATCCCTGTGTTACGGCTGCAACCACAGACGAGACCGAGCCGATGCCTCCACGTCACCAAACCATGATGACGTGGGCGAGCGTCCCAAGTGGGAACGCAATGTGACCCACTGGACCACAGATGTTGTGAATTCCGCTCTTGGGCTCCCTCCGGTGGTTGTAAGTGGCACTTTTGTGAGTTCTGCTCTTGGGCTCCCTCTTGTGGTTTCAAGTGAAACGGCTGCTCCTTGGATTTAGCTGTCTGCAGCTGCTTCCACTGATTGTCTTTCTGCTCGGCTATTTATGCCTGGCTCTTCCCTTCAGCCAGTGCCACTTGTCAATGGTTCCTGGTTGGATTCACATCTCTCTTGGATTTCCCTGATATCCTGACCAGTTCAGCAAAGATAAGTCCTTTCTTTGCTCTTTTCTGTCCACATGTTGTGGACTTATTCGTTCTGTGCATTCTATGTTTTGTCCAGCTTGTCAGTATGGATTAATTCAGCTGGAAGCTCTGGGAAGCAGATTTACCCTCCACACCTTTAGTCAGGTGTGGAGATTTTTGTAAACTCTGTGTGGATTTTTGTAGTTTTAAATACTGACCGCACAGTATTCCGTCCTGTCCTATCTATCTAGCTAGACTGGCCTCCTGTGCTACATCCTGGTTTCATTCTACGTATGTCTTTTCCTTCTCCACTCACAGTCATTACTTGTGGGGGGCTATCTATCCTTTGGGGATTTTCTCTGAGGCAAGATAGTTTTCCTGTTTCTATCTTTAGGGGTAGTTAGTTCTTAGGCTGTGACGAGGTGCCTAGGGAGTGACAGGAGCATCCCACGGCTACTTCTAGTGTTGTGTTGAGCTTAGGGACTGCGGTCAGTACAGGTACCACCTCCTTCAGAGCTCGTCCCATGTTGCTCCTAAACCACCAGTTCATAACACACAGAGTATCGTGGACCTACCCAGACTAGGGAAGGGCAGCGAGCAGGGTCTATGGCAGCTGAGTATGTGGATATGTAGTATGGATATGTAGTATGGCGATATGCAGAACTAGATTACACCACACAGCTTCAGGTATGGAGAAACAAAGTTTACTTAAATGAAAACACAGTACATAACAAAACATAATGATGTCAGGATCCCGATTCCACACATCAGAGTAGGAGACATGTCTCAGAATAACAAACGAAGGCAGGAGGACATCACGGGTTGATAGAAGTCCAGGGTTATCAGGCATGGGCATACTATGATGGCCTCACTCTCAGGCCTCAGGTGCAACACATGCTCAGCAGGAGAACATCAGACACCGACGTCAGACGGACTTCAGATGATGGCAGGGGTCATCACAGGTTGATGCAGTCCAGGGTCATCTGGCACAGGCATACTAGGACGAAATCTCTCTCAGGCCACAGACGTAGCCCTGGCTCAGCAGGAGAACATCAGATACTGATCCCAGACGGATGTCATCAAAGAGTGGACCCCGGGGGAATATTGGGTCACAGGCTAGACATCAAGACATAGACTGAACATCAGGACACAGGCTGGACATCAGAACACAGGCTGGACATCAGGACATCAAGACACAAGCAGGACATTGGAACATCAGGAATACCGGATAGACATCTGGGACACTGGAGTGGCAGCCCAGATCATAGGCTGGGACACTGACATGGCAGCCCACAGCATCAGTTACATCAGAACATTGGACACAAGAAGAACATCAGGCGGAAAGACAAAACACAAACGGATCTGGATATGCAGCCTCCAGGATAGGCGGATCTGGGTATTCTGCCCCAGAACAGGCAGAAGACAGGTATCAGCTCTCCAAGAACACACTGCAGACAGAACGGGAGCTGCATACCTAACACACAGGGCAAGACTCAAACAATGCAATGCTCTGGTCACGCCCAGCGGGAAAAAGAGAGTTTATATAGGAGCTGCTCCTCAGCAGCAGGCTGAGGAAGCAACACAGGTGTGCACACACAAATTCTAATAAAAGCAAGGTAGGTGTGGCCGAGCGCACCCTAAGCACAGACACAAACCATTACAGCACAGTCAGCACAGAAACTGTGGCTCAGGGCACCTGGCAGCGACTGCTAGCCTGAACACACGTAGAAAGTCATGCACCAGCTGCAGAGGGCCTTGCAACCCGCTGATAGCTTCCACAACGGCAACCAGGGACCGCAATGTGGATGGTCATGCAGCAGAGCAAAGACATCACAGCACATGTGCAGCTAAGCAGCGGAGCAGGGAACTGAGCCACATCCATACAGGTAACAGACAACAGTATCCCTGCACATTAGGGGGAGAGGAGAAAGGGTTAAAGTCAAGACATGCAGAGTAAAGAAGAACAAAGTATAAACCCACTGACATTACACCCTCAGGATCTTCAGGTTCTGCACCTGGAACAACATCTTCAGCTTCTCCTGCCAATACCTATAGGGTGGAACCTATCGGGGTTACACTCTGTCCCTAGGTTGGTGACCCCTATGGCAGGTATCCCTGACTTGGGATCTTCGAGTTCTATGCCTGGAACAACATTTACCTTGGGAGGGTTGACCCTGGACTCCCACAAGGACCAGAACAGGGGCAAATTTCTTCCCAACACAGTCCCATATGGAAGGGTCTTCACCACTCCCACCACATGTTTAATGCCCCCACAAGATGTAGAAAAATTAACCAACCTGGTTGGGTACTCCCGGATTTCCCCATGGATACCCATCACTTCCACTTTCCATCCTTTGGTGTTGTCCCTGGCAACAAGGGACCCATGGACCACAGTCACTCTGCTCCCCGTGTCCAGGAGAGCCTCTGTTTGGTACCCATTCGCGAGTGCCTGGCACAGCTGGGGCTTACTGTTGGCAGAACAGACTGGCTGGGAATACATAGACATACGGCAGGTATACCTGCAGTCCATGGGTTCAGACACCAGGGGGCAGTTGACAGCCACATGTCTGGGCCCTCAGCACTGCCAACACTTAATCGCTGTGGCCCGACTAAACCTTGGAGCCACTTTAGGGGGAACAGAACTTTTATCACCCTCACTTCGGGTTATCTGTTATGATTAGGCAATTCAGTACCACAGTGAACATAGAGGTCAGAGCACATACAGTGATCTGACAATAATCCAAAAACATAGAACGAGCTCTGAGACGTGGGAACTCTGTTGACCGCAATCCCTAATCCTATCCAACAACACTAGAGGCAGCCGTGGATTGCGCCTAACGCTACCTATGCAACTCGGCACAGCCTGAGAAACTAGCTAGCCTGAAGATAGAAAATAAGCCTACCTTGCCTCAGAGAAATACCCCAAAGGAAAAGGCAGCCCCCCACATATAATGACTGTGAGTAAGATGAAAAGACAAACGTAGAGATGAAATAGATTTAGCAAAGTGAGGCCCGACTTTCTGAACAGAGCGAGGATAGGAAAGGTAACTTTGCGGTCAACACAAAACCCTAAAAACCACGCAAAGGGGGCAAAAAGACCCTCCGTACCGAACTAACGGCACGGAGGTACACCCTCTGCGTCCCAGAGCTTCCAGCAAACAAATAGATAAGCTGGACAGAAGAAAAGCAAACAAAATAGCAAAGGAAAACTTAGCTATGCAGAGCAGCAGGCCACAGGAACGATCCAGGAGGAAAACAAGTCCAATACTGGAACATTGACAGGAAGCCAGGATCAAAGCACTAGGTGGAGTTAAGTAGAGCAGCACCTAACGACCTCACCACATCACCTGAGGGAGGAAACTCAGAAGCCGCAGTACCATTTCCCTCCACCAACGGAAGCTTACAGAGAGAATCAGCCGAAGTACCACTTGTGACCACAGGAGGGAGCTCTGCCACAGAATTCACAACAGTACCCCCCCCTTGAGGAGGGGTCACCGAACCCTCACCAGAGCCCCCAGGCCGACCAGGATGAGCCACATGAAAGGCACAAACAAGATCGGGAGCATGGACATCAGAGGCAAAGACCCAGGAATTACCTTCCTGAGCATAACCCTTCCACTTAACCAGATACTGGAGTTTCCGTCTTGAAACACGAGAATCCAAAATCTTCTCCACAATATACTCCAACTCCCCCTCCACCAAAACCGGGGCAGGAGGGTCAACAGAAGGAACCATAGGTGCCACGTATCTCCGCAACAATGACCTATGGAATACGTTATGTATGGAAAAAGAATCTGGAAGGGTCAGACGAAAAGACACAGGATTAAGAACCTCAGAAATCCTATACGGACCAATGAAACGAGGTTTAAACTTAGGAGAGGAAACCTTCATAGGAATATGACGAGAAGATAACCAAACCAGATCCCCAACACGAAGTCGGGGACCCACACAGCGTCTGCGATTAGCAAAACGTTGAGCCTTCTCCTGGGACAAGATCAAATTGTCCACTACCTGAGTCCAAATCTGCTGCAACCTGTCCACCACAGTATCCACACCAGGACAGTCCGAAGACTCAACCTGTCCTGACGAGAAACGAGGATGGAACCCAGAGTTGCAGAAAAATGGCGAAACCAAGGTAGCCGAGCTAGCCCGATTATTAAGGGCGAACTCAGCCAAAGGCAAAAAGGACACCCAGTCATCCTGATCAGCAGAAACAAAACATCTCAGATATGTTTCCAAGGTCTGATTGGTTCGTTCGGTCTGGCCATTAGTCTGAGGATGGAAAGCCGAGGAAAAAGACAAGTCAATTCCCATCCTACCACAAAAGGCTCGCCAAAACCTCGAAACAAACTGGGAACCTCTGTCAGAAACGATATTCTCTGGAATGCCATGTAAACGAACCACATGCTGGAAGAACAATGGCACCAAATCAGAGGAGGAAGGCAATTTAGACAAGGGTACCAAATGGACCATCTTAGAAAAGCGATCACAGACCACCCAAATGACTGACATCTTTTGAGAAACGGGAAGATCTGAAATAAAATCCATAGAGATATGTGTCCAAGGCCTCTTCGGGACTGACAAGGGCAAAAGCAACCCACTGGCACGAGAACAGCAGGGCTTAGCCCGAGCACAAATCCCACAGGACTGCACAAAAGTACGCACATCCCGCGACAGAGATGGCCACCAAAACGATCTAGCCACTAACTCTCTGGTACCAAAGATTCCAGGATGACCAGCCAAGACCGAACAATGAACCTCAGAGATAACTTTATTCGTCCACCTATCAGGGACAAACAGTTTCTCCGCTGGACAACGATCAGGTTTATTAGCCTGAAATTTTTGCAGCACTCGCCGCAAATCAGGGGAGATGGCAGACACAATTACTCCCTCTTTGAGGATACCCGCCGGCTCAGATACACCCGGAGAGTCGGGCACAAAACTCCTAGACAGAGCATCCGCCTTCACATTTTTAGAGCCCGGAAGGTCTCACAAAGTCAAAACGGGCAAAAAACAACGACCAACGAGCTTGTCTTGGATTCAACCGCTTGGCGGACTCGAGATAAGTCAAGTTCTAATGATCAGTCAAGACCACCACGCGATGCTTAGCTCCTTCAAGCCAATGACGCCACTCCCCGAATGCCCACTTCATGGCCAGCAACTCTTGGTTGCCCACATCATAATTTCGCTCAGCAGGCGAAAACTTCCTGGAAAAGAAGGCGCACGGTTTCATCACTGAGCAATCAGAACCTCTCTGCGACAAAACAGCCCCTGCTCCAATCTCAGAAGCATCAACCTCGACCTGGAACGGAAGCGAAACATCTGGTTGACACAACACAGGGGCAGAAGAAAAACGATGCTTCAACTCTTGAAAAGCTTCCACAGCAGCAGAAGATCAATTGACCACATCAGCACCCTTCTTGGTCAAATCGGTCAATGGTTTAGCAATACTAGAAAAATTGCAGATGAAGCGACGATAAAAATTAGCAAAGCCCAGGAACTTTTGCAGACTTTTCAGAGATGTCGGCTGAGTCCAATCATGGATGGCTTGGACCTTAACAGGATCCATCTCGATAGTAGAAGGGGAAAAGATGAACCCCAAAAATGAAACCTTCTGCACATCAAAGAGACACTTTGATCCCTTCACAAACAAAGAATTAGCACGCAGGACCTGAAAAACCGTTCTGACCTGCTTCACATGAGACTCCCAATCATCCGAGAAGATCAAAATGTCATCCAAGTACACAATCAGGAATTTATCCAGGTACTCTCGGAAGATGTCATGCATAAAGGACTGAAACACTGATGGAGCATTGGCAAGTCCGAATGGCATTACTAGATACTCAAAATGACCCTCGGGCGTATTAAATGCAGTTTTCCATTCATCGCCTCGCTTAATTCGCACAACATTATACGCACCACGAAGATCTATCTTGGTGAACCAACTAGCCCCCTTAATCCGAGCAAACAAATCAGATAACAACGGCAAGGGGTACTGAAATTTAACCGTGATCTTATTTAGAAGGCGGTAATCTATACAAGGTCTCAGCGAACCATCCTTCTTGGCTACAAAAAAGAACCCTGCTCCTAATGGCGACGATGACGGGCGAATATGCCCCTTCTCCAGGGACTCCTTCACATAACTGCGCATAGCGGCGTGCTCAGGCACAGATAAATTAAACAATCGGCCTTTTGGGAACTTACTACCAGGAATCAAATTGATAGCACAATCACAATCCCTATGCGGAGGTAGGGCATCGGACTTGGGCTCATCAAATACATCCCGGTAATCAGACAAGAACTCCGGAACCTCAGTTATGCCTAGCCCACGGTCTAGGAAACAGTTGGCTGTAGGCGTTCGTCACCCCTCCTCCTCCAGAAGCGAAAGCTCGTCCACAGAGCGCAGTTGCACGACCACTCCATCCGCAGCTGCCAATGTTGCACACGAGGTGTCCGATTATCGAACAGCTAGTGGCAAGCGTCAGCAGGCTGTGTTGGAAATGAAGTGTTTGGGCGACAACAGACACCGTGGAAGTACTAGCCGAGTACTTGCAGCAACAAACTCAGTAATGGCTGGGCAGTGTACATCTTGAGGTAGGCAAGGTAGTCAGTGATAACGGAAGGAATTTTATGGCTGCCATAGCCGTTTCAGAACTGAAACACATACCTTGCCTGCCTCAAAAATTATCCGGAGTTACCAGCCCTGCTCCTGAAGGTGTGAAGACTTTGCTCACACATCCGCCGGTCGCCCGTACACTCCAGCCGTATGCTGAACCATCAGCGATCGCTGAATCTTCCCCAGCACCACCTAATAATCGACGTTGCAACAAGGTGGAACTCCACACTGCACATGCTTCAGAGGCTGTGCGAACAGAGGCGTGCTGTAATTTATTTGTGGGAGGATACACATACTGTACATGGGCAGGCAGTTGAATGGCAGACTTGGAGTTGTCTGGTGTGCAGTGGTCGAAGCTCCAAGACCTCTGTCAAGTCCTTCAGTGTTTTGAGGAATGCACACGGCTGGTCAGTGCGGACGACGCCATCATAAGCATGAGCATCCCACTAATGCGTCTGCTGATGGAAAGTTTGACGCGCATTAAGGAGCAGGCATCTGCGGCTGAGGAGGAGGGAAGCCTTGATAACAGTCAGCCATTGTCTGCTCAGGGAACTCTTGGACAAGGTGGCGGATGAAGAGGAGGAGGATGATGGGGATGAATATTTATGGGAGGAGGATGCTTCTCAGGGGGCAATAGAAACTGGTGGCGTTGCAAGGTCAGGTACAGGGTTTTTGCAGGCCACAAGTGATGTTGATTTGCAAGAAAGTGCTCCTCAACCCAGCACAAGCAGTGAATTGACAACTGGAACATTGGCCCACATGGCTGAGTATGCCTTGCGTATCCTAAAATAGGGACCCCCGCATTATCAAAATGATGACCGATGACGATTACTGGTTGGCCTGCCTCCTGGATCCACGATACAAAGGAAAATTACAAAATATCATGCCACACGAAAACCTTGAGCAAATATTGGCTACCAAACAAGCAACTCTTGTAGACCGTTTGGTTCAGGCATTCCCAGCACACAGCGGCGGTGATGGTTCTCACACGAGCCGTAGGGGGCAACATGGCAGAGGTGTTAGAGGTGCACAAATCCGAAGTGGCATTGGACACGGGGGATTTATGACCAGGTTGTGGACTGATTTCGCAATGACCACTGACACGACTGGTAGTGCTGCATCGATTCAAAGTGACAGGAGACAGCATTTGTCCAGTATGGTTACGAACTACTTTTCCTCCCTTATCAATGTTCTCCCTCACAGGTCATTCCCCTTTGATTACTGGGCATCTAAAATAGACACCTGGCCTGAATTGGCAGAATATGCATTACAGTAGCTCGCTTGCCCTGCTTCTAGTGTGCTATCAGAAAGAGCCTACAGTGCTGCTGGTTCAATACTGACCAAAAAAAGGACACGTCTGGCTACCCAGAATGTTGATGATTAGTGTTGAGCGATACCGTCCGATACTTGAAAGTATCGGTATCGGATAGTATCGGCCGATACCCGAAAAATATCGGATATCGCCGATACCGATATCCGATACCAATACAAGTCAATGGGACATCAAGTATCGGAATGTATCCTCATGGATCCCAGGGTCTGAAGGAGAGGAAACTCTCCTTCAGGCCCTGGGATCCATATTAAAGTGTAAAATAAAGAATTAAAATAAAAAATATTGTTATATTCACCTCTCCGGCGGCCCCTGGACATCAGCGGGAGGATCCGGCGTCCGGCACGGCTTCTTTCTTCAAAATGCGCGCCTTCAGGACCTGTGGAATGACGTCCCGGCTTCTGATTGGTCGCGTGCCGCCCATGTGACCGCCACGCGACCAATCAGAAGCCGCGACGTCATTCCTCAGGTCCTAGAAGGCGCTCATTCTAGGACTTTAGCTGAGGAATGACGTCGCGGCTTCTGATTGGTCGCGTGGCGGTCACATGGGCGGCACGCGACCAATCAGAAGCCGGGACGTCATTCCACAGGTCCTGAAGGCGCGCATTTTGAAGAAAGAAGCCGTGCCGGACGCCGGATCCTCCCGCTGATGTCCAGGGGCCGCCGGAGAGGTGAATATAACAATATTTTTTATTTTAATTCTTTATTTTACACTTCCGATACCGATACCCGATATCACAAAAATATCGGATCTCGGTATCGGAATTCCGATACCGCAAGTATCGGCCGATACCCGATACTTGCGGTATCGGAATGCTCAACACTATTGATGATCTAACCTTCATTAAAATGAACCAATCATGGATTTCAAAATATTTTGCCCCACCTTCTCCTGCTGACACGTAGCTTGCCTAAAAAATGTCTTGCTTTTGGCCTCCTCTTACTGACTTCTCCAATTCCGCCATTTGCAGCTGCTGAATGTCCACCATAGGCCATTTTTATACCTCCCTAAATGGGCCGACTCTCCCCACAGGGCCGTGGTCACCACCTGGCGCAAGCATCCGTGTGAGTGCCGTTTGCCTGGACAGGTGGGTGCGCCCAATCTTGGGCGATGGCACTGGCACAGGGTCCCTCATAGTACAATGAAGTGTCTGACGGTGGTGGTGCACAACCAATGTCAGACACACCATTGTAATATGAGGGGCCCTTTGCCAGTACCGCCGCCCACAAGAGAGTGTTCCCCCCAGCTCGAACAGTGCTCTACCACTTGCAATACTTACCTCTCCCTGCTCCACCACTGTAGTCTGTGCTGTTAAATCCTTCAATGGCACTGCCAATACAAATTTGTTGAAATGATAGATAGTAAAAATATACAGGGGCACTGGCCTCCATTTAGATCAGTTAATACTTTGCGCCTACTACCACTGTCTGCTACTCAGCAGAGGAGCCCACCCCAGTACCTAGCTATGCCGCCTGTTTAGTCCTGTTACCAATTTTGAACTGCATTTAGCCTACTTTTTTATTGTGGGCCTACAAACTGTCTGCGCCATTCATTACAGTTGTCCCCCACTGAACAAAGCTATGCCGCCTGTTTAGTCCTGTTACCAATTTTGAACTGCATTTAGCCTACTTTATTATTTGGGCCTATATCTGTGTTTCCTCCTCATCCTGCCCATTGCCCAGCCACTGCTAGATGAGTCTGCTGGTACATTGACCCAGACTACTACATTCCCCTTGCACTCTACACAGCCTGAATCTGACCCTGCTGAAAGTCAGGTTCCCCTTGCCTCATACTATACCACCTTACACGGGGACAAAGAGGAAGGTGCAGATGAAAGTGCAGGTTCCTTTATCAGGTGGGGGGGCATACTCGTTGGCGATGTCACTGGCACAGGGCCCCTCATAGTACGCAAAAGTGTCTCTGGCAGTGGGAGGCGCCACCCGCCGTCAAACACACCGCTGTACTATGAGGGGCCCTGTGCCAGTGCCAACGCCAACGAGTGAGCCCTCCTGCTTGCTCAGGATCACAGCACTTGCAAAGTTGAAATACTTACCTCTCCCTGCTCCACCGCCGTGACGTATTCCGCGTTTCCTGGGCCCACGAAAATCTTGAGCCAGCCCTACCCCCCCCCCCCCACAGCTTTAGCCAAATGACCCTCTGTTTTCAATGCCTAACTTATTATAAAGTAAATTAAGATTGACAAGCTTAAGAAATAATGACAGGAGCTGCCGTAAGACCGGAGCTGCCGTAAGACCGTCAGTCAGAGTGCAGTGGGGTCATGCTGTCACATGTCAGCGTTACCCCACAGCTGTGACTGTCACCCGTGGTAATGCTACCGCCGGTACTATAGGTCACAGTGCTGTGGGATCATCCTGACAGATGACAGCGTGATTCTGCAGCTGCTTGTGACCCGCAGTGGTGATCTGCGGTAAAATAACAGGTGCGGGCTGATGAGACTACTGTTCCCATTGGGCTATGTCTGTTGGGAGAGTAATATCAGCTGCTGGCGCCTGTGCTCAGTTAAAACAAAAAGTTAAATTACATACGTATTAACATAAAAATTAAAAAAAATTATACTCACCTCACACCAAATCCCCAATGCCCTCGTCTCCTTGAAGAAATGTAAAATAATAAACCAACCTATACTCACCTTTCTACCGTACTTCAGGTAATCCAGATTGTCCCACGGCGATCTCACGTGTAGAATTGTCGCATCGGGAGATGTGACCGCTCTTCCCGGCCACCGGCGATACACTGACAGGAGGTAATTTTCCCCGCAGTGTATCACTGAGAGTTCACCGGAGTTCATGAGCTCCGGTGCTTTCACCGCTGTGTGAGAACTTTCCCACGGAGCAGTGGTGCTGTAAGGAAGATAACCAGAGCTGATGAACTCCAGTGAACTCTCACTGCAACTCAGTAATACAGTGCGGGAGGGATTACCTCCTGTCAGCGTGTCGCCGGTTGTCTTTGAGTGCAGTCACATCACTGATGTGACTGTTCTCAAAGTGATCAGGATCGTCATGGGACATTGGGCGTTGCGCCCAAACAGTGATTTACCCCCACATATGGGGTATCACCATACTCAGGACAAATTGCACAACAACTTTTGAGTCCAATTTCTCCTGTTACCCTTGGGAAAATAAAAAATTGGAGGGCAAAAAGATCATTTTTGTGAAAAAAAAATTTTTTTTATTTTTACGGCTCTACGTTAAACTTTTGTGAAGCACTTGGGAGTTCAAAGTGCTCACCACACATCTAGATAAGTTCCTTGGAGGGTCTAGTTTCAAAATAGTATCACTGGGGGTCTCCGTTGTTTAGACACATCATGGGCTCTCCAAACGCAACATGGTGTCTGATCTCAATTCCAGAAAATTTTGCATTGAAAAGTCAAACGGCGCTCCTTCCCTTCCGAGCTCTGCCATGCGCCCAAACAGTAGTTTACCTGCACATATTGGGTATCAGCGTGCTCAAGACAAATTGCACAACCACATTTGGGGTCCAAATTCTCCTGTTACCTTTGGTAAAATAAAAAAAATAAATTGAAGTACATTTTTGGGGAAAAAAAAGTTAAATGTTCATTTTTTTTTTAAACATTCCAAAAATTTCTGTGAAGCACCTGAAGGGTTAATAAACATCTTGAATGTGGTTTTGAGCACCTTGAGAGGTGCAATTTTTAGAATGGTGTCACTTTGGGGTATTTTCTATTATATAGACCCCTCAAAGTGATTTCAAATGTGAGGTGGTCCCAAAAAAAAAAAAAAAAAAAAAGGGTGTAAAATTTAGAAGTCGCTGTTTAACTTTTAACACTTATAACTTCCTAACGAAAAAAAAAAATGGTTCCAAAATTGTGCTAATGTAAAGTAGACATGTGAGAAATGTTATTTATTAAGTATTTTGTGTGACATATCTCTGTAATTTAAGGGCATGAAAATTCAAATTTGGAAAATTGCAAAATTTTCAAACTTTGCCAAATTTCTGTTTTTTCACAAATAATCGCAAGTCATAGCAAAGAAATTTTACCACTAACATGAAGTACAATGGAGCGCCCTCAGACACAGGGCCACGCGTTCTCAGTACCGGGCCTCTCTGGTTCGGCTCGGAGGTGGTCACGGTGGCTAGACCCGGTCCGCGACCCTGCTAAGGGGCGTCCAATAAAGGTGGTGCAGTCTGTCAGGGGTTCGTGACGCCACCTGTGGTGTTCGATCAGGGTGACCGACGCTGCTGTGGGGTCCACTGGGGTGATGGAATGGCAGCTGGATGGTATACCTTCCCACAGGTGAAGGGCTTCCCAGTAAGGTAGATGGTAATGGTGTAGGGTGCAGTCAATAACGAGGACACAGGGTTGCAGTCTCTTTACCTCTTTACTAAAGACTTCATTATCCGCAATCCAGAGCACGCTTAACAGGGCTATCTGAGACCGGCCGGTCCGATGGGCACATCCAGAGTTTCCTTCGCAGATGGAAATCGTTGCCTACCACTAGCGCCTGTGTGTTGTAGTCCTACCCTGCTGAGCATTCGGAATAGTCCCCACAACTGCTGTTCTCGTTCGTTCGCTCTCTACCGCTCTCTCTCTCTCTCTTTAGTTCCAGATGTTACTAGTTCAACATCCCCCAGGTATGTTATGGCTAGGACGCACCCGTATGACGGGAAGGCCTGGAGTTCTTCCGGGACCCTAGAGACGCCCCTCTCCCACAGTTGCCCCCTATGTCTTCGTAGGTGTTTAGGTGAGACAGCCAACCTATAATTAACTGTCCTGCGGGGTTCGAAGTAAGGCCTAGAGTCAGTTACTCCCGCGGTGTTCCGGCCACCGGCTACGCGCCTCAGTAGAATGTTGCCTCGGTCTCACGGCACGACTCCTACTGGTACTCCTTTGTGCTTGATCTCGTTTACACTGTTCCACAATATCCTTCCCTTCGTGTCTTTCTCTTGGATATCGCCGCGGGGTGTGCAGGCGCGGTTCCGTTACGTTCTGCTCTGTTCGCTAGGCACCTGCCAGGTTCCCACGCCTGACAGGGACCCCCCTGTGTCTTCTCCCTGCAACACCCCCTGCCACGGGATGTTGCCTGAATCCAACCCAGTCAGCTTCTGACTAAATTCCTCCCCGACCCCTAGTTTTACCACTGTGAGGAGTGGCCCAATAAATAAAGCCTTTTGCTCCCCCTAGTGGCTGGAGTGTGAAGTGTAATGTGTTCTGGTGATACCTGGTCAGGAGAACTCTTTTAGTGCCATCAGACGTACCATCATTCCCCTTAGTGGCAGAGTGTCATACTGCAACGACCAGGTCTCTGGGGCGCTGCAACAATATGTCATGAAAAAAAAATGTCACAATGACCAGGATCCATTGAAGTGTTCTAGAGTTATTACCTCATAAAGGGACAGTGGTCAGAATTGTAAAAATTGGCTTGGTCATTAACATGCAAACCGCCCTCGGGGGTAAAGGGGTTAAAGAGCTTCCCAGTCATAAAATATTTCAGAGTTAACATTTTCTGACATTTTTTCTTTAGAAATGTAAGCCTAAGGCCGGCGTCACACTAACGAGTTTTACGGACGTATGAGAGGTGCAGAAAATACAGATTGCATACGGTACAATGATTCTCTATGGCCCAGCTCCCATCAGCCGTATTTTACTGATCCATATTATACGGTCTTCTACGGCCGTAGAAAATCGCAGCTTGCTGCGCTTGTCACTGTATTGCGCAAAAAAAAAAAAAATTGCCAATGAAAGTCTATGGGGGCGAGAAAATGACGGATTACACACGGACCAGCAGTGTGACTTGCGAGAAATACGCAGCGAGCCAGCAATTCAGTGCCGTGTACAGTAAAATGACACTGACAGGTTAGAATAGAATAGCTAAAATAAATGTCTACACATAGTAGGGATAATATATATATATATATATATATACATATATATATATATATTTTTTTTTTTTTTGTCTAAGGGTTTTTCCGTCTGTCTGTCTGTCTGTCTGTCTTTCTGTCTGTCTGTCCTGGAAATCCCGCGTCTGATTGGTCGAGGCCGCCAGGCCTCGACCAATCAGCGACGGGCACAGCGACGATGATGTCATAAAGGACGTAGACATCCCGCGTTTCTGATTCAGCGACGGGCACAGTATCGACGTAGATGTCATAATGGTTGCCATGGCGACGATGATGTCATAAAGGTTGCCTCGACCAATCAGCGACGGGCACAATCTGCCGTGAATTCTGGAATCATCATTGTCCATATACTACGGGGACATGCATATTCTAGAATACCCGATGCCGCCAGGCCTTGACCAATCAGCAACGGGCACAGCGACGATGATGTCATAAAGGATGTAGACATCCCGCGTCTCTGTCTGTCTGTCTGTCCTGGAAATCCCGCGTCTGGAAATCAGCGACGGGCACAGCATGGCGACGGTGATGTCATAAAGGTTGCCTCGACCAATCAGTGACGGGCACAGTCTGCCGCGAATTCGCCTCGACCAGTCAGCGACGGGCACAGTATCGATGTAGATGTCATAATGGTTGCCATGGCAACGATGATGTCATAAAGGTTGCCTCGACCAATCAGCGACGGGCACAGTCTGCCGCGAATTCTGGAATCATCATTGTCCATATACTACGGGGACATGCATATTCTAGAATACCCGATGCGTTTGAATCGGGCCAACATCTAGTATAATATAATATTTATATATATATATATATATATTTTCTTAGTTACTCACCGATAACGGTATTTCTCTGATCCCATGACGGCACCACGGAGAGAGAGGGATCCGCCCTCAGGGACAGGAAACCCACAGGTTAAAAAGGCAGGACCTCTCCTCCACCTCAGTTGGTTTACAGAGCCTTAACAGGACTTCAGCTGTAACTTAATTGGTTATTTACATGCACAGAAATCATATATATGTATTTATTATTATTATTATTTTATTTATTTTTTTCTTTTTGACACCGCGTGACTATAACATTAGTAGCGTGCACACCCAAATGCTAAGGAAGGAAATATACGGGTGCCGTCATGGGATCAGAGAAATACCATTATCGGTGAGTAACTACGATATTCTCTTACCCCCATGACGGCACCACGGAGAGAATTTCATAGAATGTATGTTAGGGTGGGATTACTGCCTCCAGAACCCTTCTACCGAAGGTTAAGTCTGAAGAGGAAGATAGGTCAAGTTGGTGATGCTTAAAAAATGTAGAAGGTGAAGACAAAGTGGCTGCTCTACATATCTGATTAATAGATGCTCCAGCTCGCTCTGCCCAAGAAGTTGCCACCGATCTGGTCGAGTGAGCCTTAATTGTGTTTGGAACCGCTTCCTCAGATGAGGTGTATGACAGGGTGATGGCATCCCTTACCCATCTTGCCAACGTGGCTTTCGATGCTTTCTGCCCCTTGTTTGGCCCCTGAAAACAGACAAACAGAGCCCTCCCTTTCCTACACTCCCTCGTGGCTGATATATAATGGGTCAGACACCTTTTCACATCTAGAGTGTGCAGTGTCCTTTCTTTTTCATTTTTGGGATTTGGGCAAAAGGATGGTAAGGATATTTCTTGGTTTCTATGAAACTTTGATGCCACTTTAGGAAGGTAGGCTGGATCGGTTTGGTTCGGAGGACTACTCTGTCTTCTAATATCTGGGTTAAAGGTGGGTAGGCTGATAACGCCTGTAAGTCACTGATCCTGCGGGCTGAGGTCAGTGCTACCAGTAGACAAGTTTTCAGGGAAATTATTTTTAGGGACGCTTGTGATAAGGGTTCAAAAGGCGCTTTAGTTAGTGCCAAAAGCACCAGATTCAGATCCCAGGGAGGAGAAGTGTGATGTATGACAGGTCTAGATCTGGATGAAGCCTTAATAAACATTTTTACCCAGTGATTCCTTGCCAGGTCGTGGTTGTAAAGGGCCCCTAATGCTGCGATTTGAACTTTTAGGGTACTTGTTGCCAAGCCTTTTTCTAGCCCTTTTTGGAGGAATTCCAGAATCTCCTGAATTGGGATCTCCTCTGATAAACTGACACCTGAACTAGAGAGGAATTTTTTCCAGACTTTGCCATATGCTCTCGTAGTTACTGGTTTTCTACTGGCCAATAGCGTTGAAACTAGATTTGGAGAGAACCCCCTCCCAGTTTTTAACTCTCAAATTCCATGCTGTCATGTGCAAATTTTTTATTTGTGGATGGTTTATTGGTCCCTGGCACAGGAGATTTGGGATATCTGGGAGGACTCAAGGCTCTGATATGGACATTCGACGCAGCCACGGGAACCATGTTCTTTTTGGCCAAATTGGGGCTATCATTATCACTCTTGCTCTGTCCTCCCTGATCTTCTTCAGAACTAGAGCTAATGGAGGAAAGGCGTAAGCCAGTTGGAAATTCCAGGGAATTAGAAAGGCGTCCAGGGTCACTGGATTCCTCCGTGGATCTATTGAGCAGAATGCCTGAGTTTACCGGTTTTGATTGTTCGCGAACAGATCTATATCCTGGGCTCCCCATCGATCTACTATAAGATTGAATATCTCCTGGTTTAACTCCCATTCTCCCTGCTTTAGTTGTGTTCTGCTTAAAAAATCTGCCTTCTGATTTTCTGTCCCTTTGATGTGAAGGGCTGTCAGGGATAGCAGGTTGGCTTCTACTTGTGACAGAATAGATCCTGTCACTTTCAATCAGAGGTTGTGACCTTGTTCTCCCCTGATGATTCAAATACGCCACTACTACCCTGTTGTCTGTCAGAACTCTCACGTGATGGGAATGGAGGGAGGTTAGAAAGTGGTTGAGGGCATACTTTACCGCTAGAAGCTCTTTCATATTTGAAGTGAGGAGTTTTTCTTCCCCTGACCATGGATCTTGAGCCACTTGACCTTTTATGTGAGCTCCCCAACCCCATGGGCTTGCATCCGTGGTCAGGGTTATTGAAACTGGCCATACCCATGGTACTCCTTTTGTGAGATTGGCCAGGTCTGTCCACCAAACTAGAGAAGCTATTGTTTGTGAAGATATTTTTAATCGCTTCTCTAAATTTCCTTTTGAATGGCATTCTGCTTCTAATATTTCCCACTGTAGATCTCTGGAATGACCCTGGGCCCATTGGACCGCCGGAATGCAGGCTGTCATTGACCCTAGCATGGACATGGCTTTCCTCAAAGTAACTACTGGGGAATGTCTTAAATTGTCCACTAGTTGTATCATGTTGGACACTTTCACTTCTGGAAGACGACATTCTTGTTTTATTGAATCTATTATTATCCCCAAGTATTGTTGTATCTGAGTTGGGATAATTCTGGATTTTTCTAGATTCAATAACCACCCCAGATTTGAAAGGGCTGCCATCACTTTGTCTAGCTGCTGACTGCAATGGAGAGAAGATCTGCCCATCACTAGGAGGTCGTCCAGATAAGAGACAATCAATACATCTTGCTCCCTTATGTGGGCCATTACTTCTGCCATTAGTTTTGTAAATACCCTCGGGGCTATGGCAAGGTCGAACGGAAGCGCTCTTTATTGATAATGTTTCAGCTCCCCATGCATCATTACTGCCACCCTGAGATATTTTTGGAAGTCTGGATGGATCGGCACATGGTAGTATGCGTCTTTCAAGTCTATGACAGTCATGAAACAAGACGGATGAAGAGTTCTGAAACATGACTTTATTGTTTCCATCTTGAAACTTTCTGTCACTAGGTATTTGTTCAACCTCTTCAGGTTTATTATTACTCTGAAAGTCCCGTCCGGCTTCGTCCGAAGAAAAAGGGGAGAGTAGAAACCTGTTGCTTCCTCCTGTTGTAGAACTTCCTGAAGGACATTCTTTGTTAGGAGATTGTGGACTTCTTTCTGGATGCTCAACTGTTCGGTCTCGGATTTCCTTTGTGGTGTTATTATGAATTGATGGTGTGGCCTTGTATGAAATTTCAGCTTCAGGCCTGTCTCTATTATGTTCAAAGTCCAGTTGCTCCCTGATACTTTCTCCAAGTCTGGGAAAAAATATGTCAGTCTTCCTCCTACCTGGGGCGCACCTTCATTGGGGCTGTTTTTTATTTTCTGGCTTGTTGAACATGAAGCCTCTCCCTTTGAATTTTTTTATCTTCCCAGCCATCTTTATGATTTTTTGGTGGACGTCTACGCATAAATTTCCTCCCTCGAAAGGGCCGCCTATAGGACTGGTTGGGAAACCCTGGAAAAGCTTTTTTCTTATCTACAGCTTTTTTGAGGATATCATCCAGTCTAGGTCCAAACAAAAATTTCCCCTCACACGATATGGAACACAATTTTGCTTTTGTTTGCAAATCACCCGGCCAGCACTTCAGCCATAGTGCTCTTCTGGCTGCATTTGAAAATGAAGCTGATCTCGCTGTCAGCCTGACCGAGTCTATGGAGGCGTCTGCCAAATATGCTGCAGCTCCCCTCATGACTGATACGGAGTCCAATATAGACTCCCTTGGAGTTTTATTTTTTAACTGGGTCTCCAGGTGATCTAGCCATACCATTAAGGCTCTTGCTGTACATGTGGCAGCTATCCCAGGTTTTAATCCCCCGCTAGCTGCCTCCCAGCATCCCTTCAAGAACCCGTCAGCTCGTTTATCCATGGGATCTTTAAGAGTTCCCATATCCTCAAAGGGTAGAGTGAATTTTTTAGAGGCTTTCGCAATAGCGACATCCAATTTTGGCGCTTTACCCCATGAGGAACAGGCTGGATCATCAAATGGATACTTCCTCTTAGGGGTTAAAAGGACTTCATCTGGTCTCTTCCACTCTCTTTATCAGCGCCTGTATCTTATTTAACAGGAATACCCTACGCCTTTTTTGTTCCAGGCCCCCAAACATAAGGTCTTGTGCGGTTTTAGCACGAGTATCTCTCAGCCCCATGGTGGTCCTAACCATTTTAATTAACGCATCCGTTTCCTCAATAGGGAAACAGTTACAGCCCCCTTCTGAGGATGTAGAGGATGAAGCTGAGGAGTACGTAGAGCTATCCGAACTATAATGGATACTAGAACTGTAATTTGGGGATTTATCTCTGCGTTTACTTTTACGGCTTTTTACCCCTTTTAGCGCATCTTCTACTTGGGTTTTTATTAAGTCTTTGAGCTCAGATGCAAATCTTGGGGTTTCTTCATTTATAATATTCTGTATGCATAAGGCACAGAGCTTTTTTGCACATGTGGCTGGTAAATCTGCCAAGCAGAGTGGGCACACTATTTTTGGTTTTCCCCTTGCACTTCTTTCCCTAAAAAAAATACAATAAACCCCTATTTAGCATATATACTTTCTTGGAGGTCACTTACCCTCCTAACGTAAGGGCGATACCGGTTCTGGTCTTGGGGACGCCTCCTCCATCTGAACCGCTGTTCTTCTCCCGGATCCACTAGAGCCTCGGCTGTGCTGGGATCCCGAGCTGTGGCGCTGCGCAGGTTGGTCCGGCTTTTTCTTTTGCTTGAGACGGCGCTCCTGCCAGTATGGACAACAAAGTGTAGGCAGGCACCGCCGCTTGGGATCACCTAACGCATGCTACAGATACATAGAACAAACAACAAGAAAAAAGGATAGCATGCACAAAAAAGGGATCACCATGCCAATAATAACAAAATATCACAGTTTTATTGATACACCACACAAGAACACTACAAAAAAGAGATATAAAAACAATTAAAATTGCACTACACAGTACAAAACAAATAGAACAAAGACCTAAAATAAGGTCTAACCACAGTGTCCCCCAATATGTGTAAGCTGCCTAGTCCATGTATACAAAAGGTATATTAAAGGGGCAACAATACCCTAATACCAAAAGACCCCTATAGAACCCTACAGGGGATAACTTCGGACAAAGTAGAGAATCCTATACTACCTGAGAAAGTGAATCAGGTTTCCAGAAGCAGCGTTTCCTGGCAAAAATGGCAGGATAAAATAACAGATGGCAATGGTAGGGGGTAGACACCGGGCACTAACGCCCAACGCGTGTCGCCAGTAAACTGGCTTCTTCAGGGGCAGTCATGCTAGTGTTAGCGTAGTGTGGTTAAATACCTTAGTGTTGATAAACCGAATGGGATCAGCTGGAGACAGGAGGTGTGCGGGGGATCCACATGTGCCGTATACCCGGAAGTGGCCAGAGACGCCGGCGGCTGCGCAGAGCGGGGACCTCTACAGCAATGCGCCCGCGCTGAAGCAGACGCGCACGCGTCGAAACGGCGCGCGCGCAGTCAAAACCAGGCGGGCCCAGTACTGCGGAAGCCACCAAGACCAGAGCCCAGCACGCCGGCGCATGCGCAGTAAGCGCAATGAAGTAAAGGTCCACCCGTCCCAAGATGTCCGCCAGTGGCCCAACGCGCATGCACAAACGCCATGGGCCAGAGGCGGACCCCAAAGAGACTGGGCAGGCAAACATAAGCGATACGCATAAAGAGGGTGCTGGGAACACCAGGCATAAGGAAACACGAAAAGGGACCATATTAGGATGGCACTCAATAGGGCAACTGGGTAGATGACAACGACATACAGGAAAGCCATAAACAAGCAAAGATTTACATATGTCATAAGATGTTATCCTGGCTCCTGCCAGTCTTCTATCCGTGGGGTTTGTGGAGTCTTCTCCACCGACTGCTCTCTTCCACTCATCTTAGTGGTATTTTTGAGCAGCAGTGACTAGGGTTGAGCGACTTTTAGTTTTTTAGGGTCGAGTCGGGTTTCGCGAAACCCGACTATTTCAAAAGTCGAGTCGAGTGAAATCGGCCGATTATCGCGAAAAGTCGGGGATCGACCGAAACACGAAACCCAATGCAAGTCAATGGGGAAGCATAGTCGGCAGTGAGTGGAGGCCAGGAAAACACCTACAGTGCCCATTTTAATGGCAAAAACATCCATTCTTGGTACTGAAGCTTGTCAATCTTAATTTACCTTATAATAATAGTTAGGCATTGGACATTGGGGGTCATTTGGCTAAAGTTGTGGGGGGTAGGGCTGGGTCAAGTATTTAGTGGGCCCAGGAAATGTAGACCACGTCACGGCAGTGGAGCAGGGAGAGGTAAGTATTTCAACTTTGCAAGTGCTGTGATCCTGAGCAAGCAGGGGGGGCTCACTCGTTCGCATTGGCACTGGCACAGGGCTCCTCAAAGTACGGCGGTGTGTTTGCACGGCGGGGGCGCCTCCCACCGGCAGCGACACTTTTGCGTACTATGAGGGGCCCTGTGCCAGTGACATCGCCAACGAGTATTCCCCCCACCTGATGAAGGAACCTACACTTTCATCTGCACCTTCCTCTTTGTCCCCGTGTAAGGTGGTATAGTATGAGGGAAGGGGAACCTCACTTTCAGCAGGGTCAGAATCTGGCTGTGTAGCGTGCAAGGGAAAGTAGCGGTCTGGGTCAATGTACCAGCAGAGTCATCTAGCACTGGCTGGGCAATGGGCAGGATGAGGAGGAAACACAGATATAGGCCCAAATAATAAAGTGGGCTAAATGCATTTCAAAATTGGTAACAGGACTAATCAGGCAGCATTGCTTTGTTCAGTGGAGGACAACTGTAATGAGAGGCTGACACCTTGAGTAGGCCCAAATCAGTAAGTAATCTAAATGCAGTTCAAAATTGGTAACAGTAGTAAACAGGCGGCACTGCTTTGTTCAGTGGAGGAGAACAGCAAGGAGCGGCAGACACCGTTAGTAGGCCCCAACCAAACTAGTAGCCCCACTGCATTTGTTCCATTTAACAATTATTTAACAAGAGCCTGAAGATAGAAGCTCAGGAAAGGCAACCTGGAGAACACCTTGGAGTGGCAGACACTGTTAGTAGGCCTCAACCAAACTAGTAGCCCCACTGCAGTTTTAAAATTCTGATAGGCTGAAAACCTGATAATTGCAGGTCATTTTTTTTAAGAGGACAGCTGTATTGAGTGGCACAGACAGACACTGCTAGTAGGCCTTACACCACAAAGTTGGCTCGAAGCAGGTTTAAAAAAGGTTACATGGGTACACAGGCAGCATTGGTGTGGTCAGCGGAGGACTATTGGAAGGAGGGACCGCAGACAGACTTAGTAGGCCTAAAATAAAAAAAGTAGGCTCTATGCACTTTTAATTAGGTTCCAGGGGTACACAGGCAGCATTGGTGTGGTCAGTGGAGGACAATTGGAAGGAGTGTCTGACACAGTTAGTACTCCAAAATAATACATAGATGTTAATGTCTCGCAAAAAAACAAAACAAAAAAAAAGGGTGGCATACTTAGGTACAGGGGTGGACTCCTCTGCTGACTTTCAGACATAGTTATATGGCGCAAAGTATTTACTGGTGTAAATGTTGGATAGGGCCACTGAATATTTTAAGTAGCATCATACATGTCAACAAATTGGTATTGTCAGTGCCAGGAATTGAAGGATTTCACCGCATAGACTAAACAGCGGTGGGGCAGTGACATAATTTTGCAAGTGGTAGAGCACAGTTTGAGCTGGGGGGTGGGGGGCACTCTCTCGTGCCCGGCGGTACTGACCCAAGGCCCCTCATGTTACAACGGTGTGTCTGACATTGGGTGCTCGCCACCACCGCCAGAGACACTTCATTGTACTATGAGGGACCCGGTGCCAGTGCCGTCGACCAAAAGTGGACACACCCACCTCTTCAGACAAACGGCACTCTCACGGGTGCTTTCGCCAAGTGGCAAGACCATGGCCCCGTGGGGGGAGTCAGCCCATTTAGGGAGGTGTAAACATGTCGTATGCTGGACATACAGCAGCTGCAAATGGAGAAATTGGAACACTCAGTAAGACCAGTCCAAAAGCAAAACCTTTTTAAAGGAAAGCTAGGTGCCAGCCAGGAAAGGTGGGGCAAAATAATTAGAAATCCATGAGTGGTTCATTTTAATGAAGGTTTGATCATCAACATTTTGGGAAGCCAGACGAGTCCTTTTTTCGTTCAGTATTGAACCAGCAGCACTGAATACTCTTTCTGATAGCACACTAGCTGCTGGGCAAGTGAGCTCCTGCAATGAATATTCGGACAATTCAGGCCAGGTGTCTATTTTGGATGCCCAGTAATCAAATGGGAATGATGGGTGAGGAAGAACATCGATAGGGGAGGAAAAATAGTAAGTAACCATACTGGACAAATGTTGTCTCCTGTCACTTTGAATTGATGCTGCAGTACCTGTCCTGTCTGCGGTCATTGCAAAATCACTCCACAACCTGGTCAGAAAACCCCTCTGTCCAACGCCACTTCTGATTTGTGCACCTCTAACCCCTCTGCCCTGTTGCCCCCTGCAGCTCGTGTGAGAACCATCACCGGCGCTGTGTGCTGGGAATGGCTGAATCAAACGGTCAACAAGAGTTGCTTGTTTGGTTGCCAATATTTGTTCAAGGTTCTCATGTGGCATGATGTTTTGCAGTTTCCCCTTATAGCGTGGATCCAGGAGGCAGGCCAACCAGTAATCGTCATTGGTCATCATTTTTATAATGCGGGGGTCCCTTTTTAGGATACACAAGGCATAATCCGCCATGTGGGCCAATGTTCCAGTTGTCAATTCACTGCTTGTGCTGGATTGAGGAAAATCACATTTTCTTCACAAAAATGTTATTTTAGCTCCAAATTTGCATTTTCATAAGGGTAACAAGAGAAATTGCAATATAGAATTTGTTGTGCAATTTCTCTTGAGTACACTGATACCCCATATGAAGGGGAATACTACTTTTGAGGCACAGTGCAAAGCTCAGAAGGGAAGAGGTGCCATATTGTAGTTCAGATTTTGCTAGAATGGTTTGAGGATGCCTTGTCACATTGGTAGAGCCCCTGAGGTTCCAGAGCAACAGACACCCCCTATTTGTGAACTTATTTTACAAACTACACTCCCCAATGAATTCATCTAGGGGTGCATTGATCATTTTGACAACACATGTGCCTCATAGAATTTTATACCATTGAGCGGTGAAGAAAGAATAAATTACATTTTTACCACTAAAATGTTGTTTTAGCCCGAAGTTTTTAATTTTTCTAAAGGCCATTTTTTCCTGAATATGCCAATAAGTTAACCTATATGTAATGGAAACAATTTTCAGGCACAGTGCAAATCTCAGAAGGCAAGGAGCGCCAGATTTAACTGTTGTGGTTTGCAGGTACTATGGCCCACTGGGAGAGCCTATGAGGTGCCAGAACATTAAAAAAGCATAAGTGACCCCATTTTACAAGCTATACATCTGAATGAATTCATCTAGAGGTGCAGTGATCATATTGACACCATGGGTGTGTCACAGAATTTTATACCAAAGAGGCAGCAGGCGGCGGCTGATGGGATTATTACTCCCATTAGCCTACCCCTGCTGCCACTAATAACATTGACAGTAGGATTGGCTGATGGGGTTATTCATCAGCTGCCTGTGTTATAAATTAAAAAAATGGTGCAGGTTCCCCTGTATTTTTGGCAACTAGCCAGGCAAAACTCACAGCTGGGGGCGTCAACCCTCAGCTGTCTGCTTCAGCAAGGTTGGTTATCAAGAATAGAGGGGTCCCCACACTGCTTTTTAAATTGTTTAAATAAATAATTTTAAAAAATGGTGTGGGGTCTCCCATTTTTGACAACAAGCCTTGCTAAAGCTCACAGCTGGGGGCTGGTATTCTCAGGCTGGTAAGGGGCCATGGTGTCACGATCCATGTTTTGATCTGTGGCAGATCTGGTTTCCCTCAGATTTAAACCTTTTTTCCTTTCTGGTCATTGGGGGTTAATGCAGTTTTCTCCCCCCGGTGGCCGCTGGTGTTATTGCATTGCATTGCTGCTGGGTCAGCTGATGTTTGTGACCACTCCCACCATCCTTTATAAGGTCACCTGGTGCTTCAGCTGACTGTTGGTTATACAGGTCCTTTGGATACCAACCTTGCTGGAATAGGAGCTTGCTGAGTGCTGTTGTTCTACAGCTGAATACTTATTCCTGGTGTCTTACTCTGCTGTGCGGTGCATTGCAGCAGAGAAAGCTAAGTGTGGTGTTATAGTTTCTTTGTCCCTTTGTAGTTTGTGCATTCACCTTTTGGTATCGTGTTCCCCTCACTCTCATATTGTTTATTCCTGTTTATTTGCTTTGTGGTGCTGTTTACACTGTTCACCTCCTGGGGTGGGGGTTGGGAGTTTAGTTCAGGGTTTAACAGGAGACAGGGACAGGTCGGTGACTCCCTACCTTCAAGGGTACCCCCAAGTTAAGGAAAGACAGGGCTTCCCCTAGCCTGAGGGGCAGTTCAGGGGCCCAGATTCCTCATCTCCTGTTTTCCTATCTCTGCCACGTGACATTAATAGGAAAACGCCATAAGTAAAAGCACCAAAATATTAAAAAATATAAATATGGTATCACTGAAATCATACTGACCAGAAGAATAAAGCTCCTATATCAATGTTACCGCATGCAGAAAGAATTATGAAAAAAAGGTGTTAGGCTGGTTTCACACTTGCGTTTCAAAACGCATGCGTTTTTAAAAAAAAACGCATGGTGAAAAAACGCATGTAAATGCGTGCAAACGCTGCGTTTTTTTTGATGCATGTGTTTTTGCATCTAGTGAATAAAACACGGCGTTTTGACGCGTTTACATGCGTTTTTTCATGCGTTTGCGTTTTTTAAACGCATGCTGAGAAATGTGTGTCAGCTGCCAATCACCAAAATAAAGTAAAAAACCCACTATAAACAGAAATAGTTAGGGTTAGGGTTAGGGGTAGGGTTAGGGGTAGGGATCATAAAGGGATCCTAACCCTAACCCTACCCCTAAGCCTAAAGGGATCCTAACCCTAACCCTAAAGGGATTAGGGTGAGGGTTAGGGTTAGGGGTAGGGTTAGGGTTAGGATCCCTTTAGGGTTAGGGTAAGGGTTAGGGGTAGGGTTAGGGGTAGGGTTAGGGTTAGGGATAGGGTTAGGGGTAGGGTTAGGGGTAGGGTTAGGGTTAGGGATAGGGTTAGGGATAGGGTTAGGATCCCTTTAGGGTTAGGGGTAGGGTTAGGCTTAGGGGTAGGGTTAGGGATTGGGTTGGGGTTGGGTTAGGATCCCTTTAGGGTTAGGGTTAGGGTTAGGATCCCTTTAGGGTTAGGGTTAGGATCCCTTTATCACCTTTATGGTGGGGGGTGGCATATCAGTATGTTTTCAGTTTTTTTTATAAAAACGCATGCGTTTTTAACGCAAACAAATGCATGTGTTTAAAACGCATGCGTTTACATAGACATCAAAACACCGGAAAAATTACTACATGTTGCATTTCTGCAACACAACACATGCAGAGAAAAAACACATGCGTTGCAAAAACGCGTCAAAACGCATGCAAAAAAACGCATGCGTTTTTCATGTTAAATATAGGGGAAAAACACATGCGTTTTTTTGCGTTTTTTACCGCAAAAACGCAAAAAAAACGCAAATGTGAAACCAGCCTTAGGGGTAGAGTTCCCGCCTCTGCACAGAGGGAATCTCGGGCCATCTCCGCTGCGGTCTCCCATTCTTCTCCTGCTGCAATGGAGCCTGCTCAGCGGAGACATCGGTCCCAGCGTCTCGCTCAGTCTGACTCTGTGCAAAGGGTTACTGCTGCTTTTCCAGCTTCTGCCATTGAAGCCAGTGTTGGGCAGCGGCGAGCAGACGCTTTTGGGACTAAGTCCTGCTGTTCCCTTTCTGAGAATGCCCAGGGTAAGATCTTTCATTGGAGATCGAGGGTCACATACTTAGATACTGCAGCAAGACCCATTGGTTCTCCAGGAAGGTCCTGAAGTTCCTCAGGCTATGTGGCAGTCTCTCATTGGTCCTTCTAGGAAGGTCCTGTACGTGCTGCAGCTATATAAGGTTCGCAAGGCCGCACAGCCATGCGCTAGTATCAAATCTAAGTTATGTGCTTTGCGCCAGTGTGGTTATGTGAAAATGTATTCAGGGACCTGGCTGAAATAAGCCCCTAGAATACCGGCACCTCCGGTGAGGAAATTGTATGAGTGTTCAGGGACCCGGCTGAAATAAGCCCCTAGAATACCGGCTTCTCCGGTGAGGAGATTGCGTGTTGCATAACCACTGACTGCTAACAGCTTGGCAGTAAGCTTGTGCTCCTGTGAGGCTAACAGGGCGCAGTGCTTTCCTTTCACGGCTACTCTGTGAGGTAACAGAGCTAGTCTATACCGCCAAACAGTGCCGCCATTCGCTAGCAGCAGGTTCCTCCTGCACGGTGGACTGCGAACGCACCATTTATAATAAACATCTCTATTTACTCGGTGCGTTCCGCTATCCCTAACAAAAGGATTGCTAGTTTTTGTTCATTCTGCCTCCCAAAAAACTAAATACAAAACAATCAAAAAATGTCTTGTGCCTGAAAATGGTACCAATAAAAATGTCAACTCATCCAGCAAAAAACGAACCCTCATATGACTATTGCCAGAAATATGGAAAAATTCTAGCTCTCAAAATATGCAAAGAATGGTTTTGGGGGGGATAAAAAGTCTTTTAGCCGTCTTTCAGACTTCAGTGTGTCCGGTACATGTGGTGACAGTTTTCACATGTCCCAGAGACACTTACACATGTAGACCCAAGTGAATGGGTCTCTGCACATGTCAGTGTGTTGCCAAGGACAATATGTCTGTGGGCAAAACATGTCCATTTCTACTAGCAGCACGGGCCGCAAAATGTCCCGCACACATGCACACGGATGACGCACAGGAATGTCATCAGTGTGACGTACACCGGTGCCTGAGAAGCAGCGGTTCAGTTAGTGCTGTTCCCTGGCTTCGGGTGCTGAAGACAGCTCTCATCACTCTCCCCTGCTCTGCTGGTGATCATTGCAAGCACGGGAGGAAGAATGATGGCAGTTATATTTAACTGATAATAGTGAAAGCAGGCGGCGACTGATGTGATTACTACTCCCATCAGCCAACACCTGCTACCACTAATAACAGTGACAGCAGGTGGTGGCTGATGGGAGTATTCATCACCCGCTGCCTACGCTATAAAAAAATGAAAAAAACTACGTGTGCTCAACTGTATTTTTGATAACCAGCCAGGCAAAATTGACATCTTGGGGCTGCAACCCTTAGCTGTCAGCATTATCAATGCTGTTTATCAAGATTAGAGGGTTCCTCATGCAATTTTTTTTTTTAAATATTTAAATAAATCATTTTAAAGAAACGGCATGAGGTCCCCCCTATTTTTGACACCCAGCCAAGCTAAAGCTGAAAGTTGGGGGCTGGTATTCTCAAGCTGCTAATTGCCAAGGATATTGACCACCCCAGCCTAAAAATAGCAGCCCGCAGCCACCCAGAAAAGGCACATCTATTATATAAACCAATTCTGGTTCTTTTCCTGGCTCTTCCCACTTGCCCTGTAGTGGTGGCAAGTGGGGTCCATATTTGTGGGCTTGATGTCACCTTTGTATTATCTGGTGACATCAAGCCCATGGCTTAGTAATGGAGAAGTGTCTACAAGACACAATCCATTACTAATCCTATAGTTATATGGTAAATAAAGACACAGCAAGTATAAAGTCCTTTATTTGAAATAAAACGAAACACGCATTTCCATTTTTATTTAAAAATAACTAACAGTTAAACTCACGTAACACCCATTCTACCAAAGCCCTCATCTTCTGTAATAAAACAAAAATAAAAAAAACAATATCCCTCCCCTGTCTGTAGTTCTATCCCATGCCGTAATCCATGTCTGGGGGATAAATAGTTTTCAATCTGGATGGTGCCAAGGGGCAACCGTCCAGGCTGAGAACCACTGATGAATGAGTAGCTATGAGCGTCAGATACTGGCGGTGGCATCATCAAAATTTAGTGATGAAGTCACTGCAGTTGAAGCTCAGTGACTCACTGAGCTGAATTATGGTGAAGTCAGTGACTTTTTCCCACGGTGCTGAGGTCACAGCAGTTCAGTCCGGCAACCTTGATGATGTCACCGCCAGTCAGCAATGCTGTGCTCGCAGCAGCTTATTCATCAGTGGTCCTCAGCTTGGACGGTCACATCTTGGCACCGTCCAGGTTGAAAACTTTTTGTGGAAAAAAATAGAATTTTTAGTTTTCACAGCTCAATGATATAAACTTCTGTGAAGCACCGGGGGGTTCAAGCTGCTCACCACACATCTCGATACATGCCTTGTTGGATCTACAGGGTGGGCCATTTATATGGATACACCTAAATAAAATGGGAATGGTTGGTGATATCAACTTCCTGCTTGTGGTACATTAGTATATGGGAGGGGGAAAACTTTTCAAGATGGGTGGTGACCATGGCGGCCATTTTAAAATCAGCCATTTTGGATCCAACTTTATTTTTTTCAATGGGAAGCAATTCATGTGACACATCAAACTTGTTGAGAATTTCACAATAAAAACAATGATGTGCTTGGTATTAACGTACCTTTTTTCTTTTATGAGTTATTTACAAGTTTATGACCACTTATAAATGTGTTCAAAGTGTTGCACATTGTGTTGGATTGTCAATGGAACCCTCTTCTCCCATTGTTGACACACTGATAGCAACACCGCAGAAGAAATGCTAGCAGAGGCTTCCAGTATCCGGTGTTTCAGATGCTGCACATCTCGTATCTTCACAGCATAGACAATTGCCTTCAGATTACCCCAAAGATAAAAGTCTAAGGAAGTCAGATCGGGATACCTTGGTGGCCAATCAACTGGCCCACGATGACCAATCCACTTTACAGGAAACGGTTCATGTAGGAATGCTCGGACCTGACTCCCAAGATGATGCACCACCACAAACAGGAAGTTGATATCACCAACCATTCATATTTTATTTAGGTGTATCCATATAAATGGCCCACCCTGTAGTTTTCAAAATTGGGTCACTTTTGGGGGGTTTCCACTGTTTAGGCATATCAGGGTGTTAGGGCTAGCGGAACGCACCGAGTAAAATAGATGTTTATTATGAATGGTGCGTGCGCAGCCCGGGGTCCACCGTGCAGGAGGAACCCGCTGCTAGTGAATGGCGGCACTGTTTGGCGGTATAGACTAGCTCTGTTACCTCACATTGCAACCGCGAGAGGAAAGCACTGCACCCTGTTAGCCTCACAGGAGCACAAGCTTACTGCCGAACTGATAGCAGTCAGTGGTTATGCACACATGCAATCTCCTCACCGGAGGAGCCGGTATTCTAGGGGCTTATTTCAGCCGGGTCCCTGAATCACGTTCACACAATCTCCTCGCCAGAGGTGCCAGCATTCTAGTGGCTTATTTCAGCCGGGTCCCTGAATACAAACATACATAACCACACTGGCGCAAAGCACATATTAGAATTGATACTAGCGCATGGCCGTGCGGCCATGCGAGCCTTAAATAGCTGCAGCATGTTTAGGACCTTCCAAAGAAGGACCAATGGAGCTGCCGCAGTACCTGAGCATGTGACCCTAGATCTCCACTGAGAGATCTTGCCTCGGGCATGCTCAGAGTGCAAAGCAGGATTTAGTCCTAGCACCTACAAGGACCTTAGCTGCAGTATCTGAGCTGTTGTGAATTCCGCTCTTGGGCTCCCTCCGGTGGTTGTAAGTGGCACTTTTGTGAGTTCTGCTCTTGGGCTCCCTCTTGTGGTTTCAAGTGGTATGGCTGCTCCTTGGAGTTAGCTGTCATCAGCTGCCTCCACTTATCGTCTCTTCTGCTCGGCTATTTAGGCCTGGCTGTTCCTTCAGCCAGTGCCACTTGTAAATGGTTCCTGGTTGGATTCACATCTCTTTGGATTTCCCTGTTATCCTGACCAGTTCAGCAAAGCTAAGTTTTTGCTTGCGCTTTTCTGTTCACAGATTGTGGACTTATCCGTTCAGTGCTTTCTATGTTTGTCCAGCGTTATCAGTATGAATTAATTCTGTCTTGCTGGAAGCTCTGGGAAGCAGATTTACCCTCCACACCTTTAGTCAGGTGTGGAGATTTTTTTGTAAACTCTGCGTGGATTTTTGTAGTGTTTTATACTGACCGCACAGTATTCCATCCTGTCCTATCTATCAAGCTAGACTGGCCTCCTGTGCTCATCCTGGTTTCATTCTGTGTATGTCTTTTTCCTCTCCACTCACAGTCATTATTTGTGGGGGGCTAATCTATCCTTTGGGGATTTTCTCTGAGGCAAGATAGTTTTCCTGCTTCTGTCTTTAGGGGTAGTTAGCTCTTAGGCTGTGACGAGATGCCTAAGGAGAGTTAGGAGCATTCCACGGCTACTTCTAGTGTTGTGTTGAGCTTAGGGACTGCGGTCAGTACAGTTACCACTTCCTTCAGAGCTCGTTCCATGTTGCTCCTAGACCACCGCATCATAACAGTACAAGTGGCCAAAAATGAATTAAATGCATCTCAAAAGAAGGAAAAGAAAGTTCTGAACCATTTTTTTTTCTGTGCTCTGGTTTGTCTTTTTTTTCCTCTTGATATCTGGGTGGTTCAGGATATATGCTTTGGCATGGATGTTCAGGGTTTGTTTTCTCGTGTGGATCAACTTGCTGCAAGAGTACAGAGTATCCAGGACTATGTTGTCCAGACTCCGGCTTTAGAGCCTAGAATTCCTACTCCTGATTTGTTTTTTGGGGACAGATCCAAGTTTTTGAACTTTAAAATTAACTGCAGATTGTTTTTTGCTTTGAAACCCCGTTCTTCTGGTGATCCCATTCAGCAAGTAAAAATCATCATATCCTTGCTGCGTGGTGACCTTCAAGACTGGGCTTTTTCTCTTGAAACAGGGGATCCAGCATTATTGAATGTTGATGCATTTTTTCAAGCGCTCGGATTATTGTATGACGAACCTAATTCTGTGGATCATGCAGAAAAAACCCTGTTGGCCTTGTGTCAAGGTCAGGAAGCGGCAGAGTTATACTGCTAGAAATTTAGAAAATGGTCTGTGCTTACTAAATGGAATGAAGAGGCTCTGGCTGCTATTTTCAGAAAAGGTCTTTCTGAAGCCCTTAAAGATGTTATGGTGGGCTTTCCTACACCTGCCGGTTTGAGCGAATCTATGTCTCTAGCCATTCAGATCGATCGGCGTCTGTGCGAGCGCAAAGCTGTGCACCATATGGCAGTATCCTCTGAGCAGAGTCCAGAACCTGTTATGACCTGGTGGTTAGGAGCACCTGGAATGACCTGATAGTTAAACCTCATACAGGACGAGCTCTGGGATGTGGGAACTCTGCTGACCGCAAGCCCTAATCCTATCACACACACTAGAAATAGCCGTGGAGCGCTCCTGACCAGACCTAGGCGCCTCGTCACAGCCTAAGAACTATCTAGCCCTAGAGAAAGAAAATAAAGCCTACCTTGCCTCAGAGAAATTCCCCAAAGGTAAAGGAAGCCCCCCACATATATTGACTGTGAGTAAAGATGAAAGTCACAAACGCAGAAATGAAACAAGTTTCAGCAAAGGGAGGCCAGAGTTACTAAATAGACAGAGGATAGGAAAGGTAACTTTGCGATCAGCACAAAAACCTACAAAAGACCACGCAGAGTGTGCAAAAAAGACCTCCGCACCGACTCACGGTGCGGAGGGACCACTCTGCATCCCAGAGCTTCCAGCTAGCAAGACAAAATCATGATAACCAACTGGACAAGAAAACAGTGAACAAATAATGACTATCAGGAACTTAGCTTCTGCAGGAGAAGGCGGGTCACCAGAGAGATCCAGGAGCGAACTGAACAAATGCAAAAACATTGACAGCTGGCATGGAGTAACGATCTGAGAGGAGTTAAATAGAGCAGCCAACCAAAGGATAAACCACGTCACCTGTGTAAGGAACCTCAGAAGCCGCAGCTTCACTCATAGCCACCAGAGGGAGCCCATAGACAGAACTCGCCGAACTACCATTCATGACCACAGGAGGGAGCTCGACAACAGAATTCACAACAAGAACCTATGCAATGTGATAGGATTTTGACTAGAACAGAACGGCAGGAATTCAGACGTCAGAATAGGCTGTGTTTTTACTGTGGGCTTTGCTAATTTCTATCGTCGTTTCATTGCCAACTTTTCCAGTGTGGTTAAGCCCCTGACCGATTTGACGAAGAAAGGCGCTGATGTGACGAATTGGTCCTCTGAGGCTGTTGAGGCCTTTCAGGAGCTTAAACGCCGATTTACTTCTGCCCCTGTGTTGCGTCAGCCTGATGTTTCTCTTCCTTTTCAGGTTGAGGTCGACGCTTCTGAGATTGGGGCAGGGGCCGTTTTGTCTCAGAGGGAGTCTGATGGTTCTTTGATGAAACCGTGTGCTTTTTTTTCCAGAAAGTTTTCGCCTGCGGAACGCAATTATGATGTTGGCAATCGGGAGTTGTTGGCTATGAAGTGGGCGTTTGAGGAGTGGCGACATTGGCTTGAGGGCGCTAAACACCGCATTGTGGTCCTGACCGATCATAAGAATCTGATTTACTTCGAGTCGGCCAAGCGGCTGAATCCTAGACAGGCTTGATGGTCCCTGTTTTTCTCCAGTTTTGATTTTGTGGTCTCGTATCTTCCGGGATCTAAGAATGTTAAGGCTGATGCCCTCTCTAGGTTTTTCGCCTGATTCTCCTGGAGTCCTTGAGCCGGTTGGCATTCTTAACCCTTATCCGGCTGAATAGGTACAATTGTAACTATTCCGTTTTAAAATTGCAATAACTTTTTTTTGAAAAGACGTAGAGGGCTGAAATTTCGTGACATCTCTACATTTTTGGTCCAGAATATATTGGCCAAATTTCAATAAAATATCTCCACCCGCTTCCGAGATAAGGGGTCGAGATCTTTTTGCATCCATAACAAGCTGCATAGGTACAAATGTACCTCATATATTTTGAATGAAGATAATGCAAGGGAAAAAGCATAAATTTTTTTTTAATGATAATGCTATTTAACTATTATAAACAAGTAAAAAACTGTTCATTTACATTATAAAAGAAAATGTAAGAAACTTTTTTTTATTGATTTTCTTTGCAAGTAATGCATGTTGGCTTTGCTACAGAGTGTTCATCGCAAATGGGTTTCACACAAACCACACAAGACTTTCTAGTCTTGCGTTGTTTTCGCCTCAGGTCTCTGCAGACATAGCAACTACCAACAACAGGGGAGGGTCCACGACTACCATGAGGTATTTTGGGGCCAGCTGCTGGCTGCGATGCTACCACAATGCATCGTCCAAGCACCATTTCTACTGCACCTCGAAGAAAATGGTTTCTCATTATCATTTTGTTTGTACTACGATCTTCAATTGCAATCATACACAGCTGATTTGCGAGATCTTTCAGGAACTTTCTTCGTTGATCCTTTGCCCTGAAGCTTGGATTGTGTTCTCTGTAGATGATGTAGGATGCTAACCCACTGACATCAATCATATTGTAGAAAAATGCCAAAGTCCAACGTGATGTTCGTCGTTTCACAGTGTACTCTCCCAACATTTTATCCATAACATCAACGCCACCTTTTGTTATGTTGTAGTATTTTATTATCTCTGGCTTGGCTGCTAGTGTCTCTTCAACTTCTCCCGTCATGTGCATAGATGATAGAAGCACGACTGATTTGTTCTTCTTTGGTACATATGAACAGACTGTTGCATCATGATTGTAGGCAAAATTTGTCGAGTATACAGGCCTTTCTTTGGCAGGCTGCATGTTGTTAGGTAGGAACCTTTTGTTTTTTCTCACTGTACCAACTAGTGTCATGTTCCAGGAGTTCAATACCTTAGCTAGTTCCATGGTTGTAAAGAAGTTATCGGTGGTGACATTTCTTCCAGAGCCTTTATACGAGCTCACTAGGTCCAATACTGTTCGTTCTCCAATGTTTACTTGTCGAGGACCATCAGTTGGTTTCCCAGTGTAGAGCTGACCTTGTAAAGGGTAGGCATTTGATGAGTCACAAGCCCAGAAAATCTTTATGCCATATTTAGCTGGTTTTGAAGGTATATACTGGGTAAATTTAGTATGACCTCTAAATGGAAATAATTGCTCGTCGACGGTGATACAATGATATGGCTTGTAGGCTCTCTCCAGATTACTGTTCAGCATTGTCCAGATGTCCCGTATTGGTGCAGCTTTATCTGTTTGCACACGTTCTGCACGTGTATTTTCGTTGTCAAACCTGATAAATCTGAGTATCATCTTGAAGCGGTCACGAGACATGGCTGCACGTATAAGAGGCAGAGCAGCAACATTCCACATTTCCTCCAGATTCTCTTTGTTGGCTCTGTGCACACCAGCAGCAATCAGTATGCCCAAAAATGCATGAAGTTCAGTTTCAGTAAATTGCTTGAATGTTTTTTGTGGTGGCCGTTTGGAAGAATCAGGAAAACGTTGTACCAGTTCGTTGTTGTAAGCATCACAAACTCTCTTGGCCTTTCGATTCGTTTCCCGTAATATGATGTCACACATCTCGGGAGTCATGATGGACTTGAATAGCTCTTTTGCTGTATATAGGTTGCTGATTGCTGCAGGGCCACCTCTTTGTCGTAGGACATTACGAGATTTTGTTTGTGCATTTGGCAGTGGATTACTGCACCATTGAGTTTCATCCTTAGCAGTCCAAATGTCGCCTGCACTTTGAGGCACAGAATCATCCTCAACACTTTCGTCTGATTCGTATTCATTTTCATGCTCTATGACCATTTCTTGTTCAATGTCTGAATCTTCTTCAGTAACATCCACTTGTGGTACATAGTTTTCATCATCAGATGGAACATATGGTTCATCCTCATGCTCAGAATCAGATTCTTCTAGCATTCGCATTATTTCGTCAGACGTAAATCTGTAAATATGAAAAAATGTAAAATAAATAATTTTCCGAAATACTACATTATTGGCTTTTCACAAAATTATACTAACCTGCAAACACGTTTTCTTGGATTATGGCGGAAACTAGATCCAGCATTACTATCACTCATGATGACTTGCTAGATGAATTTTGGCTTCGTATTTTGTGCTGAATATAAATAAAACATCGTAAAACAATATGTAGATACTAATTATTATCCATTTTTCGTATAAAAATTATACCTATAGTGATAAGTTTCATACAAAATATATGTAAGCCAAGTCCAGGCTGAAAGACAATTTGACTGTTCTGTCCCCACATAATGAGAATAAAGGTATAACTGGCTGTTAGATGCTGTGAGACTTTCCTACCTTCGTTTCCAAGAAATTGAAGACTTCACAAGCCTAGAAATGTGTGCTCACAGCAATGAGATGAACAGCAAAATGGCTAATGAGAGGAGGGAGGCAGGAAGACAAGTAGAAGCCACTCCCAGTTTGAATTAACTTAATTGACAGCAACATAAGTGACCAGTAACAACACTGAACAATAGATATCAGCATAACATTTGTAGCTGAATGAACTTTAGTTTCTGAAACCAAGTAAAGTCTTCCCACAGTGGAGGTATATGTGAAGGTACAATTGTACCTATGCAGCCTGTTAAGGTTGTAAAATTATGCAGCCTGACAAGGGTTAAGGAGGGAGTGATTCTTTCTGCTATCTCCCCTGATTTGCGGCGGGTGCTTCAGGAATTTCAGGCTGATAGGCCTGACCGCTGTCCAGTGGGGAAGCTGTTTGTTCCTGATAGATGGACAAGTAAGGTTATTTCTGAGGTTCATTGTTCAGTGTTGGCTGGTCATCCTGGGATTTTTAGTTGCTTTTGCCTTTGCCGGTTCCTGAGAGGCCCTGGACGCATATTTCCATGGATTTTATTTCGGATCTTCCTGTTTCCCAGAAGATGTCTGTTATCTGGGTTGTTTGTGACCGGTTCTCTAAAATGGTCCATCTGGTACCCTTGCCTAAGTGTCCTTCCTCCTCAGATCTGGCTCCATTGTTTTTTCAGCATGTGGTTCGTTTGCATGGCATTCCGGAGAATATTGTGTCTGACAGAGGTTCTCAGTTTGTCTCTAGATTTTGGCGGGCCTTTTGTGCTAGGATGGGCATTGAGTTATCTTTTTCTTCGGCATTTCATCCTCAGACTAATGGCCAAACTGAGCGAACTAATCAGACCTTGGAGACCTATTTGAGATGCTTTGTGTCTGCTGATCAGGATGATTGGGTGTCTTTCTTGCCGTTGGCGGAGTTTGCCCTTAATAATCGGGCTAGTTCGGCTACTTTGGTTTCACCTTTCTTTTGTAATTTTGGTTTTCATCCTCGTTTTTCTTCTGGGCAGGTTGAGCCTTCTGATTGTCCTGGTGTTGATTCTGTGGTGGACAGGCTGCAGCAGATTTGGACTCATGTGGTGGATAATTTGACGTTGTCTCAGGAAAGGGCTCAACGTTTTGCTAACTGCCGTCAGTGTGTTGGTCCCCGGGTTCGTGTGGGGGATTTGGTTTGGTTGTCTTCTCATCATGTTCCTATGAAGGTTACTTCCCCTAAGTTTAAGCCTCGGTTTACTGGTCCTTATAAAATTTCTGAAATTATTAATCCGGTGTCTTTTTGTTTGGCTCTTCCTGCCTCTTTTGCCATTCATAATGTTTTCCATAGATCTTTGTTGCGGAGATATGTGGTGCCCGTTGTTCCCTCGGTTGACCCTCCTGCTCCGGTGTTGGTTGAGGGAGAGTTGGAATATGAGGTTGAGACGATTTTGGATTCTCGTTTTTCGAGGCGGAGGCTTCAGTATCTTGTCAAGTGGAAGGGTTATGGCCAGGAGGATAATTCTTGAGTTGTTGCCTCCGATGTCCATGCCACCGATTTGGTTCGTGCTTTTCATTTGGCTCGTCCTGATCGGCCTGGGGGCTCTGGTGAGGGTTCAGTGACTCCTCCTCAAGGGGGGGGTACTATTGTGAATTCCGCTCTTGGGCTCCCTCCGGTGGTTGTAAGTGGCACTTTTGTGAGTTCTGCTCTTGGGCTTCCTCTTGTGGTTTCAAGTGGTATGGCTGCTCCTTGGAGTTAGCTGTCATCAGCTGCCTCCACTTATCGTCTCTTCTGCTCGGCTATTTAGGCCTGGCTGTTCCTTCAGCCAGTGCCACTTGTAAATGGTTCCTGGTGGGATTCACATCTCTTTGGATTTCCCTGTTATCCTGACCAGTTCAGCAAAGCTAAGTTTTTGCTTGCGCTTTTCTGTTCACAGATTGTGGACTTATCCGTTCAGTGCTTTCTATGTTTGTCCAGCGTTATCAGTATGAATTAATTCTGTCTTGCTGGAAGCTCTGGGAGGCAGATTTACCCTCCACACCTTTAGTCAGGTGTGGAGATTTTTTTGTAAACTCTGCGTGGATTTTTGTAGTGTTTTATACTGACCGCACAGTATTCCATCCTGTCCTATCTATCAAGCTAGACTGGCCTCCTGTGCTCATCCTGGTTTCATTCTGTGTATGTCTTTTTCCTCTCCACTCACAGTCATTATTTGTGGGGGGCTAATCTATCCTTTGGGGATTTTCTCTGAGGCAAGATAGTTTTCCTGCTTCTGTCTTTAGGGGTAGTTAGCTCTTAGGCTGTGACGAGATGCCTAGGGAGAGTTAGGAGCATTCCACGGCTACTTCTAGTGTTGTGTTGAGTTTAGGGACTGCGGTCAGTACAGTTACCACTTCCTTCAGAGCTCGTTCCATGTTTCTCCTAGACCACCGCATCATAACACTGATCATGTGACCCTCGATCTCCACTGAGAGATCTTACTCTGGGCATGCTCAGAACGTGAAAAGCAGGACTTAGACCCAGAAGCGTATGCTCGCCGCTGCCCAGCACTGACTTCAATGGCAGAAGCAGGAAATGCAGCAGTAATTCTCAGCACAGAGTCAGACTGAGTGAGACACTGGGATCGACGTCTCCACTGAGCAGGCTCCACTGCGGCAGGAGAAGAATGGGAGACCGCAGTGGAGATGGCCCGAGATTCCCCCTGTGCAGAGGCAGGAACTCGACCCCTAACACAGGGGCTCTCCAAACCCGACATAGTGCCCACTAATGATTCCAGCAAATTTTGCATTCTAAAAAGTTGAATGGCACTCATTCCCTTCCAAACCCTGTGGTGCACCCAAACAGTAGTTTTTCCCCACATATGGGGTATCGGTGTACAGAGAAGAAATTGATCATCAATTTCTGGGGTCCATTTTTTCCTGCTATCATTGTGAAAATAAAAAATGTGGGTCCAAAGTAATTTTTTTGCAAAAAAAAGTTAAATGTTCACTTTTTCCGACCTCATTCCATTAATTCTTGTGACCGCCTGAAGGGTTAATAAACTACTTGAATGTGGTTTTGAGCACCTTGAGAGTGCAGATTTAAGAATGGTGTCACTTTGGGGTGTTTTCTGTGATATAGACCCCTCAAAGTCACTTCAGTTGGGATGTAGTCCCTAAAATAAATGTTTTTGTACATTTTGTTGGAAAAATTAGAAATCGCTGGTCGACTTTTAACCCTTCTAACTTCCTAACAAAAAAATGTTGTTTCAAAAATTGTGCTGATGTAAAGTAGACATTTGTGAAATGTTATGCATTAACTATTTTGTGTGACATAACTCTCTGGTTTAAGGGCATAAAAATTAAAAGTTTGACAATTGCATAATTCTAGAGTTATTACTACATAAAGTGACACTGGTCAGAATTGAAAAACTTGGCTTGGATGTAGTGTATATGGACTTTTCAAAAGCTTTTGATATGGTGCCACACAAAAGGTTGATACATAAAATGAGAATAATGGGGATAGGGGAAAATATGTGTAAGTGGGTTGAGAGCTGGCTCAGGGATAGGAACAAAGGGTGGTAATTAATGGAGCACACTCGGACTGGGTAGCGGTTAGCAGTGGGGTACCACATGGGTCAGTATTGGGCCCTCTTCTTTTTAACATATTTATTAATGACCTTGTAGGGGGCATTCAGAGTAGAATTTCAGATGACACTAAACTCTGCAGGGTAATCAATACGGGGGAGGACAATTTTATATTACAGGATGATTTATGTAAACTAGAAGCTTGGGCTGATAAATGCAAATGAGCTTTAATGGGGATAAATGGAAGGTCATGCACTTGGGTAGAAGTAATAAGATGCATAATTATGTGCTTGATTCTAAAACTCTGGGCAAAACTGTCACTGAAAAAGACCTGGGTGTATGGGTGGATAACAAACTCATATTCAGTGGCCAGTGTCAGGCAGCTGCTACAAAGGCAAATAAAATAATGGGATGCATTAAAAGAGGCATAGATGCTCATGAGGAGAACATAATTTTACCTCTATACAAGTCACTAGTTCGACCACACTTAGAATACTGTGTACAGTTCTGGTCTCCGGTGTATAAGAAAGACATAGCTGAACTAGAGCGGGTGCAGAGAAGAGCAACCAAGGTTATTAGAGGACCGGGGGGTCTGCAATACCAAGATAGGTTATTACACTTGGGGAAATTTAGTTTGGAAAAACGAAGACTAAGGGGTGATCTTATTTTAATGTATAAATTTATGAGGGGACAGTACAAAGACCTTTCTGATGATCTTTTTAATCATAGACCTGAAACAGGGACAAAGGGGCATCCTCTACGTTTGGAGGAAAAAAGGTTTAGGCATAATAACAGACGCAGATTCTTTACTGTAAGAGCAGTGAGATTATGGAACTCTCTGCCGTATGATGTTATAATGAGTGATTCATTACTTAAATTTAAGAGGGGACTGGATACATTTCTGGAAAAGTATAATGTTACAGGGTATATACACTAGATTCCTTGATAGGGCGTTGATCCAGGGAACTAGTCTGATTGCCGTATGTGGAGTCGGGAAGGAATTTTTTTCCCCAAGGTGGAGCTTACTCTTTGCTACATGGTTTTTTTTTGCCTTCCTCTGGATCAACATGTTAGGGCATGTTAGGTTAGGCTATGGGTTGAACTAGATGGACTTATAGTCTTCCTTGAACCTTAATAACTATGTAACTATGAAGGTGAAAACAGGCTTGGGTGATGAAGGGGTTAAAGAATCATGCTATCCTTTTGAGAAGCTGAATGACAGCGACTGGAGCTGTAGGTACTTCTTGAATTCCCTTGATAATGGGCTTTGTTATGGCTGGCAATCAGGCAACACAGCGTGCAGTAATCAGCGCACATACAGAGATCTGGCAATAACCAAAAACAATAGGACGAGCTCTGAGACGTGGAATCTCTGTAGACTGCAGTACCTGATCTATCCTCACACAACTATAAGCAGCAGTGGATTGCGCCTAACAACTACCTATGCAACTCGGCACTGCCTGAGGAGTTGACTAGCCTGAAGATAGAAATACAAGCCTGACTTACCTCAGAGAAATACCCCAAAGGAATAGGCAGCCCCCCACATATAATGACTGTTAGCAAGATGAAAAGACAAACGTAGGAATGAAATAGATTCAGCAAAGTGAGGCCCGATATTCTAGACAGAGCGAGGATAGCAAAGAGAACTATGCAGTCTACAAAAAACCCTAAAACGAAAACCACGCAAAGGGGCAAAAAGACCCACCGTGCCGAACTAACAGCACGGCGGTGCACCCCTCTGCTTCTCAGAGCTTCCAGCAAAAGACAATAGCAAGCTGGACAGAAAAAAACAGAAAACAAACTAGAAGCACTTATCTAGCAGAGCAGCAGGCCCAAGGAAAGATGCAGTAGCTCAGATCCAACACTGGAACATTGACAAGGAGCAAGGAAGACAGACTCAGGTGGAGCTAAATAGCAAGGCAGCCAACGAGCTCACCAAAACACCTGAGGGAGGAAGCCCAGAGACTGCAATACCACTTGTGACCACAGAAGTGAACTCAGCCACAGAATTCACAACAGTACCCCCCCCTTGAGGAGGGGTCACCGAACCCTCACCAGAACCCCCAGGCCGACCAGGATGAGCCACATGAAAGGCACGAACAAGATCTGGGGCATGGACATCAGAGGCAAAAACCCAGGAATTATCTTCCTGAGCATAACCCTTCCATTTGACCAGATACTGGAGTTTCCGTCTAGAGACACGAGAATCCAAAATCTTCTCCACAATATACTCCAATTCCCCCTCCACCAAAACAGGGGCAGGAGGCTCCATAGATGGAACCATAGGTGCCACGTATCTCCTCAACAACGACCTATGGAATACATTATGTATGGAAAAGGAGTCTGGGAGGGTCAGACGAAAAGACACCGGATTGAGAATCTCAGAAATCCTATACGGACCAATAAAACGAGGTTTAAATTTAGGAGAGGAAACCTTCATAGGAATATGACGAGAAGATAACCAAACCAAATCCCCAACACGAAGTCGGGGTCCCACACGGCGTCTGCGATTAGCGAAAAGCTGAGCCTTCTCCTGGGACAAGGTCAAATTGTCCACTACCTGAGTCCAGATCTGCTGCAACCTGTCCACCACAGAATCCACACCAGGACAGTCCGAAGACTCAACCTGTCCTGAAGAGAAACGAGGATGGAACCCAGAATTGCAGAAAAATGGAGAGACCAAGGTAGCCGAGCTGGCCCGATTATTAAGGGCGAACTCAGCCAACGGCAAAAATGACACCCAATCATCCTGGTCAGCGGAAACAAAACATCTCAGATATGTTTCCAAGGTCTGATTGGTTCGTTCGGTCTGGCCATTAGTCTGAGGATGGAAGGCCGAGGAGAAAGATAACACAATCACAATTCCTATGCGGAGGTAGGGCATCAGACTTGGACTCTTCAAATACATCCTGAAAGTCCGACAAGAACTCTGGGATGTCAGAAGGAATGGATGACGAAATAGACAAAAATGGAACATCACCATGTACTCCCTGACAACCCCAGCTGGTTACCGACATAGAGTTCCAATCCAATACTGGATTATGGGTTTGTAGCCATGGCAACCCCAACACGACCACATCATGCAAATTATGCAGTACCAGAAAGCGAATAACTTCCTGATGTGCAGGAGCCATGCACATGGTCAGCTGGGCCCAGTACTGAGGCTTATTCTTGGCCAAAGGTGTAGCATCAATTCCTCTCAACGGAATAGGACACCGCAAAGGCTCCAAGAAAAATCCACAACGTTTAGCATAATCCAAATCCATCAGATTCAGGGCAGCGCCTGAATCCACAAACGCCATGACAGAATACGATGACAAAGAGCACATTAAGGTAATGGACGAAAGGAATTTGGACTGTACAGTACCAATAACGGCAGAGCTATCGAACCGCCTAGTGCGTTTAGGACAATTAGAAATAGCATGAGTAGAATCACCACAATAGAAACACAGTCTGTTCAGACGTCTGTGTTCTTGCCGTTCTACTTTAGTCATAGTCCTGTCGCACTGCATAGGCTCAGGTTTACTCTCAGGCAGTACCGCCAGATGGTGCACAGATTTACGCTCGCGCAAGCGACGACCGATCTGAATGGCCAAGGACATAGACTCATTCAAACCAGCAGGCATAGGAAATCCCACCATTACATCCTTAAGAGCTTCAGAGAGACCCTTTCTGAACAAAGCCGCAAGTGCAGATTCATTCCACAGAGTGAGTACTGACCATTTCCTAAATTTCTGACAATATACTTCTACATCATCCTGACCCTGGCATAAAGCCAGCAGATTTTGCTCAGCCTGATCCACTGAATTAGGCTCATCGTAAAGCAATCCGAGCGCCAGGAAAAATGCATCAACATTACTCAATGCAGAATCTCCTGGTGCAAGAGAAAACGCCCAGTCCTGTGGGTCGCCGCGCAAAAAAGAAATAATAATCAAAACCTGTTGAATCGGATTACCAGAAGAATGAGGTTTCAAGGCCAAAAATAGCTTACAATTATTTCTGAAGCTCAGGAACTTAGTTCTGTCACCAAAAAACAAATCAGGAATCGGAATTCTTGGTTCTAGCATCGATTTCTGATCAATAGTATCTTGAATCTTTTGTACATTTACAACGAGATTATTCATTGAGGAGCACAGAGCCTGAATATCCATGTCCACAGCTGTGTCCTGAAGCACTCTAATGTCTAGGGGAAAAAAAAGACTGAAGACAGAGCTAAGAAAAAAAAAATGATGTCAGGATTTCTTTTTTCCCTCTATTGGGAATCATTGGTGTGGCTCCTTGTACTGTTATGGCTGGCAATCAGGCAACACAGCGTGCAGTAATCAGCGCACATACAGAGATCTGGCAATAACCAAAAACAATAGGACGAGCTCTGAGACGTGGAATCTCTGTAGACTGCAGTACCTGATCTATCCTCACACAACTATAAGCAGCAGTGGATTGCGCCTAACAACTACCTATGCAACTCGGCACTGCCTGAGGAGCTGACTAGCCTGAAGATAGAAATACAAGCCTGACTTACCTCAGAGAAATACCCCAAAGGAATAGGCAGCCCCCCACATATAATGACTGTTAGCAAGATGAAAAGACAAACGTAGGAATGAAATAGATTCAGCAAAGTGAGGCCCGATATTCTAGACAGAGCGAGGATAGCAAAGAGAACTATGCAGTCTACAAAAAACCCTAAAACGAAAACCACGCAAAGGGGCAAAAAGACCCACCGTGCCGAACTAACAGCACGGCGGTGCACCCCTCTGCTTCTCAGAGCTTCCAGCAAAAGACAATAGCAAGCTGGACAGAAAAAAACAGAAAACAAACTAGAAGCACTTATCTAGCAGAGCAGCAGGCCCAAGGAAAGATGCAGTAGCTCAGATCCAACACTGGAACATTGACAAGGAGCAAGGAAGACAGACTCAGGTGGAGCTAAATAGCAAGGCAGCCAACGAGCTCACCAAAACACCTGAGGGAGGAAGCCCAGAGACTGCAATACCACTTGTGACCACAGAAGTGAACTCAGCCACAGAATTCACAACAGGGCTTGCCTCAAGTTACCTTAAAGAATGTATTGACTATATACAGTATTTCTGCATACTGTTTAGGACAGCCCTAAAAAGAAAAGTCTGTTTCGCATTCAAGTATACACTATTATAATTGAGCTTCTTGGCATTCATGCACAACATTTTTCATTTCAGTTTACTGCTAATCTGATTGACCTTTTAAAGGATTTACTGCATTCTTACCATTATTAAGTCCTCGCATATCACTACAGCTACCTTCACATTTTCTAATATGTTACAAGTGTAGGTAGAAACGTTATTTGCATTCATATATACAAAAAGACTCCAATCATTATTTTGTCAGTTATTTGTTTTTCAGATTTCATAATACAAACTATATACATTATTAAATATCTATTTTAGGCCTGATGAGTTTATTGTGCTTGCCTTTAAAAATCCATGTTTGTCTGGCATTATAATCCTGATGTTAAATTTAGCATTTTATGAGCTAAAAAAGTAATATCTCATGTGTCCAAGTGTATTCACTCTCCCCCTAGCCTGCTGGACAACTAAAATTTCTACAGAGCAGTGTGAGATCTCAGCAGCAGCAGTGAGGAGGAACACTAGGACCTGTGAGTCAGCGCAGAGATTTGGTATATATTTTCAAAATTATACAGCCATTCTGACATGTAAGTTCACCAGCATCATCTGGTCTAAGTGATCTATTTAATAATTTATGCAGTGACTGACACTGCATGAGAGAACTATGCTTGGCACTGTATAGAGCCAAAATAACTAATATTAGTCATTTTGTGACTAATATTAAAGCACTCTTGATTGGACTGCTATATGGCAAAGTAGAATACTGGCACTGCTATGATTACACTTAAATACTCACCTCTATTGTGAAAAAGTAGCCTAAAGCAGCGATTGTCATAAAATTCTCATTTCCTCTAAAAATTTAACTGTAACAGTATCTGGTGTATTAAAGGGAACCTGTCAGCAGGCTTGGTTGATACGAGTTACGGCCATCACATATCAGGGCTTATCTATCCCCTTCTAATGTACAGCACCATCATATATACAGGTCCTTCTCAAAAAATTAGCATATAGTGTTAAATTTCATTATTTACCATAATGTAATGATTACAATTAAACTTTCATATATTATAGATTCATTATCCACCAACTGAAATTTGTCAGGTCTTTTATTGTTTTAATACTGATGATTTTGGCATACAACTCCTGATAACCCAAAAAACCTGTCTCAATAAATTAACATATCAAGAAAAGGTTCTCTAAACGACCTATTACCCTAATCTTCTGAATCAACTAATTAACTCTAAACACATGCAAAAGATACCTGAGGCTTTTATAAACTCCCTGCCTGGTTCATTACTCAAAACCCCCATCATGGGTAAGACTAGCGACCTGACGGATGTCAAGAAGGCCATCATTGACACCCTCAAGCAAGAGGGTAAGACCCAGAAAGAAATTTCTCAACAAATAGGCTGTTCCCAGAGTGCTGTATCAAGGCACCTCAATGGTAAGTCTGTTGGAAGGAAACAATGTGGCAGAAAACGCTGTACAACGAGAAGAGGAGACCGGACCCTGAGGAAGATTGTGGAGAAGGACCGATTCCAGACCTTGGGGAACCTGAGGAAGCAGTGGACTGAGTCTGGTGTGGAAACATCCAGAGCCACCGTGCACAGGCGTGTGCAAGAAATGGGCTACAGGTGCCGCATTCCCCAGGTAAAGCCACTTTTGAACCATAAACAGCGGCAGAGGCGCCTGACCTGGGCTACAGAGAAGCAGCACTGGACTGTTGCTAAGTGGTCCCAAGTACTTTTTTCTGATGAAAGCAAATTTTGCATGTCATTCGGAAATCAAGGTGCCAGAGTCTGGAGGAAGACTGGGGAGAAGGAAATGCCTGAAGTCCAGTGTCAAGTACCCACAGTCAGTGATGGTGTGGGGTGCCATGTCAGCTGCTGGTGTTGGTCCACTGTGTTTCATCAAGGGCAGGGTCAATGCAGCTAGCTATCAAGAGATTTTGGAGCACTTCATGCTTCCATCGGCTGAAATGCTTTATGGAGATGAAGATTTCATTTTTCAGCACGACCTGGCACCTGCTCACAGTGCCAAAACCACTGGTAAATGGTTTACTGACCATGGTATTACTGTGCTCAATTGGCCTGCCAACTCTCCTGACCTGAACCCCATAGAGAATCTGTGGGATATTGTGAAGAGAAAGTTGAGAGACGCAAGACCCAACACTCTGGATGAGCTTAAGGCCGCTATTGAAGCATCCTGGGCCTCCATAACATCTCAGCAGTGTCACAGGCTGATTGCCTCCATGCCACGCCGCATTGAAGCAGTCATTTCTGCCAAAGGATTCCCGACCAAGTATTGAGTGCATAACTGAACATTATTATTTGTTGGTTTTTTTGTTTGTTATTAAAAAACACTTTTATTTGATTGGATGGGTGAAATATGCTAATTTATTGAGACAGGTTTTTTGGGTTATCAGGAGTTGTATGCCAAAATCATCAGTATTAAAACAATAAAAGACCTGACAAATTTCAGTTGGTGGATAATGAATCTATAATATATGAAAGTTTAATTGTAATCATTACATTATGGTAAATAATGAAATTTAACACTATATGCTAATTTTTTGAGAAGGACCTGTATAATAACAATAATAATAAATCTACAACATTCTATAACGTCCTGCAGATTAGTATAATAAAAACTATTTTTCTTTTCTTACAGGTAAATAGATTTCTAAGGCTATGTGCACACGTTGCGGATTTTGTTGCAGATCCACAGCGTTTTTTCCAAGTGGAATTGCGCCAAATCCACAAAGGGGAGCTCAAGCAATGCTACTCCATGGGAATCCAGAATTGGTGTGCACATGCTGTGGAAAATTCAGCACTTATTGGAAGCAGTTTATTTTCCTCAGCATGTCAATTCTTTTTGCGGATCTCCAGCGTTTCTGCGCCCATTGACCTACATTGAGTCTGTCAAATCTACAGCCAAATCGAAGGTGTAAAAAGGTCTGCAGATTTGCATGCCAAAAACATTGCAGAAAGGAAGGAGGAAGAGTGTGTGGGCGGAGAATATGTGTGGGTCTGTCTGCGGGTGTCTGAGTGTTTGTGCGGGTGTCTGTGTGTGACTGTGCGGCTGTGTACGGGTGTCTGTGTGTGCGATTGTCTGTTTGTGCGAGTGTTTGTGCGTGCAGGTGTCTGTCTGCGGGTGTCTGTCTGCAAGTGTTTGTCTGCGGGTATCTCTCTGCAGGTGTCTGTGTGTGTGTGTGCAGCCAGGCATCATCTGATGCGAACTACTACTCCCATCCGGCTATGTCTGCTGTCATATATAATAATGACAGTATGAGCTGATGATGGGACAGTAGTTACCATCATCCGGCGACTATGTTCAATTGTAGAACAAAAAAAAAAGTTCATACTCACAAAACACCTAATCTCCGATGTCCTTGTCTCCTGCAACAAAAATAAAATAATAAACCACTATATACTCCCTGTCTGCCGTAGTCCAGATAATCCAGATTGTCCCATGAGGATCTCACATGTAGAACAATTATATCAGGAGATGTGACCCTACCCGGCCTCCGGTGATACACTGAAAGTTCTCACGCAGCGGTGCCGTAAGTGAGAGCACGAACTCTGGTGAACTCTCAGTGATACAATGTAGGAGCAATTAGCTCATGTTAGTGTATCACCGGAGGCCGGGTAGAGCGGTCACATCTCCCGATGTGACTGTTCTACACTTGAGATCGTTGTGGGACACTCGGTAAATGGACTACGGTGGACAGGGCGTATTTATGCTAGTTTATTATTTTATTTTTATTGCAGGAGATGAGGAATTCAAGGATTAGGTGATGTTTTAAGTATGGAAAATTAAGATTAATAAAGGAGACTGTGTGATTATTTAAATTAAAGGATTTTATTCTGGCTGTGTCTTTATTTACCATATAACTATAAGATTAGTAATGGATAAGTGTCTTATAGACAGAGAGATTAGAAAAATTAAGATTATTTAGTCTAGAAAAAAGACGACTGAGGAGCGATATAATAACCATGTATAAGTATATAAGGGGACAATACAAATATCTCTCCGAGGATCTGTTTATACTAAGGAAGGTGACGGTCACAAGGGGGCATTCTCTGCATCTAGAGGAGAGAAGGTTTTTCCACCAACATAGAAGAGCATTCTTTACTGTTAGCGCAGTGAGAATCTGGAATTCCTTGACTGAGGAAGTGGTGATGGCGAACTCCAGTCGAGGGGGTTTAAGAGAGGCCTGGATGTCTTCCTGGAGCATAACAATATTGTATCTTACAATTATGAGGTTCTTTAGAAGGACATAGATCTTGGGAATATAGGTTGAGCTGGATGAACAAATTTCCTTTTTCGGCCTTGCTTACTATGTTACTATGTTACTAGATGTCCATAAATAAAGTTATGTGTAATAATGAGAAATGACACAGGGGAAAAGTATTGAACACACTTACGGAAATTTGTTTAATACTTCATACAAAGCCTTTGTGGGTGATGACAGCTTTAAAAACGCCTCCTCTATGGAGAAACTAGTTGCATGCATTGCTCAGGTGTAATTTTCCAGACAAACACTCTTTAAATGCTGAAGGTTCCGTGGGCTCCTTCTATGAACTCTAAGCTTTATTTCCTTCCATAAATTTTCTATTGGATTCAGGTTAGGTGATTGGCTCGGCCATTCTAGCAGCTTTATTTTCTTTCTTTGAACCAACTGAGAGTTTCCCTGGCTGTGTGTTTGGAATTATTGTCTTGCTATAATGTCCACCCTTATTTCCTCTTCATCATTCTGGTAGATGGTAGCAGATTTTTATCAAGAATGTCTTGGTACAATTGTCCATTCAGCCTTCCTTTAATGATATGAAGTTTGCAAGTGCCATATGCTAAAAAACAGCCCCACACCATTATGTTCCCACCTCCAAACTTCACTGTTGGTATGGTGTTTTTGGGGCGATATGCAGTGCCTTTTGGCCTCCCAACATGGTGTGTATTATGGCATCCAAAGAGTTCAATTTTGGTCTCATCTGACCAGACAATATGTTCCCAGTATTTCACAGACTTGTCTAAATGTTATTAAAAAAAAACTTTACAAGCACTTAAACATGCTTTTTGTTCAATGGAGTATTGTGTGGTGAGAGTGCGTACAGGCCCGGGAGGTGGAGTGCATTACTTATAGTTTTATTTGAGACTTGTACCTACAGATTCCAGGTCTTTCTGTAGCTCTCCACAGGTGGTCCTTGGCTCCTGGACAACTCTTCTGATAATTCTTTTCACTCCTCTGTCTGAAGTCTTGTGGTTAGCACCTGGTCGTGACCTGTCTATGGTGAAGTGATATTATTTCCACTACTGGATTATGGCCCCAACAGTGCTCACTAGAGCCATCAGTAGTTTAGACAGTCTTCTGTTACCAATGCTATCAGTATGTTTTGAAACAATAAGGTTGTGAAGGTCTTGAAACAGTTGAATGGTTTTACTCATCATGACATGTTTCTTCTGTGACTAAGAGTCAGAATTGCTAATTAATGAAAGATTTCACCTGATGTCATGACTTTCCATGGCTTTTTGTACCCCTCTTCCTTCATGTGTTCAATACTTTTTCCCTATGTCATTTCTCATTGTTACTCACATGGTTTGATTTCTTTGAGTGTGTGGATTGGATGTTTTGTTGCCGACAACTGGTGAGAATTTCATGCCAATAGCACATTTATAAATATATTTGCTTGGTGATGTGTTCAATCCTTATTTCATACACTGTATGTAATAGCAACTGAGCAACCTGCTACATGCAAATTGTCCATGTAGTTACCAGACTATATTCTAATAATTTATTATAATGCAACACCAATTTCAAAAAGTTGGGATGCTGTGTAAAATGTAAAGGAAAGAAAAATGCAATGATTTGGAAATCTAATCTCTTACAGCCATATTTTATTCACAACAGAGCAAAGAACACAGATCAGAAAAAGTTTAAAGTTAGACATTTTTCCATTTCATTAAACAAAATGACCTCATTTAGAAATGTATGGCAGAAACAAATCTCAAAACAGCCTCTAAATATCTGGGAAGTGAGGAGACCAATTGCTATAGTTTTGGGAGTAGAATGTTATTCCATTCTTGTCTCATGTAGGATTCTAGCCGCTCAGTAATCCTGGGTGTCATTGATATTGGCTGAATTTTTCATTTCAGAATGCTCAAAATGTTTTCTGTGGGTGTAAGGTCTGGAAAGTAGGTGGCCAGGCCATCACCTGAACTCTTCTTCTTCCTGTTCTCTTCCATGCTGTTGTGATGGATGCAGTATGTAGTTTAGCATTTGTAGATTGACTGTGAACACAGTTCATCGTGCAATGATTTTTGGAAGTATTCCTGAGCCTATACAATGAATTGCATTAAGTAATCATGTCTGTTTTTAATCCAGTGCCGCCTAAGGGTCCTTAGATCTTGAGCATACAATATTGACTATTGGCCTTGTCCCTTGAGCTCATGGATTTCTCCAAACTGTCTGAATCTTTTAATGATATTATGTACTGTAGATGGTGGGATATTCAAATTCTTTGCAATTTTACATTAATGAACATTTTTCTGAAACTGTTCCGCAATTGTTAGATGAAGTTATTCACAGAATAGTGAACCTCTAACCATCTTCGCTTCTTAGAGACTCTGCCTTTCTAACTAGCTCTTTTTATCCATAAATAGGTGACATAGTTGAAGGTCAATGGATGAACCTAGTGCTGTTTTTCATCAGAACTACTTACTTTTCCAGCCTTTTGTTAATCAAACTTTTTCAATATGTGTTGATGGCAGCAACACATATTGAAAAAGTTTGATTAACAAAAGGCTGGAAAAGTAAGTAGTTCTGATGAAAACCTAGTGCTGGATGAACCTAGTGCTGTTTTTCATCAGAACTACTTACTTTTCCAGCCTTTTGTTAATCAAACTTTTTCAATATGTGTTGCTGCCATCAATTTCTAAATGAGTTCTTTTTTTCAAATTAAATAAACTTTCATCTTCACATATATATATATATATATATATATATATATATATATATATATAAATGTATATATATATATATATATATATATATATATGAAGCTGAAAGTATATATATATGAACTTTCAGCTTCATATATATATATATATACAGTGGGGCAAAAAAAGTATTTAGTCAGTCAGCAATAGTGCAAGTTCCACCACTTAAAAAGATGAGAGGCGTCTGTAATTTACATCATAGGTAGACCTCAACTATGGGAGACAAACTGAGAAAAAAAAATCCAGAAAATCACATTGTCTGTTTTTTTAACAATTTATTTGCATATTATGGTGGAAAATAAGTATTTGGTCAGAAACAAAATTTCATCTCAATACTTTGTAATATATCCTTTGTTGGCAATGACAGAGGTCAAACGTTTTCTGTAAGTCTTCACAAGGTTGCCACACACTGTTGTTGGTATGTTGGCCCATTCCTCCATGCAGATCTCCTCTAGAGCAGTGATGATTTTGGCTTTTCGCTTGGCAACACGGACTTTCAACTCCCTCCAAAGGTTTTCTATAGGGTTGAGATCTGGAGACTGGCTAGGCCACTCCAGGACCTTGAAATGCTTCTTACGAAGCCACTCCTTCGTTGCCCTGGCGGTGTGCTTTGGATCATTGTCATGTTGAAAGACCCAGCCACGTTTCATCTTCAATGCCCTTGCTGATGGAAGGAGGTTTGCACTCAAAATCTCACAATACATGGCCCCATTCATTCTTTCATGTACCCGGATCAGTCGTTCTGGCTCCTTTGCAGAGAAACAGCCCCAAAGCATGATGTTTCCAACACCATGCTTTACAGTAGGTATGGTGTTTGATGGATGCAACTCAGTATTCTTTTTCCTCCAAACACGACAAGTTGTGTTTCTACCAAACAGTTCCAGTTTGGTTTCATCAGACCATAGGACATTCTCCCAAAACTCCTCTGGATCATCCAAATGCTCTCTAGCAAACTTCAGACGGGCCCGGACATGTACTGGCTTAAGCAGTGGGACACGTCTGGCACTGCAGGATCTGAGTCCATGGTGGCGTAGTGTGTTACTTATGGTAGGCCTTGTTACTTTGGTCCCAGCTCCCTGCAGTTCATTCACTAGGTCCCCCCGCGTGGTTCTGGGATTTTTGCTCACCGTTCTTGTGATCATTCTGACCCCACGGGGTGGGATTTTGCGTGGAGCCCCAGATCGAGGGAGATTATCAGTGGTCTTGCATGTCTTCCATTTTCTAATTATTGCTCCCACTGTTGATTTCTTCACTCCAAGCTGGTTGGCTATTGCAGATTCAGTCTTCCCAGCCTGGTGCAGGGCTACAATTTTGTTTCTGGTGTCCTTTGACAGCTCTTTGGTCTTCACCATAGTGGAGTTTGGAGTCAGACTGTTTGAGGGTGTGCACAGGTGTCTTTTTATACTGATAACAAGTTTAAACAGGTGCCATTACTACAGGTAATGAGTGGAGGAAAGAGGAGACTCTTAAAGAAGAAGTTACAGGTCTGTGAGAGCCAGAAATCTTGATTGTTTGTTTCTGACCAAATACTTATTTTCCACCATAATATGCAAATAAATTGTTAAAAAAAACAGACAATGTGATTTTCTGGATTTTTTTTTCTCAGTTTGTCTCCCATAGTTGAGGTCTACCTATGATGTAAATTACAGACGCCTCTCATCTTTTTAAGTAGTGGAACTTGCACTATTGCTGACTGACTAAATACTTTTTTGCCCCACTGTATATATATATATATACAGTTAGGTCCATATATATTTGGACAGAGACAACATTTTTCTAATTTTGGTAATAGACATTACCACAATGAATTTTAAACAAAACAATTCAGATGCAGTTGAAGTTCAGACTTTCAGCTTTCATTTGAGGGTATCCACATTAAAATTGGATGAAGCGTTTAGGAGTTTCAGCTCCTTAACATGTGCCACCCTGTTTTTAAAGGGACCAAAAGTAATTGGACAATTGACTCCAAGGCTATTTCATGGACAGGTGTGGGCAATCCCTTCATTATGTAATTCTCAATTAAACAGATAAAAGGCCTGGAGTTGATTTGAGGTGTGGTGCTTGCATTTGGAAGGTTTTGCTGTGAAGTAAACATGCGGTCAAAGGAGCTCTCCATGCAGGTGAAACAAGCCACCCTTAAGCTGCGAAAACAGAAAAAACCTATCCGAGAAATTGCTACAATTTTAGGAGTGGCAAAATCTACAGTTTGGTACATCCTGAGAAAGAAAGAAAGCACTGGTGAACTGATAAATGCAAAAAGACCTGGGCGCCCACGGAAGACAACAGTGGTGGATGATCGCAGAATAATCTCCATGGTGAACAGAAACCCCTTCACAACAGCCAACCAAGTGACCAACACTCTCCAGGAGGTAGGCGTATCAATATCCAAATCTACCATAAAGAGAAGACTGCATGAAAGTAACTACAGAAGGTTCACTGCACGGTACGAGCCACTCATAAGCATCAAGAATAAAAAGGCTAGACTGGACTTTGCTAAAAAGCATCAAAAAAGGCCAGCACAGTTCTGGAAGAACATTCTTTGGACAGATGAAACCAAGATCAACCTCTACCAGAATAATTGGAAGAGAAAAGTATGGTGAAGGCGTGGTACAGCTCATGATCCAAAGGAAACCACATCATCTGTAAAACACGGCGGAGGCAGTGTGATGGCTTGGGCATGCATGGCTGCCAGTGGCACTCGGTCACTAGTGTTTATTGATGATGTGACACAGGACAGAAGCAGCCAAATGAATTCTGAGGTATTCAGAGACATACTGTGTGCTCAGATCCAGCCAAATGCAGCCAAACTGATTGGTCGTCGTTTCATACTACAGATGGACAATGACCCAAAACATAAAGCCAAAGCAACCCAGGAGTTTATTAAAGCAAAGAAGTGGAATATTCTTGAATGGCCAAGTCAGTCACCTGATCTCAACCCAATTGAGCATGCATTTCACTTGTTAAAGACTAAACTTCAGACAGAAAGGCCCACAAACAAACAGCAACTGAAAACCACCACAGTGAAGGCCTGGCCGAGCATCAAAAAGGAGGAAACACAGCGTCTGGTGATGTCCATGAGTTCAAGACTTCAGGCAGTTATTGCCAACAAAGGGTTTTCAATCAAGTACTAAAAATGAACATTTTATTTAAAATTATTGAATCTGTCCAATTACTTTGGGTCCTTTTAAAAACAGGGTGGCACATGTTAAGGAGCTGAAACTCCTAAACCCTTCATCCAATTTTAATGTGGATACCCTCAAATGAAAGCTGAAAGTCTGAACTTCAACTGCATCTGAATTGTTTTGGTTACAATTAATTGTGGTAATGTCTACAACCAAAATTAGAAAAATGTTGTCTCTGTCCAAATATATATGGACCTAACTGTATATATATATATATATATATATATATATATATATATATATATATATATATATATATATATATATGAAGCTGAAAGTTTATTTAATTTGAAAAAAAGAACTCATTTAGAAATTGATGGCAGCAACACATATTGAAAAAGTTTGATTAACAAAAGGCTGGAAAAGTAAGTAGTTCTGATGAAAAACAGCACTAGGTTCATCCATTGACCTTCAACTATGTCACCTATTTATGGATAAAAAGAGCTAGTTAGAAAGGCAGAGTCTCTAAGAAGAATTTTATTCACAACAGAACATATATTATATATACATATATATATATATATATATATGTATGTATATATAATATATGTTCTGTTGTGAATAAAATATGACTATAAGAAATTTCCAAATTATTGCATTCTTGTTTTCTTTACATTTTATACAGCATACAAACTTTCTTGGATTGTAATTAAGTATACGATAATTGTGATATATGAAGACTGTAGAACTACAAATTTAAAATAATACCAGGTAGGCAAAAAGTCACGGTGAAGCACATATCCATCACGTCCTTACCTGCTAGAATAGCGTTCATGTTAACATGAGTTTTGACAAAAGCTTTCATGTGGATGACCACATTGCTTCAAGGTGAGTTCCTGAAATTCTGTATAACTTTTTTGCTTTGTAAATCTCCAAAATAAGTTTGTAAATAAATAAAACTATGAATTTGCTGATTCTAATGCCCTCCTACACATTAGACTAACATTGGCTAAACCCATTAATATTGTCTAGTTCGACTGGCAATCTGATGTCTACGAGGGCCTCAAGACTGTCTCCTGACAAATGATGTTGGGGAACAAAAAGATTTTGCAGGTCCAATTTGGGGTTTCCAATCCTTGTGTACTCTAAGATATAAGCTATCGCCAGGGATGTCTGATACCGGTTCTCATAGAGAACACTGGAGCGCCGTGGCCAGCAGCTGAGAGATTCAGACAGTATAGCTGCTAGCTTGCTTTACATATAAGACATGCAATTAGGAATTTTCTCTAATGTCCATCATTTGTTGACCCAACTGAGTTGAAAGTCAAGAAAGGTTAATGTATGATGGTTGATATGTAAGGCATTAGAGCCACAATGGTGAACTATTGAGACAGGCGCTGAGAAAACTTTATTTGTATTAAACACAGAATAAGCAAACAAAGGCTGATTTACCCAGTCTTGTTGTCTGCTTAAGCATGGATAGGCCAAGAAAGCCTCAGGTGGCTGCACTGACAACGATAATAAGCTCTGTTGATTCTGCAAAATGGGGAATATAAAGCTGATGATTTATTCATGAAGGATCATACACAAAACAGCGGGAGCAGTTTGTCTAAAGTGCTGCTAACCATTCTGAGCCAAATGTTGCGCATCAAGCAACTATATTTAACAATTGAGCAAATTATGGCTGTTAGAGGGAATAAAATATAAATAATTCTATGTGTCTAATGCAAGACATCGGGAAGCTGCTGGCTCTGCTGCACATGTATGTGTCGTCGCACAGCTGGTAAATAACTAGTAAACAAATAATGCTAACTTAATTCTAATTTGCCCACATTGATCAGTGATCAGGATATGTTTGATAAAGCCATAATACAGTTTACCGTCATGTATTACAGCATAAGTAGTTCTACCATGTTTAACCAATTCACATCCTGGGGCTTGTGTATAAACATGGCCAGCCTAAAGTCTCTACTTTTTTCAGACAGGTCAGGGTTTGCGATCACCATGATAATTCTCTCTAATTTTTAGTACATAGCATGTAGGCTGCATTAAAATATAATTTATTAAGGACAGTACTCATTATATTAATCTTCCTAGACAGCACTCATTATTACATGTACCTATTTTTTTGGTGTTTTCCGATTGCATTTGTATATGCATCTAATTTTTATTTTAATTTGTGCCTTTTTATGAAGTCTATTTTATATGTCTGTTTATTTGGTGTTTTCCAATTGCATTTGTATATGCATCTAATTCTTATTTTAATTTGTGCCTTTTTATGAAGTCTATTTTATATGTCTGTTTATTTTATGCTCATCATTGTGGGCGAAGTTTTGGATTCCAAATATTTTGGGCTGATTCATCAATTGCAACCTTTTTTAAACAAATACTAAATGAATACTAAAGTCCCCCACTCCAGGGTGATTTTATGTACACCAAATATTTTGGTGCAAATTTTGAAATTTCTTAGTGGGACATCCAATTCTTTGCCCTAAAAAGGTGGAAAAATGGCTAAAGACAAAAGTAAAGAGCATTTATTATTTTGCGTAGAATGAATGTACCATGCGCCACGTGTGTATTTTGAAGAAGTTTGCGCAAAATGATGATTTGGGCTCATAGTTTTATTACACCATTCGTGTATATATATATATATATATATATATATACATATATATATATATATATATATATATATATACAGCTTTGGCAAAAATTAAGCGACTGCTGCAAAATGTTCAGGTTCTCAATTCACTTAACAGTATAGGTATATTATTGAGTAAAATGTAAATTGTTCTTTTAGTCTATAAACTTCTGACAACATGTCTCCGAATTTCCAAGCAATATATTTTGTATTTTTAAAAAAAAAAGAAAAATGGTCAAAATTAAAAACAAACAATAGTGCTTTCAGACCTCAAATAATGCAAAGAAAACAAGTTCGTAATCATTTAGAAACAACAATACTAATGTTTTAGCTCAGGAAGAGTTCAGAAATCAATATTTTGTGGAATAACCAATGTTTTTTAATCACAGCTTTGATGTGTCTTGGCATGCTTTCCACCAGTCTTTCACACTGCTTCTTGCACAAAAACATAAGCAGTTGTTTGATGGCTTGTGACTATCCATCATCCTCTTGATTACATTCCAGAGGTTTTCAATGGGGTTCAGGTCTGGAGATTGGGCTGCCCATGACAGGGTTTTGTTGTGGTGGTCTCTTAATTTTTGCCAGAGCTATATATATATAGATATAGATATATATAGATATACATATAGATATATTATAAAGATTCAGGTGTCCATTTTTTTTCTTTTTTTTTCAATCTAATCTTCATGTTTTAAACCATTCCATTGCTTAGAGTCAAAGGAAAAAAACAGCGTTTACTGCTGTCAGTTTAATACGACTGATGAGAAAAAAATGGAGGCAAAATTAATGAGACATGGGGGAAATAAGGTCTGCTATTGACAGATGTAAAAATGGAAATGGACTTGTAAATGTATCCTTATTCAACAATCAGTTGAAAAATATCTATATATATAATTGTTTAAGGTCCACTTCCGTTTGTTTGTCTGTAATGGAAATCCTGCGTTGCTGATTGGTCGCTCCCGGCCGCAATAAATCACCGATATTGGGGCGAGATTAAAACACTGCTTCACTTTTTATTATTGATATAATGTTAAAAATAATAATTAAAAAAATTGTGATATTCTCACGTTTCGGCATCCCCGGCAGCTTTTCCAGCTCTTTGCGATGCTCCGGTCCCAGTATTGCTTTGTGGTAATGACCCCAGATGACGTAGCAGTCTCGTGAGACAGCTGTTGTGAATTCTGTGGCTGAGTTCACTTCTGTGGTCACAAGTGGTATTGCAGTCTCTGGGCTTCCTCCCTCAGGTGTTTTGGTGAGCTCGTTGGCTGCCTTGCTATTTAGCTCCACCTGAGTCTGTCTTCCTTGCTCCTTGTCAATGTTCCAGTGTTGGATCTGAGCTACTGCATCTTTCCTTGGGCCTGCTGCTCTGCTAGATAAGTGCTTCTAGTTTGTTTTCTGTTTTTTCTGTCCAGCTTGCTATTAACTTTTGCTGGAAGCTCTGAGAAGCAAAGGGGTGCACCGCCGTGCTGTTAGTTCGGCACGGTGGGTCTTTTTGCCCCTTTGCGTGGTTTTCGTTTTAGGGTTTTTTGGAGACTGCATAGTTCTCTTTGCTATCCTCGCTCTGTCTAGAATATCGGGCCTCACTTTGCTGAATCTATTTCATTCCTACGTTTGTCTTTTCATCTTGCTAACAGTCATTATATGTGGGGGGCTGCCTATTCCTTTGGGGTATTTCTCTGAGGTAAGTCAGGCTTGTATTTCTATCTTCAGGCTAGTCAGCTCCTCAGGCAGTGTCGAGTTGCATAGGTAGTGATAGGCGCAATCCACTGCTGCTTATAGTTGTGTGAGGATAGATCAGGTACTGCAGTCCACAGAGATTCCACGTCTCAGAGCTCGTCCTATTGTTTTTGGTTATTGCCAGATCTCTGTATGTGCGCTGATTACTGCACGCTGTGTTGCCTGATTGCCAGCCATAACAGTACAAGGAGCCCCCCAATGATTCCCAATAGAGGGAAAAAAGAAATCCTGACATCATTTTTTTTTCTTAGCTCTGTCTTCAGTCTTTTTTTTCCCCTAGACATTAGAGTGCTTCAGGACACAGCTGTGGACATGGATATTCAGGCTCTGTGCTCCTCAATGGATAATCTCGTTGTAAATGTACAAAAGATTCAAGATACTATTGATCAGAAATCGATGCTAGAACCAAGAATTCCGATTCCTGATTTGTTTTTTGGTGACAGAACTAAGTTCCTGAGCTTCAGAAATAATTGTAAGCTATTTTTGGCCTTGAAACCTCATTCTTCTGGTAATCCAATTCAACAGGTTTTGATTATTATTTCTTTTTTGCGCGGCGACCCACAGGACTGGGCGTTTTCTCTTGCACCAGGAGATTCTGCATTGAGTAATGTTGATGCATTTTTCCAGGCGCTGGGATTGCTTTACGATGAGCCTAATTCAGTGGATCAGGCTGAGAAAAATCTGCTGGCTTTATGCCAGGGTCAGGATGATGTAGAAGTATATTGTCAGAAATTTAGGAAGTGGTCAGTACTCACTCTGTGGAATGAATCTGCACTAGCGGCTTTGTTCAGAAAGGGTCTCTCTGAAGCTCTTAAGGATGTAATGGTGGGATTTCCTATGCCTGCTGGTTTGAATGAGTCTATGTCCTTGGCCATTCAGATCGGTCGTCGCTTGCGCGAGCGTAAATCTGTGCACCATCTGGCGGTATTGTCTGAGAGTAAACCTGAGCCTATGCAGTGCGACAGGACTATGACTAAAGTAGAACGGCAAGAACACAGACGTCTGAACAGACTGTGTTTCTATTGTGGTGATTCTACGCATGCTATTTCTAATTGTCCTAAACGCACTAGGCGGTTCGATAGCTCTGCCGTTATTGGTACTGTACAGTCCAAATTCCTTTTGTCCATTACCTTAATGTGCTCTTTGTCATCGTATTCTGTCATGGCGTTTGTGGATTCAGGCGCTGCCCTGAATCTGATGGATTTGGATTATGCTAAACGTTGTGGATTTTTCTTGGAGCCTTTGCGGTGTCCTATTCCGTTGAGAGGAATTGATGCTACACCTTTGGCCAAGAATAAGCCTCAGTACTGGGCCCAGCTGACCATGTGCATGGCTCCTGCACATCAGGAAGTTATTCGCTTTCTGGTACTGCATAATTTGCATGATGTGGTCGTGTTGGGGTTGCCATGGCTACAAACCCATAATCCAGTATTGGATTGGAACTCTATGTCGGTAACCAGCTGGGGTTGTCAGGGAGTACATGGTGATGTTCCATTTTTGTCTATTTCGTCATCCATTCCTTCTGACATCCCAGAGTTCTTGTCGGACTTTCAGGATGTATTTGAAGAGTCCAAGTCTGATGCCCTACCTCCGCATAGGAATTGTGATTGTGCTATCGATTTGATTCCTGGTAGTAAATTCCCTAAGGGTCGTATATTTAATTTGTCCGTACCTGAACACACCGCTATGCGCAGTTATGTGAAGGAGTCCCTGGAGAAGGGACATATTCGCCCATCGTCGTCACCATTGGGAGCAGGGTTCTTTTTTGTAGCCAAGAAGGATGGTTCGCTAAGACCGTGTATTGATTACCGCCTTCTTAATAAGATCACTGTTAAGTTTCAGTATCCCTTGCCATTGATTTCTGACTTGTTTGCTCGGATTAAGGGGGCTAGTTGGTTTACTAAGATTGATCTTCGTGGTGCGTATAATCTGGTGAGAATCAGGCAGGGAGATGAATGGAAAACGGCATTTAATACGCCCGAGGGTCATTTTGAGTATCTGGTGATGCCGTTCGGACTTGCCAATGCTCCATCTGTTTTTCAGTCTTTTATGCATGACATTTTCCGTGAGTATCTGGATAAATTCTTGATTGTTTACTTGGATGACATTTTGATCTTCTCAGATGATTGGGAGTCTCATGTGAAGCAAGTCAGAATTGTTTTCCAGGTACTGCGTGCTAATTCCTTGTTCGTGAAGGGATCAAAGTGTCTCTTCGGTGTGCAGAAAGTTTCATTTTTGGGGTTCATCTTTTCCCCTTCTACTATCGAGATGGATCCGGTTAAGGTTCAGGCCATCCAGGATTGGACTCAGCCGACATCTCTAAAAAGTCTGCAGAAATTCCTGGGCTTTGCTAATTTTTATCGTCGCTTCATCTGTAATTTTTCTAGCATTGCCAGACCATTGACCGATTTGACCAAGAAGGGTGCTGATTTGGTTAATTGGTCTTCTGCTGCCGTGGAAGCTTTTCAGGAGTTGAAGCGTCGTTTTTGCTGTGCCCCTGTGTTGTGTCAACCTGATGTTTCTCTTCCGTTCCAGGTCGAGGTTGATGCTTCTGAGATTGGTGCAGGGGCGGTTTTGTCACAGAGAGGTTCTGGTTGCTCAGTGTTCAAACCATGTGCTTTCTTTTCCAGGAAATTTTCTGCTGCTGAGCGTAATTATGATGTGGGCAACCGAGAGTTGCTGGCCATGAAGTGGGCATTCGAGGAGTGGCGTCATTGGCTTGAGGGTGCTAAGCATCGCGTGGTGGTTTTGACTGATCATAAGAACCTTACTTATCTTGAGTCTGCCAAGCGCTTGAATCCTAGACAGGCCCGTTGGTCGTTATTTTTTGCTCGTTTTGATTTTGTGATTTCATACCTTCGGGGCTCTAAAAATGTGAAGGCGGATGCTCTGTCTAGGAGTTTTGTGCCCGACTCTCCAGGGTTATCTGAGCCGGCGAGTATCCTCAAGGAAGGAGTCATTGTGTCTGCCATCTCCCCTGATTTGCGGAGAGTGTTGCAGAAATTTCAGGCTAATAAACCTGATCGTTGTCCGGCCGAGAAACTGTTCGTCCCTGATAGGTGGACTAGTAAAGTTATCTCTGAACTTCATTGTTCGGTGCTGGCCGGTCATCCAGGAATCTTTGGTACCAGGGAGTTGGTTGCTAGATCCTTCTGGTGGCCATCTCTGTCACGGGATGTGCGTGCTTTTGTGCAGTCCTGTGGAATTTGTGTTAGGGCTAAGCCCTGCTGTTCACGTGCCAGTGGGTTGCTTTTGCCCTTGCCGGTCCCAAAGAGGCCTTGGACACATATTTCGATGGATTTCATTTCTGACCTTCCCGTTTCTCAAAAAATGTCGGTCATTTGGGTGGTCTGTGATCGCTTTTCTAAAATGGTCCATCTGGTGCCCTTGGTTAAATTGCCTTCCTCCTCTGATTTGGTGCCTTTGTTCTTCCAGCATGTGGTTCGTTTACATGGCATTCCTGAGAATATTGTTTCTGACAGAGGTTCCCAGTTTGTCTCGAGGTTCTGGCGAGCCTTTTGTGGTAGGATGGGCATTGACCTATCTTTCTCCTCGGCCTTCCATCCTCAGACTAATGGCCAGACCGAACGAACCAATCAGACCTTGGAAACATATCTGAGATGTTTTGTTTCCACTGACCAGGATGATTGGGTGTCATTTTTGCCGTTGGCTGAGTTCGCCCTTAATAATCGGGCCAGCTCGGCTACCTTGGTCTCTCCATTTTTCTGCAATTCTGGGTTCCATCCTCGTTTCTCTTCAGGACAGGTTGAGTCTTCGGACTGTCCTGGTGTGGATTCTGTGGTGGACAGGTTGCAGCAGATCTGGACTCAGGTAGTGGACAATTTGACCTTGTCCCAGGAGAAGGCTCAGCTTTTCGCTAATCGCAGACGCCGTGTGGGACCCCGACTTCGTGTTGGGGATCTGGTTTGGTTATCTTCTCGTCATATTCCTATGAAGGTTTCCTCTCCTAAATTTAAACCTCGTTTTATTGGTCCGTATAGGATTTCTGAGATTCTCAATCCGGTGTCTTTTCGTCTGACCCTCCCAGACTCCTTTTCCATACATAATGTATTCCATAGGTCGTTGTTGAGGAGATACGTGGCACCTATGGTTCCATCTGTGGAGCCTCCTGCCCCTGTTTTGGTGGAGGGGGAATTGGAGTATATTGTGGAGAAGATTTTGGATTCTCGTGTCTCTAGACGGAAACTCCAGTATCTGGTCAAATGGAAGGGTTATGCTCAGGAAGATAATTCCTGGGTTTTTGCCTCTGATGTCCATGCCCCAGATCTTGTTCGTGCCTTTCATGTGGCTCATCCTGGTCGGCCTGGGGGTTCTGGTGAGGGTTCGGTGACCCCTCCTCAAGGGGGGGGTACTGTTGTGAATTCTGTGGCTGAGTTCACTTCTGTGGTCACAAGTGGTATTGCAGTCTCTGGGCTTCCTCCCTCAGGTGTTTTGGTGAGCTCGTTGGCTGCCTTGCTATTTAGCTCCACCTGAGTCTGTCTTCCTTGCTCCTTGTCAATGTTCCAGTGTTGGATCTGAGCTACTGCATCTTTCCTTGGGCCTGCTGCTCTGCTAGATAAGTGCTTCTAGTTTGTTTTCTGTTTTTTCTGTCCAGCTTGCTATTAACTTTTGCTGGAAGCTCTGAGAAGCAAAGGGGTGCACCGCCGTGCTGTTAGTTCGGCACGGTGGGTCTTTTTGCCCCTTTGCGTGGTTTTCGTTTTAGGGTTTTTTGGAGACTGCATAGTTCTCTTTGCTATCCTCGCTCTGTCTAGAATATCGGGCCTCACTTTGCTGAATCTATTTCATTCCTACGTTTGTCTTTTCATCTTGCTAACAGTCATTATATGTGGGGGGCTGCCTATTCCTTTGGGGTATTTCTCTGAGGTAAGTCAGGCTTGTATTTCTATCTTCAGGCTAGTCAGCTCCTCAGGCAGTGTCGAGTTGCATAGGTAGTGATAGGCGCAATCCACTGCTGCTTATAGTTGTGTGAGGATAGATCAGGTACTGCAGTCCACAGAGATTCCACGTCTCAGAGCTCGTCCTATTGTTTTTGGTTATTGCCAGATCTCTGTATGTGCGCTGATTACTGCACGCTGTGTTGCCTGATTGCCAGCCATAACAGACAGCTACATCATCATGGGTTATTGCCGCAAAGCATCGCTGGGAATGGACCTGGCGGGAACATCGCTAAAGGCCAGGGCTGGATCCGGGGGCTGCCGGAAGGTGTGTATATAACTATTTTTTATTTTAATTCTTTTTTTAACAGGGATATGGTGCCCACACTGCTATATACTATGTGACTGGGTTATATACTATGCGGGCTGTGTTACATACTGCGTGGGCTGTGCTATATACTACATGGGCTGTACTATATACTACATGGGCTGTGCTATATACTGCATGGGCTGTGCTATATACTACGTGGGCTGTGTTATATATTATGTGGGCTGTGTTATATACTACATGGGCTGTGCTATATACCACGTGGCTGTGCAATATACTACGTGGCTGTGCTATATACTACGTGGCTGTGCTATATACTACAAGGGCTGTGTTATATACTATGTGGGCTGTGTTATATCCGACGTAGGCTCTGCTATATACTATGTGGCTGTGCAATATACTACGTGGCTGTGCTATATACTGCATGGGATGTGCTATATACTACATGGGCTGTGCTATACACTACGTGGGCTGTGCTATATACTATGTGGCTGTGCTATATAGTATGTGGCTGTGCTATATATTACGTGGCTGTGCTTTATACTGTGTGGGCTGTGCTATATACTACGTGGCTGTGCTATATACTGTGTGGGCTGTGCTATATACTACGTGGGCTGTGTTATATACTAGGTGGGCTGTGTTATATACTGCGTGGGCTGTGCTATATACTATGTGGCTGTGCAATATACTATGTGGCTGTGCTATATACTACGTGGCCATGTTATATGCTACATGGCTGTGCTATATACTACGTGGCTGTGCTATATACTGTGTGGGCTGTGCTATATACTACGTGGTTAGTTAAAGAAAACTATATGTGATATTTGCGCTAAGTTCACCTATATGAAGCCATAAATAGTTAAAATACTAAGAAATGTCATAAACAAGGTTCCCCATACAGGACTTTGATTAACAAAATGTGTTTACCTTAATATCAAAGAAAAGGAAATCTGTGTCCAGTGCTGACATGCGGGAAGGTACTTCACTCGTGCTGAAAGGTTGGTATCTGAAGCCTTCTCTGAATCTCTGTTCCAAAAATATCCAATATGTTGCAGAGCAAAAAGTAGTATAGGAGACGCTGTCCCGGCCGGTGACTAGCGTACTCCCCCAGAGCTTGGTAACTGCCGTGCACAGGCAGTGGCGGCCGCGTGTATAGAGCTGAAGCCGACAAGGTGCAGGACCTTGTGTGACGTCACAGTCACGTGATGTGTACATGTGACCAGCTGCAAAGCTATGGAGCTGCGGAGCTACGGAGCTACAGGACCAACTAATCCTACGCGTTTCAGAGTCACTGACTCCTTCATCAGGGATGGTGCTGTGTGCAGGATGTGTGCTTTATATAGCGTGCCGCCTTTTTTTTTTTTTCCTTTTATTCATTTGCTCATTGGATAAAAGCAAACAGTTCCATCTCAGTATTTAGACCATGGGGTGCCAAAGTATTCAGTTCAAATATGTACCTCATTTCTTCTCTTGACATTTGGTGAATAAAGTTGCCACCCCTCCAGTCTTTTTTCACTATTTTCAGTCCAGTGACTAAGATGTCCTCAAGTGAACCCCTGTGATATTTGGTAAAATGTTGAGATAGAGGATGTTCCGAGAATTTTTAACTAATGTTGCACAAATGTTCTCTAATCCTTACATTCATAGGGCGAATAGTGCGACCTATGTATAATTTCTTGCAAGGGCACATAATACTGTAGATAACTCCTTTAGTGGAGCAGGTGATGAAATCTTTAATATTAATTACTGTTGACTGATTGGAGATGGAGATTTGTTTTTTTTGTGCCTAATTTCTTACATGATAAGCATTTTTTGCATGGGAAGAAGCCATTGGGGCGTTTTGATAAAAAATGATGATTTTTTTCTTCTTTCTCCAGAGGTCTACATATCGTTGGGGCAATTAGATTCCCCAAATTTTTTGCCCTTTTGAAAACAAATTTTGGACGCACTGGTAATAACTCCCCAATTATCTTATCCTCTTTGAGTATGTTCCAATGTTTATTTACAATCTTATTCAGCAGTCCACTTTTAGAATTATATTGCATTATAATTGGAATCTCATAATATTCCCATTTTTCTCCATTCATTTTTTCTGGCTTGTTTTCTATCTGCATCAGGAACCTTTCCCTCGGGTGTTCTCCAACCTGTTCCTTAGTTTCTAACAGGAATTTTTTGTCATATCCTTTAATTACAAATTTCTCCACCAAGAGGTTTGCTTCCTTATTATAGTCGTCCAGTCTAGAGCAATTTCTATGTGCCCTGATGACGTCACACAAGGTCCTGCACCTTGTCGGCTTCAGCTTACACATCACGTGACTGTGGCGTCACACAAGGTCCTGCACCTTGTCGGCTTCAGCTCTATACACGCGGCCACCACTGCCTGTGCACGGCAGTTACCAAGCTCTGGGGGAGTACGCTAGTCACCGGCCGGGACAGCGTCTCCTATACTACTTTTTGCTCTGCAACATATTGGATATTTTTGGAACAGAGATTCAGAGAAGGCTTCAGATACCAACCTTTCAGCCCATGAGTGAAGGACCTTCCCGCATGTCAGCACTGGACACAGATTTCCTTTTCTTTGATATTAAGGTAAACACATTTTGTTAATCAAAGTCCTGTATGGGGAACCTTGTTTATGACATTTCTTAGTATTTTAACTATTTACGGCTTCATATAGGTGAACTTAGCGCAAATATCACATATAGTTTTCTTTAATTAACCACTTCTGGGATGATTGGGAGTGATTTCGTCCATATATTTGCTGCTTATTCACCTGGAGCAACTAAGCAGCGCCGAATGGTTCATTTTTAGACCTATATACTACGTGGGCTGTGTTATATACTAGGTGGGCTGTGTTATATACTACGTGGGCCGTGCTATATACTACGTGGCTGTGCTATATACTGTGTGGGCTGTGCTATATACTTTGTGGGCTGTGTTATATACTAGGTGGGCTGTGCTATATACTACGTGGGCTGTGCTATATACTATGTGGCTGTGCAATATACTACGTGGCTGTGCTATATACTACGTGGCCATGTTATATGCTACGTGGCTGTGCTATATACTATGTGGGCTGTGTTATATACTACGTGGGCTGTGCTATGTACTATGTGGGCTGTGTTATATACTGTGTGGGCTGTGCTATATACTACGTGGGCTGTGTCATATACTACGTGGGCTGTGCTATATACTACGTGGGCTGTGCTAGATACTATGTGGACTGTGTTATATACTAAGTGGGCTGTGTTATATACTACGTGGCTATGCTATATACTACGTGGCTGTGTTATATACTATGTGGCTGTGCTATATACTACGTGGCTGTGCTATATACTATGTGGCTATGCAATATACTACGTGGGCTGTGTTATATGCTATGTGGGCTGTTATAAACTATGTGACTGTGCTATATACTACGTGGCTGTGCTATATACTACATGGCTGTGCTATAGTGGGGCAAAAAAGTATTTAGTCAGTCAGCAATAGTGCAAGTTCCACCACTTAAAAAGATGAGAGGCGTCTGTAATTTACATCATAGGTAGACCTCAACTATGGGAGACAAACTGAGAAAAAAAAATCCAGAAAATCACATTGTCTGTTTTTTTAACAATTTATTTGCATATTATGGTGGAAAATAAGTATTTGGTCAGAAACAAACAATCAAGATTTCTGGCTCTCACAGACCTGTAACTTCTTCTTTAAGAGTCTCCTCTTTCCTCCACTCATTACCTGTATTAATGGCACCTGTTTAAACTTGTTATCAGTATAAAAAGACACCTGTGCACACCCTCAAACAGTCTGACTCCAAACTCCACTATGGTGAAGACCAAAGAGCTGTCAAAGGAAACCAGAAACAAAATTGTAGCCCTGCACCAGGCTGGGAAGACTGAATCTGCAATAGCCAACCAGCTTGGAGTGAAGAAATCAACAGTGGGAGCAATAATTAGAAAATGGAAGACATGCAAGACCACTGATAATCTGCCTTGATTTGGGGCTCCATGCAAAATCCCACCCCGTGGGGTCAGAATGATCACAAGAACGGTGAGCAAAAATCCCAGAACCACGCGGGGGGACCTAGTGAATGAACTGCAGAGAGCTGGGACCAATGTAACAAGGCCTACCATAAGTAACACACTACGCCACCATGGGCTCAGATCCTGCAGTGCCAGACGTGTCCCACTGCTTAAGCCAGTACATGTCCGGGCCCGTCTGAAGTTTGCTAGAGAGCATTTGGATGATCCAGAGGAGTTTTGGGAGAATGTCCTATGGTCTGATGAAACCAAACTGGAACTGTTTGGTAGAAACACAACTTGTCGTGTTTGGAGGAAAAAGAATACTGAGTTGCATCCATCAAACACCATACCTACTGTAAAGCATGGTGGTGGAAACATCATGCTTTGGGGCTGTTTCTCTGCAAAGGGGCCAGGACGACTGATCCGGGTACATGAAAGAATGAATGGGGCCATGTATCGTGAGATTTTGAGCGCAAACCTCCTTCCATCAGCAAGGGCATTGAAGATGAAACGTGGCTGGGTCTTTCAACATGACAATGATCCAAAGCACACCGCCAGGGCAACGAAGGAGTGGCTTCGTAAGAAGCATTTCAAGGTCCTGGAGTGGCCTAGCCAGTCTCCAGATCTCAACCCTATAGAAAACCTTTGGAGGGAGTTGAAAGTCCGTGTTGCCAAGCGAAAAGCCAAAAACATCACTGCTCTAGAGGAGATCTGCATGGAGGAATGGGCCAACATACCAACAACAGTGTGTGGCAACCTTGTGAAGACTTACAGAAAACGTTTGACCTCTGTCATTGCCAACAAAGGATATATTACAAAGTATTGAGATGAAATTTTGTTTCTGACCAAATACTTATTTTCCACCATAATATGCAAATAAATTGTTAAAAAAACAGACAATGTGATTTTCTGGATTTTTTTTTCTCAGTTTGTCTCCCATAGTTGAGGTCTACCTATGATGTAAATTACAGACGCCTCTCATCTTTTTAAGTGGTGGAACTTGCACTATTGCTGACTGACTAAATACTTTTTTGCCCCACTGTATATACTATGTGGTTTGTGTTATATGCTACGTGGGCTGTGCAATATACTATGTGACTGTGCAATATACTATGTGGTTGTGTTATATATTACGTGGCTGTGTTATATGCTATGTGGCTGTTGTGAAGAAACCAGAGTGTATCTTAATTACCCAGACAGCTACGTTTTTGCATAAACAAAAGAACTGTTTTTTTATCTGTATATTGGCTTGTGAATTTAAGTGTTTATGTCTGGTTGGTCAAAAAGACAGAGTGCCCACTGATATACTATCTAACATACTGTGTAAGGGTACCGTCACACTATAACATTTCGATCGCTACGACGGTACGATTCGTGACGTTCCAGCGATATCGTTACGATATCGCTGTGTCTGACACGCAGCAGCGATCAGGGATCCTGCTGAGAATCGTACGTCGTAGCAGATCGTTTAGAACTTTCTTTCATCGCTGGATCTCCCGCTGTCATCGCTAGATCGGTGTGTGTGACACCGATCTAGCGATCTAGCGATGCGATCCAGCGATGCGTTCGCTTGTAACCAGGGTATACATCGGGTAACTAAGCGCAGGACCGCGCTTAGTTACCCGATGTTTACCCTGGTTACAAGCGTTAAACTAAAAAAAAACAAACAGCACATACTTACATTCTGGTGTCCGTCAGGTCCCTTGCCGTCTGCTTCCCGCACTGTGACTGCCGGCAGTAAAGTGAAAGCAGAGCACAGCGGCTGTGCTTTCACTTTCACTTTACGGCCGGCAGTCACTGAGTGCGGGAAGCAGACGGCAAGGAACCTGACGGACACCAGAATGTAAGTATGTGCTGTTTGTTTTTTTTTAGTTTAACGCTTGTAACCAGGGTAAACATCGGGTAACTAAGCGCGGTCCTGCGCTTAGTTACCCGATGTTTACCCTGATTACCCAGGGACCTCGGCATCGTTGGTTGCTGGAGAGCTGTCTGTGTGACAGCTCCCCAGCGACCACACTACGATTTACCTACGATCACGGCCAGGTCATATCGCTGGTCGTGATCGTAGGTAAATCGTATAGTGTGACGGTACCCTTAGTCTGTAATAGTGACTGTACATTGAGTGGGTTAAGCTTTGTTTATTGATGTGTGCTTATATGCTAATAGTGCTACTTAATCCCATCACCATTGATTGCCATATCTTGATGTTGAACTAAAGGACACTGGGTAATTCTAAAAATAGCTTACATGCCTTGGGTATAAATTGACTCAGGGTTCACATCCTGGGAGACTGAAGTACACAGAGCTACCAGCAAGACATTCTGCAAACCTCACTACAGGCAGAAGAACGGACTGCAGCCAATTCATCATGGCACCATCACGAGGGACACTGGTCTAGGATTCTATAGGATACAACCTAGGGGTTTTCGGCACCGGTTTGAAGGACACAGATCTGATCCAGTGACCATCTCTGCACCATGGATATGTTTGGAGAAAGACAGGGTTGGGACCCGCTGGTCGCCTGGTTCCATGGAGATGGTCCGATAAGACAGGTGGTGACTCTCGTGTCAACTGGCATTGGACCTTGTATGGACTCTATGGACAGTTCTTGGTCATCTCCCTATGAACCTTGTATGGACTCTATGGACAGTTCTTGGTCATCTCCCTATGCTTGTCGTTGCCCCTTCTCTGTGCGTTCATCCACAGATGGAGTAGCGACTGTTATGACCTGGTGGTTAGGAGCACCCGGAATGACCTGATAGTTAAACCTAATACAGGACGAGCTCTGGGATGTGGGAGCTCTGCTGACCGCAAGCCCTAATCCTATCACACACACTAGAAATAGCCGTAGAGCGCTCCTGACCAGACCTAGGCGCCTCGTCACAGCCTAAGAACTATCTAGCCCTAGAGAAAGAAAATAAAGCCTACCTTGCCTCAGAGAAATTCCCCAAAGGTAAAGGAAGCCCCCCACATATATTGACTGTGAGTAAAGATGAAAGTCACAAACGCAGAAATGAAACAGGTTTCAGCAAAGGGAGGCCAGACTTACTAAATAGACAGAGGATAGGAAAGGTAACTTTGCGATCAGCACAAAAACCTACAAAAGACCACGCAGAGTGTGCAAAAAAGACCTCCGCACCGACTCACGGTGCGGAGGGGCCACTCTGCATCCCAGGGCTTCCAGCTAGCAAGACAAAATCATATAAACCAGCTGGACAAGAAAACAGTGAACAAATAATGACTATCAGGAACTTAGCTTCTGCAGGAGAAGGCAGGTCACCAGAGAGATCCAGGAGCGAACTGAACCAATGCAAAAACATTGACAGCTGGCATGGAGTAACGATCTGAGAGGAGTTAAATAGAGCAGTCAACCAATGGATAAACCACATCACCTGTGTAAGGAACCTCAGAAGCAGCAGCTTCACTCACAGCCACCAGAGGGAGCCCATAGACAGAACTCGCCGAAGTACCATTCACGACCACAGGAGGGAGTTCGACAACAGAATTCACAACAGTACCCCCCCCTTGAGGAGGGGTCACCGAACCCTCACCAGAGCCCCCAGGCCGATCAGGATGAGCCAAATGAAAGGCACGAACAAGATCGGCAGCATGAACATCAGAGGCAAAAACCCAGGAATTATCTTCCTGACCATAACCCTTCCACTTGACCAGGTACTGGAGTTTCCGTCTCGAAACACGAGAATCCAAAATCTTCTCCACCACATACTCCAACTCCCCCTCGACCAACACCGGGGCAGGAGGATCAACGGAGGGAACCATCGGCACCACGTATCTCCGCAACAACAACCTATGGAACACATTATGGATGGCAAAAGAAGCTGGAAGATCCAAACGAAATGACACAGGATTAAGAACTTCAGAAATCTTATATGGTCCAATGAAACGAGGCTTAAACTTAGGAGAGGAAACCTTCATAGGAACGTGACGAGATGACAACCAAACCAAATCCCCAACACGAAGTCGGGGACCAACACAACACCGGCGGTTAGCGAAACGTTGAGCCTTCTCCTGGGACAATGTCAAATTGTCCACCACATGAGTCCAAATCTGCTGCAACCTGCCCACCACCGCATCCACACCAGGACAGTCCGAAGGCTCAACCTGCCCTGAAGAGAAACGAGAATGGAAACCAGAATTACAGAAAAAAGGAGAAACTAAAGTAGCCGAGCTGGCCCGATTATTAAGGGCGAACTCAGCCAAAGGCAAGAAAGACACCCAATCATCCTGATCAGCAGAAACAAAGCATCTCAGATATGTCTCCAAAGTCTGATTAGTTCGTTCGGTTTGGCCATTAGTCTGAGGATGGAAAGCCGAAGAAAAAGACAAATCAATGCCCATCTTAGCGCAAAAGGACCGCCAAAACCTCGAAACAAACTGGGAGCCTCTGTCCGAGACGATGTTCTCTGGAATGCCATGCAAATGAACCACATGCTGGAAGAACAATGGCACCAAATCAGAGGAGGAAGGCAGTTTAGATAAGGGTACCAAATGGACCATCTTAGAGAAGCGATCACAAACCACCCAAATGACCGACATCTTTTGAGAAACAGGGAGATCAGAAATAAAATCCATGGAAATATGCGTCCAGGGCCTCTTCGGGATCGGCAAGGGCAAAAGCAACCCACTGGCACGAGAACAGCAGGGCTTAGCCTGAGCACAAATCCCACAGGACTGCACAAAAGAACGCACATCCCATGACAAAGAAGGCCACCAAAAGGATCTAGCCACCAAATCTCTGGTACCAAAGATTCCAGGATGACCAGCCAATACTGAACAATGAATCTCCGAGATAACTCTACTAGTCCATCTATCAGGGACAAACAGTTTCTCCGCTGGACAACGGTCAGGTCTATCAGCCTGAAACTTTTGCAGCACACGCCGCAAATCAGGGGAAATGGCAGACAAAATTACCCCTTCTTTAAGAATACCCGCAGGCTCCGGAACACCCGGAGAGTCAGGCACAAAACATTCTTAGATCCCGGAAGGTATGAAACCACAAAATCAAAACGGGAGAAAAAGAGCGACCATCGAGCCTGTCTAGGATTCAACCGTTTGGCAGACTCGAGATAAGTCAAATTCTTGTGATCCGTCAAGACCACCACGCGATGTTTAGCTCCTTCAAGCCAATGTCGCCACTCCTCGAATGCCCACTTCATGGCCAACAATGTTGTGAGTTCTGTTTTTGGGCTCCCTCTGGTGGTTACTGATGGTACTGGGTGACTTGTGTTCTCTGCGGTCTCTGGTGTCCACCTGTTCCATCAGGTTATGGGAGTTTCCTATTTAACCTGGCTTTTTTGTCATTTCCTCGCCGGCTATCAATGTAATCAGCGTGTCTTTTTACCTCTGCTCCCTGCGTCTGTTATCTTCAGGACAAGCTAAGTTTTGATTTTCCTGTTCCACGTTTTGCTTTATTTTTGTCTTAGTCCAGCTTGCAGATATGTGATTCCTTGCTGCTGGTCGCTCTAGTGGGCTGAAATTACTCCTGATGTTCCATGAGTTGGCACATGAGTTCAAGTAATTTCAGGATGGTTTTTTGAAGGGTTTTTCGCTGACCGCGCAGTTCACTTTTGTATCCTCTGCTATCTAGCTTTAGCGGGCCTCATTTTTGCTGATTCTATTTTCATAACTACGTATGTGCTTTCCTCTCATTTCACCGTTATAACATGTGGGGGGCTGCTATTTCTGTGGGGTGTTTCTCTGGAGGCAAGTGAGGTCTGTGTTTCTTCTAATAGGGGAAGTTAATCCTTCGGCTGGCGCGAGACGTCTAGGAATCATCGTAGGCACGTTCCCCGGCTACTGCTAGTTGTGTGTTTAGGTTCAGGATCGCGGTCAGCTCAGGTTCCATCACCCTAGAGCTTGTTTTGTTTTTGTGCTTGTCCTTTTGTGATCCCCTGCCATTGGGATCATGACACAACAACTCCCGATTGCCCACATCAGCAGGCGAGAATTTTCTAGAAAAGAAGGCACAGGGTTTCATCACTGAGCCATCAGAACTTCTTTGTGACAAAACAGCCCCTGCTCCAATTTCAGAAGCATCAACCTCCACCTGAAACATCTGGCTGGCACAACACAGGGGCAGAAGCAAAACGACGCTTCAACTCCTGAAAAGCGTCTACAGCCGCAGAGGACCAAGAAACCACATCAGCACCTTTCTTGGTCAAATCAGTCAGCGGCTTAGCAACACTGGAAAAGTTAGCGATGAAGCGACGATAAAAATTAGCAAAGCCCAGGAACTTCTGCAAGCTCTTCACAGATGTCGGCTGAGTCCAATCGTAAATGGCCTGAACTTTAACAGGGTCCATCTCGATAGTAGAAGGGGAAAAAAATGAAACCCAAAAATGAAACCTTTTGAACTCCAAAGAGACACTTTGACCCCTTCATAAGCAAGGAATTCGCACGAAGGACCTGGAACACCATTCTGACCTGCTTCACATGAGATTCCCAATCATCCGAAAAGACCAAAATGTCATCCAAATATACAATCATGAATCTATCCAGGTACTCTCGGAAGATGTCATGCATAAAGGACTGAAACACAGATGGAGCATTAGAAAGCCCGAATGGCATAACCAGGTACTCAAAATGGCCCTCGGGCGTATTAAATGCCGTCTTCCATTCATCACCCTGTTTAATTCGCACAAGATTATACGTACCACGAAGATCTATCTTGGTGAACCAACTAGCCCCCTTAATCCGAGCAAATAAATCAGACAGCAGCGGCAAAGGATACTGAAATTTGACTGTGATCTTATTAAGAAGGCGGTAATCAATACAAGGTCTCAAAGAACCATCCTTCTTGGCCACAAAAAAGAACCCTGCTCCCAATGGTGACGACAATGGACGAATATGACCCTTCTCCAAGGATTCCTTTATATAACTCCGCATATCGGCGTGCTCTGGCACAGATAAATTAAACAGACGGCCCTTAGGAAACTTACTACCAGGAATCAAATTAATAGCACAGTCGCAATCCCTATGAGGAGGTAGGGCACCAGATTTGGGCTCTTCAAATACATCCCGGTAATCTGATAAAAACTCAGGGACTTCAGAAGGAGTGGAAGGTGAAATTGAGAGCAATGGAACATCACCATGTACCCCCTGACAACCCCAGCTGGACACAGACATAGATTTCCAATCCAACACTGGATTATGGACCTGTAGCCATGGCAACCCCAAAACGACCACATCATGCAGATTATGCAACACCAAAAAGCGAATATCCTCCTGATGTGCAGGAGCCATGCACATGGTCAATTGAGTCCAGTACTGAGGCTTATTCTTGGCCAAAGGCGTAGCATCAATTCCTCTCAATGGAATAGGATACTGCAAGGGCTCCAAGAAAAAACCACAGCGCCTGGCAAACTCCAAGTCCATCAAATTCAGGGCAGTGCCTGAATCCACAAATGCCATTACAGAATAGGACGACAGAGAGCAAATCAGAGTAACGGACAAAAGAAATTTAGACTGTACCGTACCAATTGTGGCAGACCTAGCGAACCGCTTAGTGCGCTTAGGACAATCGGAGATAGCATGAGTGGATTCACCACAGTAAAAACACAGCCCATTCCGACGTCTGTGTTCTTGCCGATCAGCTCTGGTCAAAGTCCTATCACACTGCATAGGCTCAGGCCTATGCTCAGAGAATACCGCCAGATGGTGCACAGCTTTGCGCTCACGCATGCGCCGATCGATCTGAATGGCCAAAGACATAGACTCATTCAGACCAGCAGGCGTGGGAAATCCCACCATGGCATCCTTAAGGGCTTCAGAAAGACCCTTTCTGAAAATTGCCGCCAGGGCACATTCATTCCACTGAGTAAGCACAGACCACTTTCTAAACTTCTGACAGTACACCTCCGCTTCATCCTGACCCTGACACAAAGCCAGCAAGATTTTCTCTGCCTGATCCACTGAATTTGGTTCATCATAAAGCAATCCAAGCGCCAGAAAAAACGCATCAACATCACGCAATGCCGGATCTCCTGGCGCAAGGGAAAATGCCCAGTCTTGAGGGTCACCACGCAAGAAAGAAATAATGATTTTTACCTGTTGAACGGGGTCACCAGAGGAGCGGGGTTTCAAAGCTAGAAACAGTTTACAATTATTTTTGAAATTCAAGAACCTAGATCTATCCCCAGAAAATAAGTCAGGAATAGGAATTTTAGGCTCTAACATAGGATTCTGAACCACAAAATCTTGAATGTTTTGTACCCTTGCAGAGAGATGATCCATACAAGAGCACAGACCTTGAATGCCCTTATCTACACCTGTGTCCTGAACCACCCAAAGGTCTAGGGGAAAAGGAAGACAAAACACAGTGCAAAGAAAAAAAAATGGTCTCAGAAGTTCTCTTATCCCTCTATTGAGATGCATTAATACTTTGGGCCAGCTGTACTGTTATGACCTGGTGGTTAGGAGCACCTGGAATGACCTGATAGTTAAACCTAATACAGGACGAGCTCTGGGATGTGGGAGCTCTGCTGACCGCAAGCCCTAATCCTATCACACACACTAGAAATAGCCGTGGAGCGCTCCTGACCAGACCTAGGCACCTCGTCACAGCCTAAGAACTATCTAGCCCTAGAGAAAGAAAATAAAGCCTACCTTGCCTCAGAGAAATTCCCCAAAGGTAAAGGAAGCCCCCCACATATATTGACTGTGAGTAAAGATGAAAGTCACAAACGCAGAAATGAAACAGGTTTCAGCAAAGGGAGGCCAGACTTACTAAATAGACAGAGGATAGGAAAGGTAACTTTGCGATCAGCACAAAAACCTACAAAAGACCACGCAGAGTGTGCAAAAAAGACCTCCGCACCGACTCACGGTGCGGAGGGGCCACTCTGCATCCCAGAGCTTCCAGCTAGCAAGACAAAATCATGAAAACCAGCTGGACAAGAAAACAGTGAACAAATAATGACTATCAGGAACTTAGCTTCTGCAGGAGAAGGCAGGTCACCAGAGAGATCCAGGAGCGAACTGAACCAATGCAAAAACATTGACAGCTGGCATGGAGTAACGATCTGAGAGGAGTTAAATAGAGCAGTCAACCAAAGGATAAACCATGTCACCTGTGTAAGGAACCTCAGAAGCAGCAGCTTCACTCACAGCCACCAGAGGGAGCCCATAGACAGAACTCGCCGAAGTACCATTCATGACCACAGGAGGGAGTTCGACAACAGAATTCACAACAAGCGACCCTGGGAGCTCTGACATCATGTCAACTGGAAACACGTGGAGACGCAGTGATATTTTATATGCGCCCATGTACCCATACAATTCCAGGCATGTTGGGAATGCTCTGTTTGCTATTGTGTGCTGTGGTTTAATAAAGTATTGCCGCCCTATTTTACCTTAACCCTGTGTTGTCTGTGTAGTGTATTGCCCACTGGGAGATAGAGCGGGCGTTCAGTGGTATGAGCCGTGGTCCATGCAGTCTTGCTAAAGACAGCCGGGCCAGCGGACAAGAGCACCCATTGACCCCGCTTCTCCATAACACCAGTGTTACCAGTTGTATGAACTCTATGGACAGTTCTTGGTCACCTCCCTATGCTTGTCGTTGCCCCTTCTCTGTGCGTTCATCCACAGATGGAGTAGCGACCCTCGGAGCTCTGACATAATGTCAACTGGCTTTGGACCTTGTATGGACTCTCTGGACAGTTCTTGGTCATCTCCCTATGCTTGTTGTTACCCCTTCTCTGTGCGTTCATCCACAGATAGAGTAGCGACCCTCGGAGCTCTGATATCATGTCAACTGGCTTTGGACCTTGTATAGACTCTATGGACAGTTCCAAAGCCAGTTGACATTATGTCAGAGCTCCCAGGATCGCTTCTCCATCTGTGGATGAACGCACAGAGAAGGGGCAACGGCAAGCATAGGGAGATGACCAAGAACTGTCCATAGAGTTCATACAAGGTCCAAAGCCAATATCAAACAATAGAACCACAGCGGAAGCTTAGATGCCAATAAAAAACTAAATTTTATTAATAGTACAATTAAAAATTCTATTAGAGTCCAATTACAGTCAGTGGAGATACATGAGACAGAATTATACTGTCTGCTGAGGAAAATACATATAATACCTAATATAAATCATATGATCCCAAATAAATACATATAAAACCCACAAGAATCAATAAGGCATGAGTGTTACACAGTACATCTATATATAAAGGCCATAAGTGTGCCATAAAAGGAGAAATGCCTAAGGGATATGAGCTGGATTAATATGCCTACGAGAGCAATGGCTGCTGACAAATGTCACGGATACCAAGGGTTAAATCAAATGTATGTTGGCAGACAAAGCTAGCCTAACACATAAGGTATATGAACCTAAAAGATCCCTGAATGATACGACTGTATCTATTCACATAATAGCCAAAAAGTGCCTGCTGTGCTAAAGTGCAAATATATATCCACAGGGGTCAATAAGGCATGAGTGTTACACAGTACATCTATATTATAAGGACCATAAGTGTGCCATAGAAAAATAAAAAGAAATGCCTAAGGGAATATGGGCTGAATTAATATGCCTAAGAGAGCAATGGCTACTGAAGAGTGTCACAGATACCAAGGGTTAAATCAAGTGTATGTTGGCAGACAAAGCTAGCCTAACACATAAGGTATATAAACCTAAAGAATCCCTGAATGATACAGCTATATCTATTCACATAGTAGCCAAAAAATGCATGCTGTGCTAAAGTGCAAAGGCATAAATGGAGGTAGGAATGTATTTACCTATAGCAGCAGACCAGTAGATGGTTTATATACCTTATGTGTTAGGCTAGCTTTGTCTGCCAACATACACTTGATTTAACCCTTGGTATCTGTGACACTCTTCAGTAGCCATTGCTCTCTTAGGCTGATTGGTCGCACCTGGCCGGCCGAATCCTGTGTATTCATTGCATTATTCTTAAATCTTCATAAACTACATACATATTCTAGAATACCCGATGCGTTAGAATCAGGCCACCATCTAGTCTACTATATAATTGTCTAAGGGTCACTTCCATCTTTCTGTCTGTCCTTCTGTCTGTCTGTCTGTCTATCACGGATATTCATTGGTCACGGCCTCTGTCTGTCATGGAATCCAAGTCACTGATTGGTCTCGCCAGCTGCCTGTCATGGCTGCCGCGACCAATCAGCGACGGCCACAGTCCGATTAGTCCCTCCCTACTCCCCTGCAGTCGGCGCCCGCTCCATACTCCCCGCAGTCACCGCTCACACAGGGTTAATGCCAGCGGTAACGGACCACGTTATGCCGTGGGTAACTCACTCTGTTACCCTATTACCCTGTGTGACGAAGTTTTTACTATTGATGCGGCCTATGCAGCGTCAATAGTAAAAACATCTAATGTTAAAAATAATTTAAAAAATAAAAAATCATTATATACTCACCTTCCGCCGCCTTTCCCGCTCCTGGCTACGCTCCGGTGACCGGTCCATGCAAGCGGCAAGTTCCGGTGGTATGGGAGAAGGACCTGCCATGACGTCACGGTCATGTGACCGCAACGTCATCACAGGCCCTGCACGAGAACGACCTGCCATAATGTCACGGTCATGTGACCGTGACATCATCACAGGTCCTGCGCGCCCTCGGAAGGTGAGTATTTTATTTTATTTTTTTAACCTGTGAAATACGTGGCTGGGCATTATATGGCTCTGTGCTGTATACTACGTCACTGGCCAATATATTACGTCACTGGCCAATATACTACATCACTGGGCAATATACTACGTCACTGGGCAATATACTATGTGGCTGAGCAGTATACTACGTCATTGGCCAATATACTACGTGGCTGGGCAATATACTATGTCATTGGCCAATATACTATGTGACTGGGCAATATACTACGTGACTGGGCAATATACTACGTGACTGGGCAATATACTACGTCACTGGGCAATATACTACGTGGCTCGGAAATATACTACGTGGCTGGGCAATATACTACGTGACTGGGCAATATACTATGTGACTGGGTAGTATACTACGTGGCTGGGCAATATACTATGTGACTGGGCTATATACTACGTGGCTGGGCAATATACTACGTGGCTGGGCAATATACTACGTCACTGGGCAATATACTACGTGGGCTGTGCAATATACTACGTGGCTGGGCAATATACTACGTGGCTGGGCAGTATACTACGTGACTGTGCAATATACTACGTGGCTGGGCAATATACTACGTGGCTGGGCAATGTACTACGTGGCTGGGCAATATACTACGTGACTGGGCAATATACTATGTGACTAGGCAGTATACTACGTGGCTGGGCAGTATACCATGTGACTGTGCAATATACTACGTGGCTGGGCAATATACTACGTGGCTGGGCAATCTACTACGTGGCTGGGCAATATTCTACATGACTGGGCAGTATACTACATGGCTGGGCAATATATTACGTGGCTGTGCAATCTACTACGTGGCACTGTGCTGTATACTACATCACTGGGCAGTATACTATGTCACTGGGCAATATACTATGTAACTGGGCAATATACTACGTGGCTGGGCAATATACTACGTGGCTGGGCAATATACTATGTCACTGAGCAATATACTACGTGGGCTGTGCAATATACTACGTGGCTGGGCAATATACTACGTGACTGGGCAATATACTACGTGGCTGGGCAATATACTACATGGCTGGGCAATATACTACGTGGCTGGGCAATATGCTACGTCACTGGGCAATATACTACGTGGCTGTGCAATATACTATGTCACTGGGCAATATACTACGTGGCTGGGCAATATACTACGTGGCTGGGCAATATACTACGTGGGCTGTGCAATATACTACGTGGACATGCATATTCTAGAATACCCGATGCGTTAGAATCGGGCCACCATCTAGTATCTAATAACTGCCTTATACAAAAACAATGTAGTCAAAATTAAACAATCCAGGCTACAAATATCTAAGCATAAAAAATGAGAAAAGCTAATTTCACAGAAAGGTCACAAATTATTGTCACAAATTCACATAATGTTTTTATTTGATCTTCAGAATGGCTGAATTTCATGACATGTACACAGTCTAAAGTCTGCAGGGTCTCCAGTCTACTGACCAATGACTTTGTGGGAGAAAGCCGGATGGGATTAATTTATTCTGTTGTATTGATGTTTTCCCCAAACATACTTAGTAACTGAAATATCAGGCATCATTATAAAGGATCAAAAATTATCATTCATGCAGATGACCTAAAGGGGTTTTCCACATTTTAGAAAAGTGAAAATTAAATATTTTTTGCCATGTAAAATAACAAATTCTAATAATACACACACTCTCCTGGCACTACTCATGTTTTAGTGTTGTGGCAGCAGCATTTACATCACATCAATGCTGCAGCCAATCACTAAGCTCAGCAGTTTGTGGCAATTGTTGAAGTTATGTCCCTGTTGGTGCCAAAACACGGAGTCTAGCGCAGCTTAGGAGAGTTGACTCTGAGTGAGGGTAAGTACAATGTGATTTTGATATTTGACATGTCAGGAAACATTTTGGATCCACTTTTCTAAAACTCACAGTAGTGAATTCTAAAATAGACTAGATACAAGTAGAGGTATGCATGAAAAATGAGACAAAAAGAAATATTGGCCATATCATCAAAGCTTTTACACAACTAAAGTTTTGAAAAGTTGCAATCTTTTTAAGTAATGTGGAGTGGCGTAAAAAATCTGCGACTTTTGGCCTATTTATGCCACTTTCAATCACCTTGGCCAAGTTGGGGAGGAGCTGTGGCAGGATGGAGCTTGGTAACACCCAATTTATGAAAAGAGCAGCATTTTTTAAATCTCTGCACTAGCATTTCTAGAGCGGTGCACAGAGATGCAGGTTACACAGAAGATGCACCAAATTTATTAAGTGGTCAAAGCCTCTAAATGAGTTTGGCGCCTCATCTTCTCTAAAACGTAGCATAGCGCTCCTCCAGTCTTGATGTATCAGCCCCTTACTGTGGTCTACACAAAGGAAGAAGTAATTGCATATTTGCAGTAATGTACATTTGAAGGCTAAAATGTGCTCATAGCCAAATGAAGACATTAAGATAAAGTGATGTAATATGCTCAACTGCACGACACAATATTCATATATAGATATGTATATTAAAAAGTAGCAAACTGAGCAATATATTTACTTTATGTAATCCAGTTTCCCATATTCGATGCTGTTCTTCATTGTACATAAATAAAATGTGAGCTATCCATGATATATTTGAAGCTTAAAGTGCCACTGTCACCCCCTCCAGCCGTTATAAACTAAAAGAGCCACCTTGTGCAGCAGTAATGCTGCATTCTAACAAGGTGGCTCTTTTAGTTTTTGTTTCTGTTATTCCCACAATAAATGTATTTATAATTCTGCTGAAATACCTGTCTTTGTCCATGGAGGCGGGTCTGAAGCCTCTTAGAAGCGCCCAACTGCCGTCAGTCATCTGTTGTGTAGATTTTCGCCACCCCCTCAGCGCTGTTATTGTGTGAATTCCGGCTCCTGTGCTCTGCTCTTCTGCCTTGCGCAGGCGCATAGAGCATTATCCGTCCGAGCGCTGATGCCGGGTTCCTTTCTGTGCCTGTGCGGTCAGTGCGGCCAGCCTGTTACTGAATCCCCGCCCCGCACTGTGTTCTACAGTTTGCACACTGCGGGGCTGGGATTCCTGGGCATGCGCACTGCGCTTGTCAGACGCTCCACAGGTCCCCCACCTTCCAGCAACGGAAGATGGCGGCCGGCGCGAGCGACGACGGAGGGTGAGTATAGCAGGTTTTTTTTTTATTATTATTATTTTCAACATTACATTTTTTACTATTGATGCCGCATAGGCAGCATCAATAGTAAAAAGTTGGGGACACACAGGGTTAATAGCGGCGGTAACGGAGTGCGTTACCCGTGGCATAACGCGGTCCATTACCGCGGGCATTAACCCTGTGTTAGCGGTGACCAGAGGGGAGTATGCGGGCGACAGGCACTGACTACGGGGAGTAAGGAGCGGCCATTTTCTTCCGCACTGTGCCCGTTGCTGATTGGTCGCGGGCCGCGGCAGCCATGACAGGCAGCCGGCGAGACCAATCAGCGAATGAATAACTGTGACAGAAGGACAGACAGAAAGATGGAAGTGTGTTGTGAATTCTGCTCTTGGTTCCCTCCAGTGGTTGTAGGTGAGAATGCAGTTGTCTCTGAGTCACAGACCTGGCCAGGTGTATTGGATGATTACAATTCTGACTGGGATATTTAAGTGGGCGGGATCCTTTAGCCCTTGCCAGTAGTCAATGTTCCTTGTGAAGTGTTGGATCACTTTCTGGCTTCTCCTGCTTGCTGCCTATTTCAGCAAATATAAGTGTTTGGTTTTTGTTTCTGTGGCACACTGCCAGTGTGCTTGTTTCAGTTTTATTCCTGTTCTGATTGTAGGATTCACTGGAGTTGCAGATTTACGCTGCTACATCTTTTAGTAAAGATGTAGGAAGTTTTTGTATATTCTGCTGTGGATGTTTTGAAGGGTTTTTATACTGACCGCACAGAACTCTGTCCTATCCTGTCCTATCTAGCTAGAGTGGCCTCCTGTGCTAATCCTGTTTTTCTGCCTGTGTATGTTTTTTCCTCTAAGACTCACCGCCAATATTTGTGGGGGGCTGTCTATCCTTTGGGGATTTTCTCTGAGGCAAGATAGTATTCCTATTTCCATCTTTAGGGGTATTTAGTTCTCCAGCTGTGAGGAGGTGTCTAGGTGTGTTAGGTACACTCCACGGCTACTTCTATTTGCGGTGTTAAGTTCAGGATTGCGGTCAGTACAGTGGCCACTTTCTCCAGTGAAAGTTCTCATGCAGCTCCTAGGTCACCGGATCATAACAGAAGTAACCCTTAGACAATTATATAGTAGCTAATTATCTAATATTTAATAATCTTTCTGCTATTATGCTTTTTAATAAGTGCAGTATGTTCAAAATATTTGGTTGTCTATGATTTTTGGACAAATGAAAGAAAAAAACAATGTGGCAACATCACTGTTCTAAAACCTTGGACAACCACTTTAACCCCTTAAGGACCACCGATACGCATTACAAGGGGTCTTATTCCCTCATGGCACGTTTTAAAATGGCAATCAGGAATAAGAATATAATCCCCCTCAAGAGTCCGAAACTATCCGGGACTTCACCTACCAAGGGGAAGCGGAGAAACCTGAAGAACACGATCAGCACCAAATTTTCTGGTCTGCAATCATGTGAACGCCGCTATTCAATGAATAACAGTGATTGCGTTAAAAAAAAGTACCCACTATTTAAATTTCTCTCTCTTCTGACATGACATACATGTCAGAGGAGAGAGAAATTATGTCTCCAAGCCCCCCTTACCATCGCCATCCCCCAGTCTGTCCTGCTCTATCCTTCGGCCCTCTACTTCTTCTTCCTGAAAAACATTGACAGACACATGCGCAGTTAGGGATGGGGTTAGGGTTGGGCTTATTGTTATTGTTGAAGTTAAGGTTGGGCTTATTGTTAGGGTTGAGCTTGGGGTTGGGCTTGTTATCAAGAGAAGACACCAGAGAGTCCACGCAGAGTCATCAATTGTCAAAGATCGCAACCAGGGGGGTCGTAAATGAACCACCTGTGCTATCTTTGTGTCACAAACAGCCCTCTGCTGCACCCTACCATCCGGACAATTACGCGATTGACCAACAATTAACAGAGAATGCTGCAGCTGTTTCCACTAATGCTGGATATTGGGAAACTAACAGTGAGCTCATGATATATACATCTCTGATTTCAAAGCATGTGTATATACCTTTGTTCGGTCACAGCTAACTCCATGATAACCCAAGAAATACTCACTGGCACCACCAGTCATTTCTTATACACGCTGAATGGACAACTGTTTCTGGTAATGTAAAGCTTTGAGGTGAGGTTTACAGAACAAAAGGAACAGAACTATTCAATTTGATATTTAACCCAGAACAATAGACAGTGTTTATAAAAAATATACAATAGCTTTTACCAAGGGGACAAAACAATACAGCATACACAATTATATAAAATTAACAGGATTAACAAAAAACTTACTAGGCTGATCACAGAGATGATTGGGCTTAGTGAGGAGAGCACTTTGATTGAAAAAACATCCAGTGATGGGAATCTGTTGTGAATTCTGTGATCAAGCTCCCTCCTGTAATCACGAGTGGTACTGCGGCTTCTGAGTTTCCTTCCTCAGGTGATGAGGTTAAGTCGTTAGGTGCTGCTCTATTTAACTCCACCTAGTGCTTTGATCCTGGCCTCCAGTCAATGTTCCAGTATTGGTCTTGCTTCCTCCTGGATCGTTCCTGTGGCCTGTCTGCTCAGCATAAGCTAAGTTCTGCTTGTGTTACTTTTTGTTGCTTTAATTTCTGTCCAGCTTGCTTTTTTGGTTCTGCTTGCTTGCTGGAAGCTCTGAGACGCAGAGAGAGCACCTCCGTACCGTTAGTCGGTGCGGAGGGTCTTTTTGCCCCTCTGCGTGGTTGTTTGTAGGTTTTTGTGTTGACCGCAAAGCTATCTTTCCTATCCTCGGTCTATTCAGTAAGTCGGGCCTCACTTTGCTAAATCTATTTCATCTCTGAGTTTGTATTTTCATCTTAACTCACAGTAATTACATGTGGGGGCTGCCTTTTCCTTTGGGGAATTTCTCTGAGGCAAGGTAAGCTTATTTTTCTATCTTCAGGACTAGCTAGTTTCTCAGGCTGTGCCGAGTTGCATAGGGAGCGTTAGGCGCAATCCACAGCTACCTCTAGTGTGGTTTGATAGGTTTAGGGATTGCGGTCAGCAGAGTTTCCACGTCTCAGAGCTCATCCTATGTTTTGTGGTTTTTGTCAGGTCACTTGTGTGCTCTGAACCTCAAGGTCCATTGTGGTTCTGAATTACCTATTCATAACAGTACTGGAGGCCCAAAGTACTATGCTTCTCAATAGAGGGAAAAAAGAAGTTCTGAGACCATTTTTTTTTCTTTGCACTGTGTTTTGCCTTTTTTTTCCCCTAGACATTTGGGTGGTTCAGGACACAGGTGTGGTGATGGACATTAAAGGTCTGTCTTCATGTGTGGATCTTCTCACTGCAAGAGTACAAAATATTCAAGACTTTGTGGCTCAGAATTCTATGTTAGAACCAAGAATTCCTATTCCTGATTTGTTTTCTGGAGATAGAGCTAAATTTCTGAGTTTCAAAAATAATTGCAAACTGTTTCTGGCGTTGAAACCTCGCTCCTCTGGTGACCCAGTTCAACAAGTTAAGATTATTATTTCTTTATTACGTGGCGACCCTCAAGACTGGGCATTTTCCCTTGCGCCAGGAGATCCTGCATTATGTAATATTGATGCGTTTTTTCTGGCGCTCGGATTACTGTACGATGAACCTAATTCAGTGGATCAGGCAGAGAAAAATTTGCTGGCTCTGTGTCAGGGTCAGGATGAGATAGAGATTTATGGTCAGAAGTTTAGAAAGTGGTCTGTGCTCACTCAATGGAATGAATGTGCTTTGGCAGCAATCTTCAGAAAGGGTCTCTCTGAAGCCCTTAAGGATGTCATGGTGGGATTTCCTATGCCTGCTGGTCTGAATGAGTCTATGTCTTTGGCCATTCAGATCGGTCGACGCTTGCGTGAGCGTAAATCTGTGCACCATTTGGCAGTATTATCTGAGCATAAACCTGAGCCTATGCAGTGCGATAGGACTTTGACCAGAGCTGAAAGGCAGGAACACAGACGTCAGAATGGGCTGTGTTTCTACTATGGTGATTCCACTCATGCTATCTCCGATTGTCCTAAGCGCACTAAGCGGTTCGCTAAGTCTGCCACCATTGGTACGGTACAGTCGAAATTTCTTTTGTCCGTTACTTTGATCTGCTCTTTGTCTTCCTATTCTGTCATGGCATTTGTGGATTCAGGCGCTGCCCTGAATTTGATGGACTTAGAGTTTGCTAGGCGCTGTGGGTTTGTCTTGGAGCCCTTGCAGTGTCTTATTCCATTGAGAGGAATTGATGCTACGCCTTTGGCCAAGGATAAGCCTCAGTATTGGACCCAGCTGACCATGTGCATGGCTCCTGCACACCGGGAGGATATTCGCTTTCTGGTGTTGCAAAATCTGCATGATGTGGTCGTGTTGGGGTTGCCATGGCTACAAGTCCATAACCCAGTATTAGATTGGAAATCAATGTCTGTGTCCAGCTGGGGTTGTCAGGGGGTACATGGTGATGTTCCATTTCTGTCTATCTCATCATCCACCCCTTCTGAGGTCCCAGAGTTCTTGTCTGATTACCGGGAAGTATTCGATGAGCCCAAGTCCAATGCTCTACCTCCGCATAGGGATTGTGATTGTGCTATCGAGTTCATTCCTGGTAGTAAGTTTCCTAAGGGTCGACTGTTTAATTTATCTGTACCTGAGCACGCCGCTATGCGGAGTTACGTAAAAGAATCCTTGGAGAAGGGTCATATTCGGCCGTCGTCATCGCCATTGGGAGCAGGGTTCTTTTTTGTGGCCAAGAAGGATGGTTCACTGAGACCTTGTATTGATTACCGCCTTCTAAATAAAATCACGGTCAAATTTCAGTACCCCTTGCCGCTGCTATCTGATTTGTTTGCTCGGATTAAGGGGGCTAGTTGGTTCACCAAGATAGATCTTCGTGGTGCATATAATCTTGTGCGTATTAAACGGGGCGATGAATGGAAAACTGCATTTAATACGCCCGAGGGCCATTTTGAGTACCTAGTTATGCCATTCGGACTTGCCAATGCTCCATCAGTATTTCAGTCCTTTATGCATGACATCTTCCGAGAGTACCTGGATAAATTCCTGATTGTATGCTTGGATGATATTTTGGTCTTCTCGGATGATTGGGAGTCTCATGTGAAGCAGGTCAGAATGGTGTTCCAGGTACTGCGTGCTAATTCTTTGTTTGTGAAGGGATCAAAGTGTCTCTTTGGTGTTCAGAAGGTTTCATTTTTGGGGTTCATTTTTTCCCCTTCTACCATCGAGATGGACCCTGTTAAGGTCCAGGCCATTTATGATTGGACTCAGCCGACATCTCTGAAGAGTCTGCAAAAGTTCCTTGGCTTTGCTAATTTTTCTCGTCGCTTCATCTGTAATTTTTCTAGTATTGCTAAACCATTGACCGATTTGACCAAGAAGGGTGCTGATGTGGTCAATTGGTCTTCTGCTGCTGTGGAAGCTTTTCAAGAGTTAAAGCGTCGTTTTTCTTCTGCCCCTGTGTTGTGTCAACCAGATGTTTCGCTTCCGTTCCAGGTTGAGGTTGATGCTTCTGAAATTGGAGCGGGGGCTGTTTTTTCGCAAAGAGGTGCTGATTGCTCGGTGATGAAGCCATGCGCCTTCTTTTCCAGGAAGTTTTCGCCTGCTGAGCGAAATTATGATGTTGGCAATCGAGAGTTGCTGGCCATGAAGTGGGCATTCGAGGAGTGGCGTCATTGGCTTGAAGGAGCTAAGCATCGCGTGGTGGTCTTGACTGATCACAAGAACTTGACTTATCTCGTGTCTGCCAAACGGTTGAATCCTAGACAGGCTCGTTGGTCGCTGTTTTTCTCCCGTTTTGACTTTGTGGTTTCTTACCTTCCGGGCTCTAAAAATGTGAAGGCGGATGCCCTGTCTAGGAGTTTTGTGCCCGACTCTCCGGGTTTGCCTGAGCCGGTGGGTATTCTCAAAGAGGGAGTAATTGTGTCTGCCATCTCCCCTGATTTGCGGCGGGTGCTGCAAAAATTTCAGGCTAATAAGCCTGATCGTTGCCCAGCAGAGAAACTGTTTGTCCCTGATAGGTGGACGAATAAAGTTATCTCTAAGGTTCATTGTTCGGTGTTGGCTGGTCATCCTGGAATCTTTGGTACCAGAGATTTGGTGGTTAGATCCTTTTGGTGGCCGTCTCTGTCGCGGGATGTGCGTTCTTTTGTGCAGTCCTGTGGGATTTGTGCTCGGGCTAAGCCCTGCTGTTCTCGTGCCAGTGGGTTGCTTTTGCCCTTGCCGATCCCGAAGAGGCCTTGGACACATATCTCTATGGATTTTATTTCGGATCTCCCCATCTCTCAAAAAATGTCGGTCATTTGGGTAGTTTGTGATCGCTTCTCTAAGATGATCCATTTGGTACCCTTGTCTAAATTACTTCCTCCTCTGATTTGGTGCCATTGTTCTTCCAGCATGTGGTTCGCTTACATGGCATTCCAGAGAACATCATTTCTGACAGAGGTTCCCAGTTTGTTTCGAGGTTTTGGCGAGCCTTTTGTGCTAGGATGGGCATTGATTTGTCTTTTTCCTCGGCTTTCCATCCTCAGACAAATGGCCAGACTGAACGAACCAATCAGACCTTGGAAACATATCTGAGATGTTTTGTTTCTGCTGATCAGGATGATTGGGTGTCCTTTTTGCCGTTGGCTGAGTTCGCTCTTAATAATCGGGCCAGCTCTGCTACCTTGGTTTCACCGTTTTTCTGCAATTCTGGGTTCCATCCTCGTTTCTCTTCAGGGCAGGTTGAGTCTTCGGACTGTCCTGGTGTGGATACTGTGGTGGACAGGTTGCAGCGGATTTGGACTCATGTAGTGGACAATTTGACCTTGTCCCAGGAGAAGGCTCAACGTTTCGCTAATCGCAGACGCTGTGTGGGTCCCCGACTTCGTGTTGGGGATTTGGTTTGGTTGTCATCTCGTTATATTCCTATGAAGGTTTCCTCTCCTAAGTTTAAGCCTCGTTTCATTGGCCCGTATAGGATTTCTGAGGTTCTTAATCCTGTGTCTTTTCGTTTGACCCTTCCAGATTCTTTTTCCATCCATAACGTATTCCATAGGTCATTGTTGCGGAGATACGTGGCGCCTGTGGTTCCATCTGTTGATCCTCCTGCCCCGGTTTTGGTGGAGGGGGAGTTGGAGTATATAGTGGAGAAGATTTTGGATTCTCGTGTTTCGAGACGGAAACTCCAGTATCTGGTTAAGTGGAAGGGTTATGGTCAGGAAGATAATTCCTGGGTCTTTGCCTCTGATGTCCATGCTGCCGATCTTGTTCGTGCCTTTCATGTGGCTCATCCTGGTCGGCCTGGGGGCTCTGGTGAGGGTTCGGTGACCCCTCCTCAAGGGGGGGTACTGTTGTGAATTCTGTGATCAAGCTTCCTCCTGTGGTCACGAGTGGTACTGCGGCTTCAGAGTTTCCTTCCTCAGGTGATGAGGTTAAGTCGTTAGGTGCTGCTCTATTTAACTCCACCTAGTGCTTTGATCCTGGCCTCCAGTCAATGTTCTAGTATTGGTCTTGCTTCCTCCTGGATCGTTCCTGTGGCCTGTCTGCTCAGCATAAGCTAAGTTCTGCTTGTGTTACTTTTTGTTGCTTTATTTTCTGTCCAGCTTGCTTTTTTGGTTCTGCTTGCTTGCTGGAAGCTCTGAGACGCAGAGGGAGCACCTCCGTACCGTTAGTCGGTGCGGAGGGTCTTTTTGCCCCTCTGCGTGATTGTTTGTAGGTTTTTGTGTTGACCGCAAAGCTATCTTTCCTATCCTCGGTCTATTCAGTAAGTCGGGCCTCACTTTGCTAAATCTATTTCATCTCTGAGTTTGTATTTTCATCTTAACTCACAGTCATTACATGTGGGGGGCTGCCTTTTTCTTTGGGGAATTTCTCTGAGGCAAGGTAGGCTTATTTTTCTATCTTCAGGACTAGCTAGTTTCTCAGGCTGTGCCGAGTTGCATAGGGAGCGTTAGGCGCAATCCACAGCTACCTCTAGTGTGGTTTGATAGGTTTAGGGATTGCGGTCAGCAGAGTTTCCACGTCTCAGAGCTCGTCCTATGTTTTGTGGTTTTTGTCAGGTCACTTGTGTGCTCTGAACCTCAAGGTCCATTGTGGTTCTGAATTACCTATTCATAACAGGAATCATGCATAAACTGATATATATCTCTCTATATGAACACAGATCATAATTCACCTTGAACGTTTATCATAACCTAAGTTACACCCACACATCCCCATGATGACCTCACATTGGCTGGTTGTGGGATGTACTCAACGTTTCAAGATTTTATGAAATTCACAACATTAACAATATCTTAACTACTGACGATCGCAAAAGTTTGAGATCGCCTCCATATTTTTTATCGGGTTTTACCTTTACCCAAAGACTAAACATGACTGTTGTCAGCGATCTGGCTACCATAGATTGGGGTTTATAGGTGGGCATGTAGCTCTGGCGTCCCTGCATCCCGACACACTCACCGCCGCGGCCCTGCACTTCCTCCTTCTCCTCCTGCTGCTGCTGCCCAGGGTATGCGCAAGACTCGCAGATCTCTAGGCCCTGTGATTATGGCGCGTGTGGTCCTGCCCTCTTAAAGAGACAGCTCACACTGTCGTAAAGTGTTCCCAGCCAATGGCTGGGAGACACTTATTACAGTTAAGAGCAAAAGGGTAACAGTGTTTTGAACTTTTGACTTTCAGGCTCCATAGCTCACCATCCACTTACTGCTTTGATTGTGAGACTACCATCATTTTATAGACAATCATCTTGGCTATCTCATGCATAAATTTTACTTGCAATTATTTAGCATGTGATTAGTTATGCAGATTCTTGTCATGTCACTGCATCGTTACTGTTTTGCTCCTGCTGGTGGAAAAATCTTGAATACTGAATACTGCAAGATACAAACTGTTTTCACATTCCCTAATAGCTCAGTGTATTACTAGGTTGAATTACAAGTGAAAGGTTATTGGTTCAAATCAAGGAGCAGCCATATAGATGATTCCTCAAGAAAAGAGATACAGCATCATCCAGCTCATCAATAGCGGTCTATTGGCCAAGAAAATTGTCAAACTGCATCATGTGAGTGCCATGACAGTTGGAAGAATACAAAATTAAGTCTGTCCATCTATTCAGAAGCCAAAAGATGGACATCAAGGCAAAATATCAGAGTCAGGAAGTTCTGGCGCGACAAACACGGCAGTGGAGGTGGCTCGTATGCTTCATAATAGTGAGATCACAGACGTCGATGCAAGCAACATGCAATGCACATTACACAAGTTTGGAATGGTGGTCCAAAAAAAGGTGAAGATGCAACTTTAATACTGTCATAGCGTCGGTTCGAGTTTACAAACGAGAATGAAAAGTGGATATTTAAAGATTTGAAACGAGTGATTTGGAGAGATGACACAAAAGTCAATAGATTTGCACATAGGTGCAAATGGGTCTGAAAGAAACAAGTGAAAAATGGGCTAATGGATTGAGAAATTGAATGAAATGTCAAGTTTGGTGGAGGAAGCCTGATGATATGGGCTTGTTTAACAGCCAAAAGTATTGGATACTTGACCAGAATTGATGGTGGTCTCAATGCTGAGCTATATGTAAGTTTCCTACAAGATGAGTTACTTTGTACACTGAAGTACTATGGGTATGAAAAGGGTGACATAGTTTTCTAACAGGACAACAACACGAAACATACGTCGAGACTGGTGAAGAAATGGATCAATGACAATGAAGTAGAGGTGCTGGAATGGCCAACACAGTCACCAAACCTCAACTCAATCAAACACTTGTGGGTAGAATTGAAGAAAAAACTGTATACATATCTAAATGAGTCAACTTTGGGAAAGTGTAGAAGAGACCTGAGATCAAATTTCGGTCAACTCATGTTTGAATCTGATTTAGAGCATGCCCAGAAGGATTCATGCAGTGTTAAAAGCCTAAGGTGGATTTACAAAATACTAACAAAATAATGAAAATTAAAATTTTGATCATCTTTATGAGCAAAACAGTAACTATGCAGTTACATGACTAGAATCTGCATAACTAATCATATGCTAAATACTTGCAAGTTAAATTTAAGTATGAGATATCCGAGATGATTGTCTATAAAATGAGGGCAGTATCAAGTTCAAAGCAGAAGTTGATAATGAGATATGAAGCCTGAAAGTCAAAAGTTCAAAACATTGTTACCCTTTTGCTCTTCACTGTAATTAAGGAACCTACACTTGATGAGAGGTGCCTGTGCAACATTGTAGTTTGTTTTTAATATGTTTACTAGTTCTCAGGTCACAGTACTCGTATCCCAGTATATCTATCCTGTACATCAGCCATGCCCGCTCGCCTGCCTGCCTATCAGCTGTGCACACCAGCTCTTGTCTGTCTGTATATCAGCTACGCCCGCCTGCACCCACCTACCTGGATATCAGTCATGTCGTCAGTTCCTGCCTGTGTGTTTGTTGTGCCAGTCACTATATCAGCCATGCCAGCCAGGACTTACCAAGCCGTTCCTGCCTCCTGTCCCTTGAGAGTCAGCCGCCATGTACCCGAGGTCAGTCCTGGTGTAACACTTTGGGTCATCTCTCTCTGGTCTAGTTTCCAAAATGACTCCTTCCTTTCTGACATCTGTTGTGCACCCAAACAGTAGTTTTCCCCAAAAAATGGGGTATCGGTGTACTCAGGAGAAGTTGCGAAACAAATTTTGGGGTTTATTATTATTATTATTTATTAATATTATAGCCCCATTTAATCCATGGCGCTTTACATGTGAAATGGGGTATACATAAAAACAAGTACAATAATCTTAAGCAATACAAGTCATGACTGGTACAGGAGGAGAGAGGACCCTGCCCGCGAGGGCTCACAATCTACAAGGGATGGATGAGGATACAATAGGCGAGGGCAGAGCTGGTCGTGCAGTGGTTTGGTGGATCGGTGGTTACTGCAGATTGAAGGTTTGTCGGAAGAGGATCCTTTTGAAGGTTTCCACGGTTCCCACGTGGAATCATATTCTCCTGTCACTCTTGTGAAAATAAGAAATTGGGGGCTAAAGTAAAATTTTTGTGAAAAAAAGTTAAATGTTCATTTTTTTCTTTCATATTCCATTAATTTCTGTGATGTACCTGAAGAGTTAATAAACTTCTTGTATGTGGTTTGAGGACTTTGAGGGCTGATGTTTTTAGAATGATGTCACTTTTGGATATTTTCTGTAATATAGGCCCCCAAAGTCACTTAAAATTCAATGTGGTCACTAAAAAACTGTTTATGTAAAAAAAATTTGAAAAATTAGAAATTGCTGATCAACTTTGAACCCTTCTAGCTTCCTAACAAAAAAAATATGTTTAAAAAAGTAGACATGTGGGAAATGTTAATTATTGACTTTTATGTGTGGTATAACTATCTGATTCAAAGGCATAAAAATTGAAAGTTTGAAAATTTGCAAAATTTTCTATTTTTTTGTCAAATTTTCAATATTTTCATAAATATGCGCATATCATATCGACCAAAATTTACCACTAACATAGAGTACAATATGTCACGACAAAACAAGAATCCCTGGGATTCGTTGAAACGTTCCAGAGTTATTACCTGGTCATTAAGGTCATTAAATTGGCCTGGTCATTAAGGTCATTAAGGTCAAAATTAGGTTAGTCACTAAGGCTACGTACCGACGATCTGGAAGCAGCAATGCTTTAAACGCACGTATGTTTGCTGCAACCAAAACACTGTCTTCTATTGGAATGAAGGTAAATCTGCATGTTTTCACTGAACCATGCCGATTTATTGCATTCAATGAATTAAATTGATTAAATTTCTGCTTCTCTGCAAGAGAAATTGACATGCCTTGAGAAACGCGCCGCATGCACTCATAGTTAACATGGAATCTCTAGAAATCCATCCACTATGCTGTAACATCTGGCAGCTGCGGGTTTGACACTGCATACTGTAATGTCGCAGCAATTCCTGATCATGGGCACGTACCCTAATGGGTTAAAGCACACTATTAAAATGTAATAATCAAAAAAAATCACATAATCAAGTTTTGAGTAGAGACATGTCACTAAATGGTATAAGTAAATAAAATATTCAGGAGGATTTATTTTTACTTTAGGGATTCTATGGCCAGGTCATTAATTAATAAATAGTAAATAGAAAAAGAATTAACCCCTTAATGACTGCCGATACGCCTTTTAACGGTGGCCATTAAAGAGCTTATTTCTCAGCGCTGCTGGTACAGCAATTTCTCCGGTACTATCCCGGCCTGGATGCGCTGCTACAGAAAGCGTTGTTGCTGTGTGCTCACTTCCAATGATCGCATCCTGCAGGTCATCGACTTGGATCGCTACAGAGGTCTTTCGGCCTACTGGTTAACCATTTGATTTGCAATGTTCCACTCTGCACATGTTGCAGCAACTGTTACAGCAATGATGAGCCCTGATGCAGTATGTCCTTTTGCATAGCCTGGGCCAACGCAGTCCGGACGTGATGCAAAGGACCTTTGCACCCTTCTGCACAATTTTGAAATGGCTGTTAAGATGATTAGCGCTGACGATGCCGTCATCAGCATCAATTCAGTAGCTGGACATAGCTGGACATTTAACTTCAACAACCACACCCTTGAGTTGGAGATATGGATAGTCGTCCCGCCCATCTCTTACACCTTCTGACAAAAAAAATAGCCCTGACATGGCCGCTTAACCCCTCAGCACATAACATGCTGGAGAGAAGCTTCTGGGTTTCACATCAAGATAGGAACCTTCTTACACATATCTTCCCTCACATACATCGCCAGTGACCATATCACAGTAGTTTTGTAAAAATTGAAGGATTTCCTAGTATCAGCAAAATGAATGAGATTTTTCAAGTCTCATGCACACATTGCTTATTTTTCCTTTCTGATTTGAAGCAGTTTTAAATCTGCAGCATGTGAATTCTTTCAGCATTTTTGGCAGCATTTTTGATTTATTCTAATGAATGGGTAAAAGAACGCATCAAAAATGCTTACAGAAAAAAAACTCAGGAAAAAGTGTCTATTTTATGCTGTGTTTTTCCTGGCCAACACTTCAATATTTGCAGCAGAAATGTCTGCAGCAAATACTTAACTTGTGCGCATACTCCAATGCATGCTGTTGATGGTTGATGATGATGATGATGATGAAGATAATGGGGGTTGTATGTCAAAAGAAAAGCAGTTCATTCTTCAACAATGTCGGAGAGCAGAATTCTGCTGAAAGGTTAAATCTGCGACAATAACTAGATAATCTCAAATCACTTCATTGGCATATTATGTTGTCTTACCTTTGAAAAATCACTAACTACCCTCAGGAGTCACCTACCGGCTAAGACCACCATGAAACCATTTTTAATATAATAAAAATGTTACTCAGTTCTCCTGGCTCTTACAGAAAGCGCTGTACCCTTCTCCCACTTTGGCCAGCGCTTTCTGTTCATTTGCTCAACGCGTGACACCATCCTACCAGGTCATTTAACCCACTTCAGTATTCAACACCACTACTCAGTGTCAGGGACATCTCTGTCACTCTAACACATCATCGTTCCAGAAAAGCTATGGTATCAGCACTGCTACAACTTTGCTAAGTCATTTCAGCACTGCTACGATTCTGCTATATTGCCATTCCAGTACAGCTATGAATCCAGCTCTGCCATTCAGATTCCACTGCCACGTCTCTGCAACATCATTGTTCCCCCACGGATATAACTGTTACATCAATATTCCAACAGAGCTAATGTTCCTACACTGCTACTCAGAGTCACTACAGCAAATTTTCTGCATCAATATTCCAGCACTACTATTACTTTGATGTAATGTTGTTTCAGCGCTACTTCACTTCTGCATGTCTTCTACAGATCCTGCTGCACTTGCATCATCTGTCCGTGCTGCTCACAAAATGCTTTTTGAGACTAGGAGCTTCCAGGATCCACCCCATCGTGTGAAACATAACAAAAAGGTATTGGACAATCGCTTTAAAGCTGTGAGATTGCTTGGTCACTAGTATACTGGTTTAGAATATTAATATTCCAAGACATTATTGCTTTTCAGTGCTACACTGTTAGGTATTTTATTAAGGCCACTATTCATCATCAGTCGTTGTGGTGGCCAAAGTGGACTTCATGGGAGATGACTGAGGAGTAAACCACTGTTGAATGCGAATCATAAAAAGGTGAGACTAGAATTTGACAAAATGCAAACCACAAAGCTTCTGAAGGAATGTCCTTGGGACAAGTGAGACACAACTGGAGCTTTTTGGCAAGTCACATCAACTATATGTTATCCAATGCAAAAATGAAGCATACAAAGAAAAGAACACAGTGAAACATGGGGGAGGCTTGGTTATGTTTTGGGGCTGCTTTGCTGCATCTGGCACAAAATGTCAGAATTTGTGCAGGGTGCAATGAATTCTCAAAACTATCAAGGACTTGTGGAGCAAAATGTGCTGCCCAGTGTCAGAAAGCCTGGTCTGAGTTGCAGGTCCTGGGTCCACCAACAGGATAAGGACCAAAAACAAAGCTAAAAACATCTAAGAATGGCTAAGAAGAGCAAAGCACTGGACTATTTTGAACTAGTGTTCAATGCGTCCTGATCTAAATCCTATTGAACATTTGTGGAAGGAGCTGAAACATTCAGTCTGGAGAAGGGAATCTACTGTCTCCAATAAGTGATTTGCATATATAGTTCACTTCTCTTAATATGATAATTATCCCATGAAGTATAAGTAAAGTTGCTGTAGTATGTCCCATGAAGAAAATTTACAGGAAGCAAGGAATTGAACATTAAGTGAGCGTGACACGCTTGTTTGTCTTCCGTTACTAATTGCATTTCACTTTATTGCCAAATACAGTGAGTACGGAAAGTATTCAGAACACTTTAAATTTTCACTCTTTGCTTTACTGCAGCAATTTGATGATTTGGTAAATTCAAAAAAGTTCATTTTTTCACATTAATGAACACTGCACCCCATCTTCACTGAAAAAAACAGAAATTTAGAATTTTTTGCAAATGTAATAAAAAAGAAAAACTGAAATATCACATGGTCATAAGTATCCAGACCTAATGCTCAGACACTCATATTTTTAAGTCACATGCTGTCCATTTCCTCGTGATCCTCCTTGAGATGGTTCTACTCCTTCATTGGAGCACAGCTGTGTTTAATTAAAGAGAACCTGTCACCCCCCAGGCGTTTTTAACTAAAAGAGCCACCTTGTGCAGCACTAATGCTGCATTTTGTCAAGGTGGCTCTTTTAGTTCTGGTCCCTGCCAACGCTGCAATAATCGCTTTTATAATGTGCCCCTCATACCTCAAATTTGTCAGGGGGGCAGGTCTTTCCCCCCTGACACAGACGCACCACAGCCGTCATTCGGGGCCTCTGCGCGCTGGGCGCCGCCTCCTCTTCCTTCATTTGCATCCCTGATGCCTGTGCTGTAAGTTCGAAGGTCAGCACAACTGCGCATGCCCGAAAAAACTTACAGTGGTAATGAAGGAAGAGGAGGCGGCGCCAGGCGCGCAGAGGCCCTGAGTGATGGCTGTGGTGCGTCTGTGTCTATACAAGATCTCACAGCTCACAGTGCATGTCAGGTCAAATGAGCAAAAGCAATTGTTCAAAAGTGTTTTGCAGACAACTTTCGTTTATAATCCGTGTTTTTAGAATTATAACAGAATATTATAATGTTTCGTATCATTTCTCAAAAACCTTACGTGATAGGAAAAATCTGAAGTCATTTCTGAAATGAGCATGAAAAAATCTATTAGGAACTCTCAAAATTGTCCGAGGAACAAAACCTTTCTAAGGCTGCCGTCACACTAGCAGTATTTGGTCAGTATTTTACCTCAGTATTTGTAAGCCAAAACCAGGAGTGGATCAATCAGAGGAAAAGTATAATAGAAACATATGCACCACTTCTGCATTTATCACCCACTCCTGGTTTTGGCTTACAAATACTGAGGTAAAATACTGACCAAATACTGATAGTGTGACGGCAGCCTTACACAGTGAAACGAAAGTCGTCTGCAAAACACTTTTGAACAATTGCTTTTGCTACTGACATCGATGCACATGTATGTAGTGTCTCGGACGTCATAATGTAGACTATAAACTGCTGTTTCTTAAAAACCTTACGTGACACAGACTTTTGGAGCACATACTCGTGTTCAGCATATCAAAATCTATAAGATACAATAAAATTTTCTCAGGGGACAAGAACTTCCCTGAAATTTGTTCTGCAGTGTTATCATATATCACTTAAAATGTGTATATAATTAACAATGGTGTAAAGCGCACTTTCTTAGTCGCTTGCGCCCATGACCACTGCTGTGTCTCCCCGCTTGTCCTCTGTTGTAAACATGCCAATTGCGCATATCTGGAATGAATGACTAATGAAGGTGGGTATTGGGGGCCGTGGACCCAGATATGCGTGCTGACTGAGTATACAATACTGTGATAGGCTGAATCGCATTCAGGTGATCGGAGAGGATCAGCTTGACATTTAATGGATCATGTATATACCTAAACTTTATGCACAAAACACACATTTGGGACAGTGGTTGGCGTGCCACTTAGATCAGACATGGGTAACAGTTGCTCTTTACTGTGCATGTTCTTGTATATTGTATATGGGAATAGAAATATATGTATTCAGTGTTTTGTGACTTTAGTTAGCGCTTATTCGTGCGCTTTTCAGAGCAGAATCCGCCTGAGAAAGAACATCCTACGCATATTCCTTAAGAGGTAAATTCGAACAGGATCAGAAACTTCAATCTTGGCCATTACAGTGTAGGCTGTTTATTACAGTCAGCACCTGCTGCTGATAGTGTATGAATAACTCCTGTATTCTTCCTATCCGCTAACCTAACTGTAAATCCTGTTAACGTATTTTGGAAGGGGTTAATACAGTATTGATTATTGTCCTTCATGTCTTAACGCTAATGATGAATGAAAAGCTCATTAGCATTCTCCCTTAATTAATGTATTTCTAGGGACTCTTGTAGTTAAATGTTTGACAGACAGCCAGTCACCATTTTTAGCCGTGACACATCAATAGCAGCTTTCACTGTAATCTAATTTATATGAAAATGGCAATAATGAGCTTTTTCATGAAAACAAAAGCCATTTCTTAAAAATCAGTAAACAAAGTGTTGATTTTCTGAAATTCTTTACATTGATAAAATATAATGCGTGCTATTATAAGAGTAAGAAAATAAACAGTAAATGAAGTATTCCCCTGGGAATATAGATGTGTGTTTTGTACTGAAATATATGCATTAAGAACATCCTTCTAAGCAATACAAAGCACATAGCAGGATGGAAAGCATTATGCAAATGTGATTTATAACATTAATTTGGTCCTGTAAGTTTCAGCCATTTGGATACAGAAAAGGGTTCGTGCCATGAATATTTTTGTCTGTTTAACACATTTAAAATAAATATTTAGCAGCTGAGAGAAGAAAACATGCCCTCCACATTATAAAGGGTGCTTTAAAACAATCAGTTAGGTTTTAATGATTTTTTGCCGGGATTTAACTCAACAGAAAATTGTCCTTATGAAAGATTAATTGTATGTGCTGTTTGCAAGTATCTTTGGTAGTGATGTTAATAAAGAAAAATTAAGGGTGTAAGTACCACTGTGCACTTACAAAATCAATTTTAATAAAAAGATAAAAGTGATTGTCAATACTTCATAAAGCACTATAAGATAGAACACACCAAATGCAGGATTTAGTAGGTCATGTTCAAGGAGGTTTTAGTAAGATGCAATGACTTGAAAGAGTTTTATTTTCTTCTTTAATTTTCTTTGTCTCTAATATGCTATACCCAGTATATTACCTTTTACAATCTGATTTTTAATTCTTATGCTATATTTTGTCACTGTAAAAATGAGCATTGTTAAGGTACATTCACACAAGACAGATTTGTTGCAGAATCTTCTCCATCTGTCCCATACAGCTGAATGGGTTTGAACAAATGAATGAAAGTGCTAGAGTAGTATACTTATAGAATTGCATGGATTGGTTCATACCATGGACAATAGTAGAATAGTAAAATGCACAGTTCCATTTAAAAATTTTGCAACTATTCTACAAGTGCTAATATACTTTTAGGATGATTTACAGCACCAAGTTTGCTAGTTGTGAGAGCATCAGCATAGCAATCCTTAAATATAATAAAGTGGTGCAGGGCAGTAGCCGCAGGCAAGGCTCTCTTTTGAAGCGCCCCGACACGTTACATGAAAGTAGAGATCCTGCCTGGGTGTGTGGACTTCTGCTGTGGGGCCATTACGCCCACGCAGGCAGCATGTAACTGATGTTGCTAGTTTGCCAGGAAAGCATGTTTCACAGTTTAAAGAGATAGACCACTATTCAAAAATAAACTCTTTACTGAACGGCAAGTTGATATGGGTTATATACAAGGGATAGCAGGTTCAAGGTCTTATGGACATTTTTTTAAAATACGAAACATTCCACACAGTATCCTTCCTTAGTAGTTTACTCAAGGGTTTTCTATATACACTATTTCTCCCTACTTTGCCTCAACACAGCTTTAACGCTACAGTCATGATTAACAAGTCTCGTTAACTTGTTCAGAGGCTCAGCATCCTATTAAACTTCTGGTGTCCTGGATCTCCCACTCGGGACACTTCACTACTCCCAGTCTCTTGGTCCTGTTTAGACCCGCTACCCTTCAGCGTTACAAGCACAAGACCTTGTGGCTAGGTGTCCTCTCCTAGGAACCATTTTCAGAATGCCACTCTGTCTCTCTGTCACTAAAGGTACCTTCACACATAACGATATTGTTAATGATATCGTTGCTATTTGTGACGTAGCAACGATATCGTTAATGAAATCGTTATGTGTGACAGCGACCAACGATCAGGCCCCTGCTGGGAGATCGTTGGTCGCTGAATAAAGTCCAGAACTTTATTTCGTCGCTGGACTCCTGCTGACATCGCTGGATCGGCGTGTGTGACACCGATCCAGCGATGTCTTCACTGGTAACCAGGGTAAACATCGGGTAACTAAGCGCAGGGCCGCGCTTAGTAACCCGATGTTTACCCTGGTTACCATGCTAAAAGTAAAAAAAAAAAAACACTAGATACTTACCTACCGCTGTCTGTCCTCCAGCGCTGTGCTCTGCACTCCTCCTGTACTGGCTGTGAGCCGGAAAGCAGAGCGGTGACGTCACCGCTCTGCTTTCCGGCTCACAGACAGTACAGGAGGAGAGCAGAGAAGCAGAGCGCAGCGCTGGAGGACAGACAGCGGTAGGTAAGTATCTAGTGTTTGTTTTTTTTTACTTTTAGCATGGTATCCAGGGTAAACATCGGGTTACTAAGCGTGGCCCTGCGCTTAGTTACCCGATATTTACCCTGGTTACCGGCATCGTTGGTCGCTGGAGAGCGGTCTGTGTGACAGCTCTCCAGCGACCAAACAGCGACGCTGCAGCGATCCGGATCGTTGTCGGTATCGCTGCAGCGTCGCTAAGTGTGACGGTACCTTTATCCTCAGGATTTCGCTATCCCTTCTCTTCGGTCTCTTCTTATTTCAGGTTGAAATCTGCTCTTCTGGCATTTAGGGGCTCTGAATATGGAGTCCACAAACTATTGTATGATAATTTTGTTCTCCAATAGTCAAATAGCTCTCATTCAAACCCAAGCATCACCATTTGGCTAACCAGTACAGTAAAACCACATATGAATTAATGGCACATTCATCAGAAATTGTGTGTTAAATATTGGTGCCATTTGTACCAATTTGACCATGTGACAATGTAAAATCTGGGGCTATGACATTTTTGTGGTAAAAATGTAAATGCCATATTTTTTCTTCACCGACCAACGGTGTAAGGTTCTGTGACAAACTTGTGGTGTCAATATGATCACTGCACCTTAGATGAATTTATTAAGAGGTGTAGTTTGTAAAATGGGGTCACTTACGGGGAAGTTCTGCTGTTCTGGTACCTCAGGGGCTCCACTTTTGACCTCAGGTTTTCAATATTCAAAGGCATAATAGAGAAAATGGGCCACAAAATTACGCAATTTTCCCCGAGTACGCCAATATTCCTGTTATCCGATTACAAGAGTGCTGCTATCATCCTGTTTTCTTTCTTTCTTTCATTTTTTTCACTCACCGTCCACACGTGTGTTCACAGCACTTTTTCACTTTTATTTATATATTTTATTAAGCATATGTCTATTATATATACGTCCATGGATGTCTTTTATAAGCTGTTATTTATCTGTTTTGTGTAGTTTCTTAATAACTATATATCCACTGGTATTCATATTATGATAAATATTGTCATTTTATTGTTCATATTGTAATTATATACCTGCGAGAGGATGGTTATTTATTGATTGCATTATTTTTTGCGGATTTGTAAACTGCTATGTATGTACTTGTTATTTCTGGTGTGTGACATTACCGTTATTTCCTTTGGTATCCTGATGCTGCCAGCACTTTATCTCGGAGCGCGCTGGACACTTCCGGTTGAGACTATTCCACCTTAGATATGGCGTCTTTGTTCTTCCACTAGGCTTATATAATTTCCGGGTCATAGGCCGGCAATGCTCCGCTATGGAGCGCATTACACTGAGTATTCGTTATTGAATATTCTGATGTTATAATATCGACATGATATACCTTCACTGGGGTTATATGTAATTACACATCTTTTTTGTTTTTTTGTTATTTTTAATTTACACTAGTGTTAGTATATTATTTATTACTTCCGGTTCGTAGGTCGGATGCGTCCCGTCCGGGATTGCATCTGATTTTCGTACCATGGGTTTTTTCATCTTTTGATGACTCATTAGTCTATCTTTAGGTATGGTCACAGTGGTGATTTGCATCTATTATTCTTATTTTTGTATTAGGAGTTATCAGCATGATTTCCTCCATTTTGTCACTTCCGGTTCTGAGGAGTGAAGTACGTATTATATAGTTTACCAACTTTATTTAACACGCGTTTCCACATTTATGTTCTTGTGATGGGATTCGGATTTATTCCCTTATTCTTTTATTTTGGCGGTTAGTTATTTTCTTTTTTCCGATGATGATTACATTAATTATGTCACAGGTGTTCTTGTTGTTTCCTTGGCCTCTTATTGGTCTGCTTCATGTATAAATCATTCCCCTTCCCCTCTTTCCTTCACTCCTTGAAAAAGCCATGTCCAGGCGAAACGTGCGTTGGAGTTAGCAGGATACTACTGGGTATGGACTGTTTAATGTTATAGGATATTTATTCTATCCCATTTTCTTTTGCCCTTTTTGATCTTCTGAATGCATGTTTGCAAAAAAGATGTAGGCTATGTGATATGGGATATATTTTTTGCATTATTATGTCTACCATTTTGTCTATAAGCCCACTCCAATTACTGCACTAGGGGTTTTTTGTATTGTTCTGTTGTTTTTCTTCCCCTTTTTTAATGTGTATTTTAATATTACTTAATAAAATCTACATATTTTTACCATATTGGTGTTGTATTTTTGATTTTTTCACTCTTTTTGTTTGAGTAGGTGGTACAATACACATCTAGATAAGGTCCCCGAAGGGTCTAGTTTCCAAAATTGTGCCACTTTTGGGAAGTTTCCACTGCTTAGGCACAGCAGGGGCTCTCCAAACACAGCATGGCGTGATCTAATTATTCCAGCAAATTTTGCAATCAAAAAGCCAAATGGCATTCCATCCCTTCCAAGCCCTGCCATGTGACCACACAGTAGTTTTCCTCTACATATTGGGTATCGGCGTACTCAAGATAGATTGCACAACAAATTGTATGATGCAATTTCTCCTGATACTCTTATGAAAATGCAAAATTTTAAGCTAAAACTAATTTTTGTGGGCAAATGCAATCTTTTTATAATCACAGCTCAATGTTATAAACTTCTGTGATGAATCTGGGAGTTCAAGGTGCTCAATACACATCTAGATAAGTTCCCTGAGGGGTTTATTTTCCAAAATGATGTCACTTGTGGGAGGTTTCCACTGTTGAGGCACATCAGGGGCTCTCCAAACACCACATAGTGTCCGCTAATTATGCCAGCAAATTTTGCATTCAAAAAGTCAAATGGTGCTCTTTCCCTTCCAAGCCCTGCTGTGCGCCCAAACAGTGGTTTTCCCCCTCTTATCGGGTATTGGCATGCTCAGGAGAAATTGCACAACAAATTGTATTGTCCATTTTCTCCTGTTACCCTTGCAAAAGTTAAAAAAAATTACATCTAAAGGAAAATTTTTGTGAGAAAAAGATAAATGTTCATTTTTTCCTTCCACATACCATTAATTCATTTGAAGCACCTGAAGGGTTAATAAATATCTTGAATGTTGTTTTGAGCACCTTGAGGGGTTCAGTTTTTAGAATGGTGTCACTTTAGTCATATAGGCTCCTCAAAGTCACTTCAAATGTGAAGTGGTCCCTAAAAAAATGTTTTTGTAAATTTTGTTGTAAAAATTTGAGTTTGCTGTTCAACTTTAAACGCTTACAGCTTCCTAACAAAAAAAAAATTTCAAAAATTATGCAGATGCAAAGTAGACTTGTGGAAAATGTTATTTATTAACTATTTTGGGTGACATGACTCTCTGATTTAAGGGAATAAAAATTTAAAGTTTGAAAATTGCTAAAGTTTTGAAATTTTGCCAAATTTCTGTTTTTTTCACAAATAAACTTAAGTAATATCAAAGAAATGTTACCACTATCATGAAGCACAATATGTAATGAAAAAAACAATCAGTGGAATCCATTGAAGCGTTTTAAAGTTATGACCTCCTAAAGTGACAGTGGACAGAATTGAAACAATTGGCCTGGTCAGGAAGGTGAAAGGCTTCGTGGTGAAGGGGTTAAAATCCACACCATATGATGACTATTTCCAAACACAGATTTTTTACAAAATGTAGATGAGATTCCATGCAGAAAATCCACAACAAATATATGTGTTGTATAACTTAAAAAGAAAAAACCTTATGAAATAGAAAAGAGTGAGAAACGTACTCAATCACATGTAAGAAATTAAAAATTAAGGTAAATTATATTACAAAATCTAAAAAGAAAATATTTCCATTTTGGATTTTATAATTGCTTTTACGTTCTTGTGTAGCTCTAATAGATATATAATAAATAAATCAGATAAATAAATTAGCTTGATAGAATTATAAATAAAAATAAAACAAATATATAAATTAGCTTGACAGACCTATAAATAATATGTATGTCATATACAACATACATGAGTCATACAACATACAACTTTGCTATAACTCATTGATTGGAATATACATATTTAGAATGGGCAATTATTGGCTATATTGCCAGTTAACTGAGCTTAATAAATTACCTTGAAATTAGAACTGAATAATTTTGTGCGATGTGCAGAAATATAGTTTGTGAAAATACAAGTGCATTAACTGTCCCTGTCCTTATTGCTTTATGTAATAGTGGGAATACAATTGTGTGTACCCATCTGGTGCTCAATTTGGTATGTCCTGACCATAACAGTTCTAGGAAGACACAGCCGTAAGTAACTTGACATTCGCTGAAGAATTATTTCTTAGAAAAGAGCGATAATGCTGCCTCTCGCAAACAAAGAGCAGAGATCAAATGCTAGTCAATAAAAGGCCCTGAAATACATTTCACTTAAAGCTTAAAATAGTATAATATTGCTAACCACGCATAGCATTACAAGTTTGACGCAATAAATTCTGGAAACACGTTAGCAAGTTTTTCTAATAGAGTATGCAAATTGCCTCTTCTGAGAAAAAGAGGACTTAAACTCTATAGTGCCACCTGTTGGAAGTAGCCTTGACAAGCATCCTTACCTTGACAAGTCAGAGATGGTATGTCACTCTCCATAAGGAGAAACGATATCTAATAGAGTAATCGTCCAGTCACTGGTTACTACTAGAAAAAAAATGGTGTCCTTCCCAGATCTTTTACAATCCATAGCTAAGAGATTAAAAACGTAATAACTGGTCACATGGAATGACAAGAAATGGCAGTAGAAATGAAATGGCAGTTGGTTTGGCACAGGCTAGACTGGGTTGCAGAATCTATAGGATTCCCTAGTGTTCATTCTTATTCCGAACAAGGGGGTTTAAATTGGATGCACGAGAACCCTGTCACAGTTATCAGAAAGTCGTAGAGTTGGAATATTGCTTATTATTGTACATACTGCAACAACTATTATTTACTGCTGTTTAATAGTATAGCCAATGATGCACCCACAGGGCAGTGGGGTACTCGGTACCAGGTCCTGTCTGAAAAGGGGGATGTCACGGTGGCTGCGACCCGATCCGTGGCCCTAGGCATCAACGTTAAAGGGGTTAATGTTCAAAGTTTATTGTGACGCCACCTGTGGAGTTTGGTCAATAGGGGGACCTACGCTGCACTAGAGGGGTCCCCTGGGGGCAGGGCCAGCATTAGGGGCAAGCAGACCAGGCAGCTGCCTGGGGCCCCCACTCCCCCAGGGGCCCCCAGCTAGCAGCAAATCACGCAGCCGCTATGGGGCCCCTGTGAGGCAGCGCCGACTCCCCCAACCACATTGAACTATACCGGCCTCTCCCATCATTCCCCGCTCTGCCTCTGACACAGCGGGTGCGCGCGCACTCACTGTGACCCAGGCAGTTCGGCGGCAGCCGCCGACACAGGAGCAGGGAGCAGCGTGGGCTCGGGGAGAGGTAAGGAGCTTGTGTTTTTTTTGTTTTTTTTACTGGACTGTGCGGCCTTTCTTGGGAGGAGAGAGGCAGGGAGGGAGGGGGGATGTGAGCTGGGCTGTATACTCCTGTGTGCTCTGCTGTATACTACTGTGGGCTCTGCTGTATACTACTGTGGGCTCTGCTGTATACTACTCTGGGCAGTGCTGTATACTACTGTGGGCAGTGCTGTATACTACTGTGGGCTCTGCTGTATACTACTGTGGGCTATGCTGTATACTACTGTGGGCTCTGCTGTATACTACTGTGGGCAGTGCTGTATACTACTGTGGGCTCTGCTGTATACTACTGTGGGGGGTTGCATTATATTCTATAGGGAGGTTACATTATACTCTGTGGGGGGGCTGCATTACACTCTGTGGGGTGGCTGCATTATAGTCTGTGGGGTGGTGGCTGCATTATACTATACGTGGGCTGCATTATACTGTATCGAGGACTATGGGGAATACGTTATACTATATGAAGAACTATGGGGTGCATTATACTATGGGAAGTGAATTGTACTACATGGATGACTATGGCGGTGCATTATACTTTATGGAGCACTGTGAGGAGTGCATTATGCTATATGGAGGACTGAGCAGTATATTTTAATATATAATATATGGAGGACTATGAGGAGTGTATTATACTATATGGAGGACTATGGGAAGTGTATAATACTATATGGAGGATTATGAGGAGTGTATTATACATTTTACAATATGGAGGACTGTGGTGCACATTATAATACATGGAGGAGTATGGGGTGTATTTTACCAAACAAGCAAAATGCAGCATTTTCATTGGGTGATTGGATTGTTTATGTCGGAATAAAAATCCTTGTTCTCAGCAGCACATCACCGGTGTAAACAGTAGATGTACTGCTGATAACATGATACTGTATGGTGATCTGTTAGTGATCTATTAGTGATGGTTCTGTCCCCATCATTCTTTCTCAGACGGTGGAAAGAGGCTGGGAAACAAGCGTCCAATGACTTCAGTATTGTCGATCACACTCGTTTAGCGGCCTGAGATCAGTGCATGTAAGTACAACCGAAATGGTTCTGTGTGATGTGCAATATGTTAGCATTTGGGGCCCCATTTTAAACTTTGCCTAGGGCCCCACTTTGCCTAAAACCGGCCCTGCCTGGGGGATGTTGTGGCAGCCCAGATGTTACACTTCCCACAGGTGAAGCAGGGTCCCCAGGGGTCCTATGGTGTGTGGCAAGGATGGTGTAGCCAATTAATAAATGGAGGAGACTAGTGATAAGTCTTTACCTGGTTTACTTGTGGGTGACAGGCCACAGTCCTGGGTACCAGGCACGGGTGTTGATGGTCCGGCCGGCTCAGAGGCAAATTGGAGTTCTCCTTTCCCAGTAGAGGTCCATGAGCCTTCCTACTTGCACCTTTCTAAGTGAGGTCCCTGCTGCTTTAAGCTTCCTACAAGGTCCTCCAATTTCCCCCTGTCCTGGGACAGGTACCTGCACGACGTACAGCTTCAGCCTTTTTACAGGGACTCTCAGATGCCCCGGGCTCCTCCAGTGCCGTATAGTGTAGTGCCCTCCGGTTCTGCTCCGTGTCCTAGAGTCCACGAAAGCCTGGGGCTCCCGGTACCCAGATTACTGCACTTCAGCTCCGAGGGTGCCCTGACACAGTTCCCCTCTGAGCTCTGCTTCTCTCCTGTGCTCCTTCCCTTACGGCTGCTCCACATGCAACCCAACAGGTTACTCCTTCCTAGAGGCTGCAGCTCCATGTGGCCACCAGGCCTCTCACGTCTGCTCCAGACGTCCTTCTTCTTCTGTTTCCTCCAACTGAACTAACGCCTCCTCCAGGTCAGGAAACATAAAGCATAGGGAAGCTCCCCTCAATCCAGGTCTTGGGCTCCCCCTCCTGGCCTGGATTCAGAATGGGTTGTATGTGTGTGCCTTACCTAGTGAAGAGAACTCCTTTGCCTCTGAGCATGACATCACCTTCCCCGAAGGAAAAGCAACATCACTGCAGCAAGCGGTAACCCGGGGTGCTGCACCAACAATGTACTGTTTCTAAAAAAAAAAAGAACCAGGTAGTTCCTTCTCATTCACTGTGTGTGTAGCTGGAACACACTTTTGCTTTCACTTTGCAAGCTGTCAAACGAGAAATACCAGTTGTAAGCTGTGTTATCTTTGTTCCTGAATAAATATTTGTTCACTGTTGAACTGCTGGACAGTACAGAGATTACTCCATTGCCAACAGTTTATGTGCCCAAAAACCCAGAGATCCAGGAACCTAAAGACATGGAGTACAGCCCAAAGGAGAGAGAACAAAAGTCTACTAAGAAGAAGCAAAGATGGCCACCAGCATCAACTCTGAAGTTCACAGTGCCAAGTCTGACTAACCAAAACTACCAATCATGGAAATTCAAAGTAAAGAGGCTGCTGATAAGAGAAAATACCGTGGATATACACAAAGGAGTTTAGACCTGACCCATTACCAGAAAAAAAGGATGAAAAGGCACACAGCACTATCTCCCTCAGTATATATGATGATCAGATTGTGCATGTATGTAAATGTGAAACTTCAAAAGAAATGTGGGAACAGCTGTAGAAAGTGCATGACAAAATAAATCTCAGCAAAAAGGCTAAGTTCACATTTGCGTATGCTTCCGCAGCATATCGTCTGCATGCGCAAACGCATGCCAAAACGCATGCAAAAGCATGCTTTCATCTGTGCATCATCTTGCGCATGGCGCAAACCAAAACGCTGTGTGTGCATGCGTTTAAATGCGTTTTGGCATGCGTTTGCACTTTTTATGCGCATGGTGGGGGCGGTGACATCATTTTTTGGACATACACAGTCTAAAGTACGCATGCTTATCAAACGCATGCGTATGCATGTCCTTGCGTACCAATGCATTCCCATAGACAGTAATGCGTTTTTTGGACTACAATAGCCTATGGGATGTGAGTGGGTAAAACCACATTACCAACGAAGGAGAAAGGCTGTAAGATGGAGCCATGTAACATAGTAACATAGTAACATAGTTAGTAAGGCCGAAAAAAGACATTTGTCCATCCAGTTCAGCCTATATTCCATCATAATAAATACCCAGATCTACGTCCTTCTACAGAACCTAATAATTGTATGATACAATATTGTTCTGCTCCAGGAAGACATCCAGGCCTCTCTTGAATCCCTTGACTGAGTTCGCCATCACCACCTCCTCAGGCAAGCAATTCCAGATTCTCACTGCCCTAACAGTAAAGAATCCTCTTCTATGTTGGTGGAAAAACCTTCTCTCCTCCAGACGCAAAGAATGCCCCCTTGTGCCCGTCACCTTCCTTGGTATAAACAGATCCTCAGCGAGATATTTGTATTGTCCCCTTATATACTTATACATGGTTATTAGATCGCCCCTCAGTCGTCTTTTTTCTAGACTAAATAATCCTAATTTCGCTAATCTATCTGGGTATTGTAGTTCTCCCATCCCCTTTATTAATTTTGTTGCCCTCCTTTGTACTCTCTCTAGTTCCATTATATCCTTCCTGAGCACCGGTGCCCAAAACTGGACACAGTACTCCATGTGCGGTCTAACTAGGGATTTGTACAGAGGCAGTATAATGCTCTCATCATGTGTATCCAGACCTCTTTTAATGCACCCCATGATCCTGTTTGCCTTGGCAGCTGCTGCCTGGCACTGGCTGCTCCAGGTAAGTTTATCATTTACTAGGATCCCCAAGTCCTTCTCCCTGTCAGATTTACCCAGTGGTTTCCCGTTCAGTGTGTAATGGTGATATTGATTCCCTCTTCCCATGTGTATAACCTTACATTTATCATTGTTAAACCTCATCTGCCACCTTTCAGCCCAAGTTTCCAACTTATCCAGATCCATCTGTAGCAGAATACTATCTTCTCTTGTATTAACTGCTTTACATAGTTTTGTATCATCTGCAAATATCGATATTTTACTGTGTAAACCTTTTACCAGATCATTAATGAATATGTTGAAGAGAACAGGTCCCAATACTGACCCCTGCGGTACCCCACTGGTCACAGCGACCCAGTTAGAGACTAGACCATTTATAACCACCCTCTGCTTTCTATCACTAAGCCAGTTACTAACCCATTTACACACATGTTCCCCCAGACCAAGCATTCTCATTTTGTGTACCAACCTCTTGTGCGGCACGGTATCAAACGCTTTGGAAAAATCGAGATATACCACGTCCAATGACTCACCGTGGTCCAGCCTATAGCTTACCTCTTCATAAAAACTGATTAGATTGGTTTGACAGGAGCGATTTCTCATAAACCCATGCTGATATGGAGTTAAACAGTTATTCTCATTGAGATAATCCAGAATAACATCCCTCAGAAACCCTTCAAATATTTTACCAACAATAGAGGTTAGACTTACTGGCCTATAATTTCCAGGTTCACTTTTAGAGCCCTTTTTGAATATTGGCACCACATTTGCTATGCGCCAGTCCTGCGGAACAGACCCTGTCGCTATAGAGTCCCTAAAAATAAGAAATAATGGTTTATCTATTACATTACTTAGTTCTCTTAGTACTCGTGGGTGTATGCCATCCGGACCCGGAGATTTATCTATTTTAATCTTATTTAGCCGGTTTCGCACCTCTTCTTGGGTTAGATTGGTGACCCTTAATATAGGGTTTTCATTGTTTCTTGGGATTTCACCTAGCATTTCATTTTCCACCGTGAATACCGTGGAGAAGAAGGTGTTTAATATGTTAGCTTTTTCCTCGTCATCTACAACCATTCTTTCCTCACTATTTTTTAAGGGGCCTACATTTTCAGTTTTTATTCTTTTACTATTGATATAGTTGAAGAACAGTTTGGGATTAGTTTTACTCTCCTTAGCAATGTGCTTCTCTGTTTCCTTTTTGGCAGCTTTAATTAGTTTTTTAGATAAAGTATTTTTCTCCCTATAGTTTTTTAGAGCTTCAATGGTGCCATCCTGCTTTAGTAGTGCAAATGCTTTCTTTTTACTGTTAATTGCCTGTCTTACTTCTTTGTTTAGCCACATTGGGTTTTTCCTATTTTTAGTCCTTTTATTCCCACAAGGTATAAACCGCTTACACTGCCTATTTAGGATGTTCTTAAACATTTCCCATTTATTATCTGTATTCTTATTTCTGAGGATATTGTCCCAGTCTACCAGATTAAGGGCATCTCTAAGCTGTTCAAACTTTGCCTTCCTAAAGTTCAATGTTTTTGTGACTCCCTGACAAGTCCCCCTAGTGAAAGACAGGTGAAACTGCACAATATTGTGGTCGCTATTTCCTAAATGCCCGACCACCTGCAGATTTGTTATTCTGTCAGGTCTATTAGATAGTATTAGGTCTAAAAGTGCTGCTCCTCTGGTTGGATTCTGCACCAATTGTGAAAGATAATTTTTCTTGGTTATTAGCAGAAACCTGTTGCCTTTATGGGTTTCACAGGTTTCTGTTTCCCAGTTAATATCCGGGTAGTTAAAGTCCCCCATAACCAGGACCTCATTATGGGTTGCAGCTTCATCTATCTGCTTTAGAAGTAGACTTTCCATGCTTTCTGTTATATTTGGGGGTTTGTAACAGACCCCAATGAGAATTTTGTTACCATTTTTCCCTCCATGAATTTCAACCCATATGGACTCGACATCCTCATTCCCTTCGCTAATATCCTCCCTTAAAGTGGACTTTAGACAAGACTTTACATAGAGACAAACCCCTCCTCCTCTCCGATTTTTACGATCCTTTCTAAACAGACTGTAACCTTGTAAGTTGACTGCCCAGTCATAGCTTTCATCTAACCATGTCTCGGTTATTCCCACTATGTCAAAGTTACCTGTAGATATTTCTGCTTCTAGTTCTTCCATCTTGTTTGTCAGGCTTCTGGCGTTTGCGAGCATGCAGTTTAGAGGATTTTGTTTTGTTCCAATCTCCTCACTGTGGATTGTTTTAGAAATGTTCTTACCTCCCTTCAGAGTATGTTTTCCTGGGTCGTCTTTGTTCGAGTCTAATGTTTTTCTTCCCGTCCCCTCTTCTTCTAGTTTAACGCCCTCCTGATGAGTGTAGCGAGTCTTCTGGCGAATGTGTGTTTCCCAGGTTTGTTGAGGTGTAGTCCGTCTCTGGCGAGGAGTCCATCATACCAGTAATTCACACCGTGGTCCAGGAATCCGAATCCTTGTTGTCTGCACCATCGTCTTAGCCAGTTGTTTGCATCAAGGATCCTGTTCCATCTCCTGGTGCCATGCCCGTCTACTGGAAGGATAGAAGAAAAAACTACCTGTGCATCCAGTTCCTTTACTTTCTTCCCCAACTCTTCAAAGTCCTTGCAGATTGTCGGTAGGTCCTTCCTTGCCGTGTCATTGGTGCCAACATGTATCAGAAGAAATGGGTGGACGTCCTTGGAGCTGAAGAGCTTTGGTATCCTATCGGTCACATCCTTGATCATCGCACCTGGAAGGCAGCATACTTCTCTTGCAGTTATGTCCGGTCTGCAGATGGCTGCTTCTGTGCCTCTCAGTAGTGAGTCTCCCACCACCACCACTCTTCGTTGCTTCTTGGCTGTACTTTTTGCTGTCACTTGTTGCTGTGTGCCCTTTTCTTTTTTGCTTGCTGGTATTGCTTCATTCTTAGGTGTGCCATCTTCATCCTCTACAAAGATTTGATATCGGTTCTTCAGTTGTGTGGTTGGTGATTTCTCCATGGTCTTCTTGCTTCTTTTGGTCACATGCTTCCACTCATCTGCTTTTGGAGGTTCTCTGACACTTTTTTCACCTTCTGTGACCAGTAGAGATGCTTCTGTTCTGTCTAGAAAGTCTTCATTCTCTTTGATGAGTTTCAAAGTTGCTATTCTTTCTTCCAGACCCCGCACCTTTTCTTCTAAAAGGGCCACTAGTCTACACTTCTGACAGGTGAAATTGGATTCTTCTTCTGGTCGATCTGTGAACATGTAGCACATGCTGCAGCTCACCATGTAGGTTGTCACATCTGCCATGTTGCTCCTAGATCCTGCTGACTTGCTGTGTGTTTTCCTTCTTGTGTAATCTACTCAGCCAAGCTCTCTTGCAATAATGTCCTACAGGCAAAAATTCTTACGGCGCGCGGTTTGGTGATGCTTTCGAAGCAGCTGGTCCCGGCTGTACCCAACGATCTTCTAGCTTAGGGAGACTTCGCTTCTCCCAGAAGGCACCTGGAATATGCAAATTAGCCTCCTGAAGCTTGAATCCCTGGTTTGGTGATGCTTTCGAAGCAGCTGGTCCCGGCTGTACCCAACGATCTTCTAGCTTAGGGAGACTTCGCTTCTCCCAGAAGGCACCTGGAATATGCAAATTAGCCTCCTGAAGCTTGAATCCCTGGTTTGGTGATGCTTTCGAAGCAGCTGGTCCCGGCTGTACCCAACGATCTTCTAGCTTAGGGAGACTTCGCTTCTCCCAGAAGGCACCTGGAATATGCAAATTAGCCTCCTGAAGCTTGAATCCCTGGTTTGGTGATGCTTTCGAAGCAGCTGGTCCCGGCTGTACCCAACGATCTTCTAGCTTAGGGAGACTTCGCTTCTCCCAGAAGGCACCTGGAATATGCAAATTAGCCTCCTGAAGCTTGAATCCCTGGTTTGGTGATGCTTTCGAAGCAGCTGGTCCCGGCTGTACCCAACGATCTTCTAGCTTAGGGAGACTTCGCTTCTCCCAGAAGGCACCTGGAATATGCAAATTAGCCTCCTGAAGCTTGAATCCCTGGTTTGGTGATGCTTTCGAAGCAGCTGGTCCCGGCTGTACCCAACGATCTTCTAGCTTAGGGAGACTTCGCTTCTCCCAGAAGGCACCTGGAATATGCAAATTAGCCTCCTGAAGCTTGAATCCCTGGTTTGGTGATGCTTTCGAAGCAGCTGGTCCCGGCTGTACCCAACGATCTTCTAGCTTAGGGAGACTTCGCTTCTCCCAGAAGGCACCTGGAATATGCAAATTAGCCTCCTGAAGCTTGAATCCCTGGTTTGGTGATGCTTTCGAAGCAGCTGGTCCCGGCTGTACCCAACGATCTTCTAGCTTAGAGAGACTTCGCTTCTCCCAGAAGGCACCTGGAATATGCAAATTAGCCTCCTGAAGCTTGAATCCCTGGTTTGGTGATGCTTTCGAAGCAGCTGGTCCCGGCTGTACCCAACGATCTTCTAGCTTAGGGAGACTTCGCTTCTCCCAGAAGGCACCTGGAATATGCAAATTAGCCTCCTGAAGCTTGAATCCCTGGTTTGGTGATGCTTTCGAAGCAGCTGGTCCCGGCTGTACCCAACGATCTTCTAGCTTAGGGAGACTTCGCTTCTCCCAGAAGGCACCTGGAATATGCAAATTAGCCTCCTGAAGCTTGAATCACTGGTTTGGTGATGCTTTCGAAGCAGCTGGTCCCGGCTGTACCCAACGATCTTCTAGCTTAGGGAGACTTCGCTTCTCCCAGAAGGCACCTGGAATATGCAAATTAGCCTCCTGAAGCTTGAATCCCTGGTTTGGTGATGCTTTCGAAGCAGCTGGTCCCGGCTGTACCCAACGATCTTCTAGCTTAGGGAGACTTCGCTTCTCCCAGAAGGCACCTGGAATATGCAAATTAGCCTCCTGAAGCTTGAATCCCTGGTTTGGTGATGCTTTCGAAGCAGCTGGTCCCGGCTGTACCCAACGATCTTTTAGCTTAGGGAGACTTCGCTTCTCCCAGAAGGCACCTGGAATATGCAAATTAGCCTCCTGAAGCTTGAATCCCTGGTTTGGTGATGCTTTCGAAGCAGCTGGTCCCGGCTGTACCCAACGATCTTCTAGCTTAGGGAGACTTTGCTTCTCCCAGAAGGCACCTGGAATATGCAAATTAGCCTCCTGAAGCTTGAATCCCTGGTTTGGTGATGCTTTCGAAGCAGCTGGTCCCGGCTGTACCCAACGATCTTCTAGCTTAGGGAGACTTCGCTTCTCCCAGAAGGCACCTGGAATATGCAAATTAGCCTCCTGAAGCTTGAATCCCTGGTTTGGTGATGCTTTCGAAGCAGCTGGTCCCGGCTGTACCCAACGATCTTCTAGCTTAGGGAGACTTCGCTTCTCCCAGAAGGCACCTGGAATATGCAAATTAGCCTCCTGAAGCTTGAATCCCTGGTTTGGTGATGCTTTCGAAGCAGCTGGTCCCGGCTGTACCCAACGATCTTCTAGCTTAGGGAGACTTCGCTTCTCCCAGAAGGCACCTGGAATATGCAAATTAGCCTCCTGAAGCTTGAATCCCTGGTTTGGTGATGCTTTCGAAGCAGCTGGTCCCGGCTGTACCCAACGATCTTCTAGCTTAGGGAGACTTCGCTTCTCCCAGAAGGCACCTGGAATATGCAAATTAGCCTCCTGAAGCTTGAATCCCTGGTTTGGTGATGCTTTCGAAGCAGCTGGTCCCGGCTGTACCCAACGATCTTCTAGCTTAGGGAGACTTCGCTTCTCCCAGAAGGCACCTGGAATATGCAAATTAGCCTCCTGAAGCTTGAATCCCTGGTTTGGTGATGCTTTCGAAGCAGCTGGTCCCGGCTGTACCCAACGATCTTCTAGCTTAGGGAGACTTCGCTTCTCCCAGAAGGCACCTGGAATATGCAAATTAGCCTCCTGAAGCTTGAATCCCTGGTTTGGTGATGCTTTCGAAGCAGCTGGTCCCGGCTGTACCCAACGATCTTCTAGCTTAGGGAGACTTCGCTTCTCCCAGAAGGCACCTGGAATATGCAAATTAGCCTCCTGAAGCTTGAATCCCTGGTTTGGTGATGCTTTCGAAGCAGCTGGTCCCGGCTGTACCCAACGATCTTCTAGCTTAGGGAGACTTCGCTTCTCCCAGAAGGCACCTGGAATATGCAAATTAGCCTCCTGAAGCTTGAATCCCTGGTTTGGTGATGCTTTCGAAGCAGCTGGTCCCGGCTGTACCCAACGATCTTCTAGCTTAGGGAGACTTCGCTTCTCCCAGAAGGCACCTGGAATATGCAAATTAGCCTCCTGAAGCTTGAATCCCTGGTTTGGTGATGCTTTCGAAGCAGTTGGTCCCGGCTGTACCCAACGATCTTCTAGCTTAGGGAGACTTCGCTTCTCCCAGAAGGCACCTGGAATATGCAAATTAGCCTCCTGAAGCTTGAATCCCTGGTTTGGTGATGCTTTCGAAGCAGCTGGTCCCGGCTGTACCCAACGATCTTCTAGCTTAGGGAGACTTCGCTTCTCCCAGAAGGCACCTGGAATATGCAAATTAGCCTCCTGAAGCTTGAATCCCTGGTTTGGTGATGCTTTCGAAGCAGCTGGTCCCGGCTGTACCCAACGATCTTTTAGCTTAGGGAGACTTCGCTTCTCCCAGAAGGCACCTGGAATATGCAAATTAGCCTCCTGAAGCTTGAATCCCTGGTTTGGTGATGCTTTCGAAGCAGCTGGTCCCGGCTGTACCCAACGATCTTCTAGCTTAGGGAGACTTCGCTTCTCCCAGAAGGCACCTGGAATATGCAAATTAGCCTCCTGAAGCTTGAATCCCTGGTTTGGTGATGCTTTCGAAGCAGCTGGTCCCGGCTGTACCCAACGATCTTCTAGCTTAGGGAGACTTCGCTTCTCCCAGAAGGCACCTGGAATATGCAAATTAGCCTCCTGAAGCTTGAATCCCTGGTTTGGTGATGCTTTCGAAGCAGCTGGTCCCGGCTGTACCCAACGATCTTTTAGCTTAGGGAGACTTCGCTTCTCCCAGAAGGCACCTGGAATATGCAAATTAGCCTCCTGAAGCTTGAATCCCTGGTTTGGTGATGCTTTCGAAGCAGCTGGTCCCGGCTGTACCCAACGATCTTCTAGCTTAGGGAGACTTCGCTTCTCCCAGAAGGCACCTGGAATATGCAAATTAGCCTCCTGAAGCTTGAATCCCTGGTTTGGTGATGCTTTCGAAGCAGCTGGTCCCGGCTGTACCCAACGATCTTCTAGCTTAGGGAGACTTCGCTTCTCCCAGAAGGCACCTGGAATATGCAAATTAGCCTCCTGAAGCTTGAATCCCTGGTTTGGTGATGCTTTCGAAGCAACTGGTCCCGGCTGTACCCAACGATCTTCTAGCTTAGGGAGACTTCGCTTCTCCCAGAAGGCACCTGGAATATGCAAATTAGCCTCCTGAAGCTTGAATCCCTGGTTTGGTGATGCTTTCGAAGCAGCTGGTCCCGGCTGTACCCAACGATCTTTTAGCTTAGGGAGACTTCGCTTCTCCCAGAAGGCACCTGGAATATGCAAATTAGCCTCCTGAAGCTTGAATCCCTGGTTTGGTGATGCTTTCGAAGCAGCTGGTCCCGGCTGTACCCAACGATCTTCTAGCTTAGGGAGACTTCGCTTCTCCCAGAAGGCACCTGGAATATGCAAATTAGCCTCCTGAAGCTTGAATCCCTGGTTTGGTGATGCTTTCGAAGCAGCTGGTCCCGGCTGTACCCAACGATCTTTTAGCTTAGGGAGACTTCGCTTCTCCCAGAAGGCACCTGGAATATGCAAATTAGCCTCCTGAAGCTTGAATCCCTGGTTTGGTGATGCTTTCGAAGCAGCTGGTCCCGGCTGTACCCAACGATCTTCTAGCTTAGGGAGACTTCGCTTCTCCCAGAAGGCACCTGGAATATGCAAATTAGCCTCCTGAAGCTTGAATCCCTGGTTTGGTGATGCTTTCGAAGCAGCTGGTCCCGGCTGTACCCAACGATCTTCTAGCTTAGGGAGACTTCGCTTCTCCCAGAAGGCACCTGGAATATGCAAATTAGCCTCCTGAAGCTTGAATCCCTGGTTTGGTGATGCTTTCGAAGCAGCTGGTCCCGGCTGTACCCAACGATCTTTTAGCTTAGGGAGACTTCGCTTCTCCCAGAAGGCACCTGGAATATGCAAATTAGCCTCCTGAAGCTTGAATCCCTGGTTTGGTGATGCTTTCGAAGCAGCTGGTCCCGGCTGTACCCAACGATCTTCTAGCTTAGGGAGACTTCGCTTCTCCCAGAAGGCACCTGGAATATGCAAATTAGCCTCCTGAAGCTTGAATCCCTGGTTTGGTGATGCTTTCGAAGCAGCTGGTCCCGGCTGTACCCAACGATCTTTTAGCTTAGGGAGACTTAGCTTCTCCCAGAAGGCACCTGGAATATGCAAATTAGCCTCCTGAAGCTTGAATCCCTGGTTTGGTGATGCTTTCGAAGCACCTGGTCCCGGCTGTACCCAACGTTCTTCTAGCTTAGGGAGACTTCGCTTCTCCCAGAAGGCACCTGGAATATGCAAATTAGCCTCCTGAAGCTTGAATCCCTGGTTTGGTGATGCTTTCGAAGCAGCTGGTCCCGGCTGTACCCAACGATCTTCTAGCTTAGGGAGACTTCGCTTCTCCCAGAAGGCACCTGGAATATGCAAATTAGCCTCCTGAAGCTTGAATCCCTGGTTTGGTGATGCTTTCGAAGCAGCTGGTCCCGGCTGTACCCAACGATCTTCTAGCTTAGGGAGACTTCGCTTCTCCCAGAAGGCACCTGGAATATGCAAATTAGCCTCCTGAAGCTTGAATCCCTGGTTTGGTGATGCTTACGAAGCAGCTGGTCCCGGCTGTACCCAACGATCTTCTAGCTTAGGGAGACTTCGCTTCTCCCAGAAGGCACCTGGAATATGCAAATTAGCCTCCTGAAGCTTGAATCCCTGGTTTGGTGATGCTTTCGAAGCAGCTGGTCCCAGCTGTACCCAACGATCTTCTAGCTTAGGGAGACTTCGCTTCTCCCAGAAGGCACCTGGAATATGCAAATTAGCCTCCTGAAGCTTGAATCCCTGGTTTGGTGATGCTTTCGAAGCAGCTGGTCCCGGCTGTACCCAACGATCTTCTAGCTTAGGGAGACTTCGCTTCTCCCAGAAGGCACCTGGAATATGCAAATTAGCCTCCTGAAGCTTGAATCCCTGGTTTGGTGATGCTTTCGAAGCAGCTGGTCCCGGCTGTACCCAACGATCTTCTAGCTTAGGGAGACTTCGCTTCTCCCAGAAGGCACCTGGAATAGGCAAATTAGCTTCCTGAAGCTTGAATCCCTGGTTTGGTGATGCTTTCGAAGCAGCTGGTCCCGGCTGTACCCAACGATCTTCTAGCTTAGGGAGACTTCGCTTCTCCCAGAAGGCACCTGGAATATGCAAATTAGCCTCCTGAAGCTTGAATCCCTGGTTTGGTGATGCTTTCGAAGCAGCTGGTCCCGGCTGTACCCAACGATCTTCTAGCTTAGGGAGACTTCGCTTCTCCCAGAAGGCACCTGGAATATGCAAATTTGCCTCCTGAAGCTTGAATCCCTGGTTTGTGAGCATGAAATGTGAGCATGAAATCCTAATAAATGATAAGAGGGTGTGAGGTAAAGGCCCCACGCGTAACGTGGTTTTACCCACTCACATCCCATAGGCTATTGTAGCCCTCTGTTGATCTTTATTCCACCAGGAGGGACCATCCATCAGATTGTATATTTACCTTTTCCCAGTGTTGCTTAACATTCCATTATTGGACTTTCCTTGTCCTTTCCTCTTTCCAACTATGGTGTTTCATATTGTAGGAATTTATTCCCATACTTTTTAGGATAACACACCAGGGATCTTGGGGTTGGGATGCATTATTATGTTTTCCCAATGCAGCACACTTGTGACAGCAATCGTGTGCATATATGCTATGTAAGGTGCATTGTATTCACTATACATAGTTTTGTGGTCACATTATTTTTAGGATGTTGTATGGCTTGAAACTAATATTTGCTTGTGCTTACTGACTAGACCCATATTATGGTGTGCATGGGCCATTATTGAGCTTTTTATAAATATAACATTGATTATTTCATTTGTTTCACTCTATGCCTAATTGGCCTAGTTCTTTGGGGGTGATGGTTTATTGGTCATGTTATATGTACAGTATTTTACATGTTTTTAAATGTTGTTTTGTCTTGAGGTGCAATAAAGTTTTTTTCTTATATTTTACTATGTGGATGTGCACACCATTATTAGTCTAGTCTTTTTTCTCTTCTCTTGTACATATCCAATACAGACTAGGTGCTGTAGCCCATTTTTGCAATTTATATGATGATATATTTGTGATAGCAGTGCACCCCTTATTCCTCTTGTAACTTTTGGACTGCCTATATGATGATATCATGATAATATCATGTGTCTGGAAGTTTCTAGAAGTTTTTTTGGCAACATCTGAGTTAATTAGAGACACTCCTGAGGATGTCCTTAATGACAGCCAATACGTCTTTTAACTGACCTGAGATATAAGAGAATAGCCTCCCCATACAGGTGACAATCCAGCAGCTGTTGGCTGGACACTTTAGCTGACAACTTGCTGCATCAGCCTTGATCAGTGTTTGCGCCATCCAAATCTGTTTAACCCCTTAGATGCTGCGGTCAATAGTGACTACAGCATTATAAATGGTTAACATAGTGTGGAGGCTTCCTCTTTATCCCAGTTTGTGCCCTCAGATCATGATTTTGTGGTCCTGATGTTTGCCATGGCAATTCATGACCAAATAGCGACATAAAGGTACCGTCACATTTAGCGACGCTGCAGCGATCTAGACAACGATCCCGATCGCTGCAGCGTCGCTGTGTGGTCGCTGGAGAGCTGTCACACAGACAGCTCTCCAGCGACCAACGATGCCAGTCTCCTGGTAACCAGGGTAAACATCGGGTTACTAAGCGCAGGGCCGCGCTTAGTAACCCAATGTTTACCCTGGTTACCAGCGTAAACGTAAAAAAAAAAAACACTGCATACTTACATTCCGGTGTCTGTCCCCCGGCGCTGTGCTTCTCTGCACTGACTGTGAGCGCCGGCCGGAAAGCACAGCGGTGACGTCACCGCTGTGCTCTGCTTTCCGGCCGGCGCTTACACAGTGCAGAGAAGCACAGCGCCGGGGGACAGACAGCGGAATGTAAGTATGTAGTGTTTTGGTTTTTTTTTACGTTTACGCTGGTAACCAGGGTAAACATCGGGTTACTAAGCGCGGCCCTGCGCTTAGTAACCCGATGTTTACCCTGGTTACCAGTGAAGACATCGCTGAATCGGCGTCACACACGCTGTCTGCGGGAGTCCAGCGACGAAATAAAGTTCTGGACTTTCTGCTCCGACCAACGATGTCACAGCAGGATCCAGATCGCTGCTGCCTATCAAACTGAACGATATCGCTATCCAGGACGCTGCAACGTCGCGGATCGCTAGCGATATCGTTCAGTGTGAAGGTACCTTTAGAGTCTGCCAGCTGTAGTAACCTGTTCAGAAGTTAGAGGCATTTAGGTGGTAAAAATACACATTTTCATTCCTATCATGCCACTTTGCATTAATTCCTGAAAAGCACCTGAAGGGTTAATAAACTACCTGACTGCAGTTTTCAATATGTCAGGGGGTGCTGTTTCTAAAATGGTATCACTTTTGGGGGTTTCCCAATATATGGGACCTCTAAAGGCACTTCAAACATGGATTGGTCCTTAAAAAAAATAATTTTGTAAATTTCCTTGAAAAAATGAAAAATTACTGCGACATTTTTAAACCTCCTAAAATGCTAACAAAATAAAAGAACATTTTATAAATGGTGCTGATGTAAAGCTGACATGTGGGAAATGTTATTTATTAATGTTTTGCTGTGGTATGACTATCATGATTAAAGGGATAATCATTCAAAGTTTGAAAATTGCTAATTTTGTAAAAAAATTTCTCAAATTTCTGATATTTTTTATAAATAAACACAAAACATATCAACCTAAATTTACCATTATCATAAAGTATAATGTGTCATGAAAAAACAATCTCAAAATCACTGGGATTTGTTGAAGCGTTCCAGAGTTATTACCACATAAATTGATACTGGTCAAATTTCAAAAATTTGGCTCCGTCACTAAGGGGTTAATGCACACCTAAAACACACTGCTTCTTTGTGTAGCATCATGGGAAAGTCTAAAGAAATCATCAAAGATATCAGGAAGATAATTGTGGACTTGCACAAGTTTGGGTGGGTCATCCTTGGTAGCAAATTCAAGATACCTGAAGGTACCTCGTTCATCTGTACAAACAATTATACGCAAGCACAAACAAGATGGGAATGTCCAGTCAACATATCACTCAGGAAGGAGACGGGTTCTGTGTCCCACAGATGAAGGTGCTTTGGTCTGACATGCATATCAACCCAAGGACAAAAGCAAAAGACCTTGTGAAGATAATGGCGGAAGCTGGTAAGATTTTTTCAATATCCACAGGGAAACAAGTACTGCATCAACAGGGGCTGAAAGGCCACTCTGCCAGGAAGGAGCCATTACTCCAAAAGAAACATAAACAAGCCAGATTAATGTTATGTTTGCAAATGCACACAGGAACAAAGACCTTAATTTCCGGAGACATGTCCTGTGGTTTGATTAAACTAAAATTTTACTTTTTGGGCATAATGACCATCGTTTCGTTTGGAGGAAAAAGGGAGAAGCTTGGAAGCCTAAGAACACCATCCCAACTGTGAAACGCGGGGGTGACAGCATCATTTTGTGGGGTTGTTTTGCTGCAGGAGGGACTGGTGCACTTCACAAAATGGATGCCATCATGAGAAAAGAAGATTATGTGGCAATACTGAAGCAACATCTCAAGACATCAGTCAGGAAGTTAAGGTTTGGGCAGATATGGGTCTTCCAAATGGACAATTTCCCGAAGCATACTATAAAAATGGTAACAAAATGGCTTAAGGATAACAAAGTCAATTTTATGGAGTCACAAAGCCCTAATCTCAATCCTATTGAAAGTTTATGGACAAAGCTGAAAAGGCACATGTGAGCAAGGCGACCTACAAACCTGGATCAGTTACACCAGTTTTGTCAGGAGGAATGGGCCCAAATTCCAACCAACTATTGTGAGAAGCTTGTGGAAGGATATCCCAAACGTTTGACCCAAGTCATTCAGTTTAAGGTAAATGGTGCAAAATATTAATGAAATGTATGCAAACTTTTGACTTTACAGTAAGTAATAAAAATGCCTTAAAACATTCTCTCTCCCATTATTCTGGAATTTGGCAAATAATAATTACGGTAATCCTGATTGACCTAAAATGTAAAAGGTTTATTCTGATTTAATGTCAGATATCGAGAAAAACATGCATATGTGTCTTTTTATATTGCCTATGTAAACTAATTTCAACTGTAGATGATGTGAGATAGCGCTCCCTGAGTGCTTTGGGGGATACTCGCTTGGCAACAGGATTAAAGCACACAGGAATATTTTCTCACATAAACAGTCTATTTGGTTTATTAACTCTGCATAAACCACATAACATAAAGTCCATTTCATTACATCCACGAACATATCATGACCACCAGTCTGTTCATGTAGCAGATAAACCTCCCTGCCGTATATTACAACCCCCCTTGTCTGGGGTTATTTTCCAGGAGCTCCCCTCCTCACGCTGACTCCTTGTCAGTCCTGGCTTCGTCAACACAGAAGCCATCTCAGGCTCTCCAGATACACGCGGTCTCACCTCGTGCTCTTCAGGGCTCGGTTCTACTCCCAGGACCTCCCAACACAGAGGCCATTTAGGATCATGGCCTCACCAGAAGCTCTTCAGGGATCCAGTCCCCACTCTGGACCAACCAACACCAAGGCCTTTCCTCTCACAGGACCTTACAGCCAAGAACCATTCAGGTCCATACACTCAGAACCATGTGACCAAATTCGTTTTAAAAAAAACAAGATTGAACCAAAAATAAAAGTCATTTGAAGGAAACACGTCAGTGTTTTGTCTCCAAGAAATCAGGGCACCTAAAGGCTGACTGCAGAGTCTAGAAAGCTAGAATGAATCTGCTGAAAAAGCAAAATAATCATCAAAGGATTAAAAGTGCCATTACTGCAGAATATGACACTTAATAATGAAGTGCATTACCCTTAAAGCAAGTACATCAAAGCATGCATGGTGTATAGACTCTGGGGCAAGTAGTCATATAACTAGTGACAGAAGTTTCTTCTCTAACCTTGACCAAAGTAAGTCAGAGAGAGTGATCTTGGCTAATGGTCAATATATGAATTCAGAGGAAATAGGAGATGGTTATGGAGCGCCCCCAGACACAGGGCCACAGGCTACTCGGTACCGGTCCTCTCTGTCTCAGTTCTGGAGTAGTCACGGTGGCTGGACCCGGTCTGTGACCCTGCTAAGGGGCGTCCAATGAAAGGGCTGATGATAGTTTGTCAAGGGTTCGTGACGCCACCTGTGGTGTTCGGTCAGGGCGACCGACGCTGCTTCGGGGTCCGCTGGGGTGATGGAATGGCAGCTAGATGGTATTCCTTCCCACAGGTGAAGTATATCCCCAGGGCTTCCCAGTGGTGTAGGTGGCTATGGTGTGAGGCGCAGTTAATAACGAGGACACAGGGTTGCAGTCTCTTTACCTCTTTACTGAAGGCTTCGGGATCCTCAATCCAGAGTACTGTTAACAGGGCTGTCCGAGACTGGCCGGTCTGAAGGCACATCCAGAGTTCCCTTTGCAGGTGGAAATCAGTGCCTACCAACTAGCACCTGTATGTTGCAGTCCTTCCCTGCTGAGCATTCGGGATAGTTCTCACAGCTGTCGTTTCTATTCTGATGTTCTGCTTCGTCCCCCAGTATGTTATGGCTAGGACGCACCCGTTTGACGGGAAGGCTCGGAGCTATTCTGAGACCCTAGAGACGCCCCTCTCCAACTTTGCCCCCTATGTCTGCTTAGGTGAAGTATGTTAGACAGCCAACCTAAAATCAACTGTCCTGCCTCTGTTTGAAGTAATGCTTGGAGTCAGTTACTTCCTCGGCGTTCTGGCCACCAGCTACGCGCCTCAGTAGGATGTTGCAAATCTCGGGGCATGACTCCTACTGGTTCTCCTTTGTGCTTTGATCTCGTTTCTCACTTCTCCACAATATACTTCGCTTTGTGTCCTTTCTTTAGATACCGCCGCAAGGTAGTGCAGGCACGGTTCTATAACGTTCTATCCTTGTCGCTAGGTGCCTGCCAGGTTCCCACGCCCAGGGCCGCCATCAGGGCATGACAGCCGTGACTGGCGTATGGGGCCCGGTGAGCAGAGGGGGCCCGAATCGGGCCCCGTCTCATCTGGTCACCGGGCCCCCCCTGCAGGCGCTGCGGCAGCGGCACACTATTGACGTGCGGGCCCGTGCCCGCACGTCAATAGTTAACAGCCGCCAGCCAGTCTGAGGCTGGCGGCTGAATAGGGCCGCAGTGCGCACTCGCCGGCGTCGCCGGCGTCTGACGTCATTGTCAGCCGCCGAGCCCGGCGGCGAGTGCGTCTGTGTGGAGCCTGGAGAGGGAGCTTCACCCGGCGCTGGAGCTTGGCCAGGTAAGAAGTTGTGTTTTTTTTTTTCTTTGAGAGCTGCTGCGATCCAGGGGGGCCCGGGGGGCAGGATGATGGACACACAGGGGCAGAAATGCTGGACATACAGGGGCAGAATGGTGGACACAGTGGGGCAGAATGGTGGACACAGTGGGGCAGAATGCTGGACACACAGGGGCAGAAATGCCAGACACAGTGGGGCAGAATGGTGGACACAGTGGGGCAGAATGGTGGACACACAGGGGCAGAAATGCCGGACACAGTGGGGCAGAATGGTGGACACAGTGGGGCAGAATGGTGGACACACAGGGGCAGAAATGCTGGACACACAGGGGCAGAATGGTGGACACAGTGGGGCAGAATGGTGGACACAGGGGGGCAGAATGCTGGACACACAGGGGCAGAAATGCCGGACACAGTGGGGCAGAATGGTGGACACAGTGGGGCAGAATGGTGGACACACAGGGGCAGAAATGCTGGACACACAGGGGCAGAATGGTGGACACAGTGGGGCAGAATGGTGGACACAGTGGGGCAGAATGCTGGACACACAGGGCAGAAATGCCGGACACAGTGGGGCAGAATGGTGGACACAGTGGGGCAGAATGGTGGACACACAGGGGCAGAAATGCTGGACACAGTGGGGCAGAAATGCTGGACACAGTGGGGCAGAATGGTGGACACAGTGGGGCAGAAATGCTGGACACAGTGGGGCAGAAATGCTGGACATAGTGGGACAGAATGGTGGACACACAGGGGCAGAATGGTGGACACAGTGGGGCAGAATGGTGGACACAGTGGGGCAGAAATGTGGACACAGTGGGGCAGAAATGCTGGACACAGTGGGGCAGAAATGCTGGACACAGTGGGGCAGAAATGCTGGACACAGTGGGGCAGAAATGCTGGACACAGTGGGGCAGAAATGCTGGACACAGTGGGGCAGAAATGCTGGACACAGTGGGGCAGAAATGCTGGACACAGTGGGGCAGAAATGCTGGACACAGTGGGGCAGAAATGCTGGACACAGTGGGGCAGAAATGCTGGACACAGTGGGACAGAATGGTGGACACAGGGGCAGAAATGCTGGACACACAGTGGGGCAGAATGCTGGACACACAGTGGGGCAGAATGCTGGACACACAGTGGGGCAGAATGCTGGACACACAGTGGGGCAGAATGCTGGACACACAGTGGGGCAGAATGCTGGACACACAGTGGGGCAGAATGCTGGACACACAGTGGGGCAGAATGCTGGACACACAGTGGGGCAGAATGCTGGAGACAGGGGCAGAAATGCTGGACATTGGGGCAGAATGCTGGACACAGTGGGGCAGAAATGCTGGACACAGTGACAGGGGCAGAATGCTGGACACAGTGACAGGTGCAGAATGCTGGACACAGGGGCAGACTGTGAGACCCAGGGGCAGAATGCGAGACACGGGGCAGAATGGAGATACGGGGCATGATTGGAGACACGGGGCAGGATGAAAGACATGGGGGCATGACTGGAGACAGATGGGGCAGGATTGGAGACAGATGGGGCAGAATGGAGACACAGGGGGCATGATTGGAGACAAGTGTCAGGATTGCAGACATGGGGGCATGGTTGGAGACATAGGGGGCAGAATGGAGACATGGGGCATGATTGGAGACACTGGGGGCAGAATTGGAGACAGATCGTGCAGGATCATGGGGAAGGATGGATATGATGGAGACAGATGGGGCAGGATGGAGAGATCACATGGGGCGATCATATGGGGCAGGATAAGGAGATCATATGGAGCAGAATGGATACTCATGAGGGCAGGATGGGAGAATATCTGGCTGACGCCAGGAATGAGACACACGGGGCCAGGCTGGGTGATATTATTAATACCATAGGGGCTAATTTAGGGATATTATTACTGCAGTGATGTATTTATTTTATTTTTTGAGTATACTGTTTTAAATGGGGGGCGGTCCTGTTACTGTATAGAGTGATACTATGTCGCCTTCTTCATGTGGTGTAATGTAGAAGTTGTGAAAAATTAAGTAATGTGTTCTGCAAGCGGAGCTCGAGATAACTGTGTTATTTCCTGCAGAGAGAAGTCCTGGCTGGATGAAATGATGGCGGTCTGTGCTGGATGAAAGATGAAGGACTTCACCTAGAGACGTCACTGGTGAGTCAGTGTGTTACCTATACACTGACACTATACACTGTATACAGAGCTCCTGTGTATAATTTCACTAGTGATCACTATATTATCTGTACACAGACACTGCATACTAAGTACAGATCTCCTGTGTATAATGGCACTTATGGTGATAGTATGGTGCTTTTTTAAAAATTACTGATCAGAATTGTAGTATTCAGTCACTATGTGGTGGTAATATGTGGTCTGGACATGGTGTTGTGGTATTTGTTCCTTCTATGTGATATTATTGGGCATTTTAAAAATTGAAAAATAAATAAAAATACCTAAATTGTATTGCATATTTTAACAAATATTTAATAGGTTACAGCAGAGTAGGGCCCGGCCAAAAGTGTCTACCGTGTTATGGTGGCGGCTTAAAAAATCTTTTGGCCAAAACAAAAGCTGCTGGCTATATGTGTGATCTGGTGATGGGAACTGTTAATGTGTGATTGGTGAGAAGTGGAGTTTTTCCAAGAGAGAGCGGTGGGACTGTGGACAGTTCGAGGGGTGGAGCCTGGAGGCGGGGCTGGGGTGGAGCCTGGGCGGAGTCTCAAGGGGGCCCCGAAAATTTTGCCAGTATGGGGCCCCGAAATTTCTAGTGGCAGCCCTGCCCACGCCTGACAGGGACCCCCCTGAATCTTCCCCCGCAACACCCCCTGCCACGGGATGTTGCCTGAACAAAACCCAGTCAGCTTCTGACTAACTTCCTATCCAACCCCCAGTTTTACCAAAGTGTGAGGAGTGGCCTAATAAATAGAACCTTTTGCTCCCCCTAGTGGCCGGAGTGTGAAGTGTAGTGTGTGACTGTGATACCTGATCAAGTGAACTCCTTTAGTGCCATCAGACGTACCATCACTTCCCTTAGTGGCAGAGCGACATTACTGCAACGACCAGGTCTCTGGGGCGCTGCAGTTACATTAATTGTCAAGTCTCCCAACACAAAGCAGAAAGATCCCAGTAAAGGACATGCTTTATGTCCCTAGTCTTGAAAACAATCGGCTATCTGTGAAGAAACTGACAAGACAAGGAAATTAAGTTACATTTAAAGATGACAGCTCTACCATCTCAAAAGAAGGTCACACACTAGCAGAAGGAAAAGTCAAAGATGAGTTATGCAAGTCAAAATTCAAGGAAAATTTATACACTGCTAAACATGAACAGCACAAGAATTGTATCCATGCATGGCACAGGTGTCTTGCACATAGAGACCAAAAAGCAATAAAAAAGTTAGTTAAAAAACAAATTGCTGATGGTATTACAGTTGATTTGTGTAATCAGACAATTAAATTTACTAGCTGTTTTAACCCCTTTACCCCCAAGGGTGGTTTGCACGTTAATGACCGGGCCAATTTTTACAATTCTGACCACTGTCCCTTTATAAGGTTATAACTCTGGATCGCTTCAACGTATCCTGATGATTCTGACACTGTTTTCTCATGGCAAATTGTACTTCATGATAGTGGTAAAATTTCTTTGATATTACCTGCGTTTATTTGTAAAAAAAAAAAAAATGGAAATTTGGCAAAAATTTTGAAAATTTTGCAATTTTCCAACTTTGAATTTTTATGCCCTTACATCACAGAGATATGTCACACAAAATACTTAAGAAGTAACATTTCCCACATGTCTACTTTACATCAGCATAATTTTGGAACCCAAATTTTTTTTGGTTACGGAGATATAAGGGTTAAAAGTTGACCAGCAATTTCTCATTTTTACAACACCATTTTTTTAGGGACTACATCAAATTTGAAGTCACTTTGAGGGGTCTATATGATAGAAAATACCCAAGTGTGACACCATTCTAAAAATGGCACCCCTCAAGGTGCTCAAAACCACATTCAAGAAGATTATTAACCCTTCAGGTATTTCACAGGAATTTTTGGAATGTTTAAAAAAAATAAACATTTCATTTTTTTTCACAAAAAATTTACTTCAGCTCCAATTTGTTTTATTTTACCGAGGGTAACAGGAGAAATTGGACCCCAAACGTTGTTGTGCAATTTGACCTGAGTACGCTGATACCCCATATGTGGGGGTAAACCACTGTTTGGGTGCACAGCAGCTCTCGGAAGGGAAGGAGCGCCATTTGACTTTTCAATGCAAAATTGACTGGAATTGAGATAGGACGCCATGTTGCGTTTGGAGAGCCCTTGATGTGCCTAAACATTGAAACCCCCACAAGTGACACCATTTTGGAAAGTTGACCTCCTAAGGAACTTATCTAGATGTGTGGTAAGCACTTTGACCCACCAAGTGCTTTACAGAAGATTATAACGCAGAGCCGTGAAAATAAAAAAAAAATTTCCACAAAAATTTTTTTTTAGCCCCCAGTTTTGTATTTTCCCAAGGGTAACAGGAGAAATTGGACCCCAAAAGTTGTTCAATTTGTCCTGAGTATGCTGATCCACCATATGTGGGGGGACCACCGTCTGGGTGCATGGTAGAGCTCGGAAGGGAAGGAGTGCCGTTTGGAATGCAGACTTAGATGGATTGGTCTGCAGGCTTCACGTTGCATTTGCAGAGCCCCTGATGTACCTAAACAGTAGAAACCCCCCATAAGTGACCCCATATTGGAAACTAGACCCCCCAAGGAACTTATCTAGATGTGTTGTGAGAACTTTGAACCCCCAAATGTTTCACTACAGTTAATAACGCAGAGCCGTGATAATAAAAAATCTTTTTTTTCCACAAAAATTATATTTTAGTCCCCAGTTTTGTATTTTCCCAAGGGTAACAGGAGAAATTGGACCCCAAAAGTTGTTGTCCAATGTATCCTGAGTACGCTGATACCCCATATGTGGGGGTAAACCACTGTTTGGGTGCACAGCAGCGCTCGGAAGGGAAGGAGCGCCATTTGACTTTTCAATGCAAAATTGACTGGAATTGAGATAGGACTCCATGTCGCATTTGGAGAGCCCTTGATGTGCCTCAACATTGAAACCCCCCACAAGTGACACCATTTTGGAAAGTAGACCTCCTAAGGAACTTTTCTAGATGTGTGGTAAGCACTTTGACCCATTAAGTGCTTCACAGAAGTTTATAATGCAGAGCCGTAAAAATATAAAACCATATTTTTTCACAAAAAAGATCTTTTTGCCCCCAATTTTTTATTTTCCCAAGGGTAACAGAAGAAATTGGACCAAACCTTGTTGTGCAATTTGTCCTGAGTATGCTGATACCCCATATGTGGGGGTAAACCACTGTTTGGGCGAACAGCAGAGCTCGGAAGGGAAGGAGCGCCATTTGACTTTTCAATGCAAAATTGACTGGAATTGAAATAGGACGCCATGTCGCGTTTGGAGAGCCCCTGATTTGCCTAAACATTGAAACCCCCCACAAGTGACACCATTTTGGAAAGTAAACCCACTAAGGAACTTATCTAGATGTGTGGTAAGCACTTTGACCCACCAAGTGCTTCACAGAAGTTTATAACGCAGAGCCATGAAAAAAAAAAAAAAATTCCACAAAAATTATTTTTTAGCCCCCAGTTTTGTATTTTCCCAAGGGTAACAGGAGAAATTGGACACCAAATGTTATTGTCCAATTTGTCCTGAGTACGCTGATACACCATATGTGGGGGGACCACCGTTTGGGCGCATGGCAGAGCTTGGATGGGAAGGAGCGCCGTTTGGAATGCAGACTTAGATGGATTGGTCTGCAGGCTTCACGTTGCATTTGCAGAGCCCCTGATGTACCTAAACAGTAGAAACCCCCCATAAGTGACCCATATTGGAAGCTAGACCACCCAAGGAACTTATCTAGATGTTTTGTGAGAACTTTGAACCCCCAAATGTTTCACTACAGTAAATAACGCAGAGCCGTGAAAATAAAAAATCTTTTTTTTTCCACAAAAATTATATTTTAGTCCCCAGTTTTGTATTTTCCCAAGGGGAGAAATTGGACCCCAAAAGTTGTTGTCCAATGTATCCTGAGTACGCTGATACCCCATATGTTGGGGTAAACCCCTGTTTGGGTGCACGGGAGAGCTCAGAAGGGAAGGATCACTGTTTTACTTTTTCAACGCAGAATTGGCTGGAACTGAAATCGGATGGCATGTCGCGTTTGGAGAACCCCTGATGTGCCTAAACAGTGGAAACCCCCCAATTCTAACTGAAACCCGAATCCAAACACACCCCTAACCCTAATCCCAACCCTAATCCCAACCGTAAATGTAATCCAAACCCTAACTTTAGCCCCAACCCTAACCCTAACTTAAGCCCTAACCCTAACCCTAGCCCCAACCCTAAACCTAGCCCCAACCCTAACCCTAGCCCCAACACTACCTTTAGCCGGAACCCTAACCCTAACCCTAATGGGAAAATGGAAATAAATACATTTTTTAAATTTTATTATTTTTCCCTAACTAAGGGGGTCATAAAGGGCGTTTGATTAACTTTTATAGCGGGTTTTTTAGCAGATTTTTTTCTGATTGGCAGCTGTCACACACTAAAAGACGCTTATTATTGCAAAAAAAATAGTTTTTGCGCGTCCACATTTTGAGAGCTATAATTTTCCATATTTTGGTCACCAGAGCCATGTGAGGTCTTATTTTTTGTGGGAAGAGTTGACGTTTTTATTGGAACCATTTTCGGGCACATGACATTTTTTGATCACTTTTTATTCCGATTTTTGTGAGGTAGAATGACCAAAAACCAGCTATTCATGACTTTCTTTTGGGGGGGGGGAGGGGGGGCGTTTATACCGTTCTGCTTTTGGTAAAATTGATAAAGCAGTTTTATTCTTCGGGTTAGAACGATTACAGCGATATCTCATTTTTTTTTATGTTTTGGCGCTTTTATACAATAAAAACTATTATATATAAAAAATAATTATTTTTGCATCGCTTTATTTTGAGGACTATAACTTTTTTATTTTTTTGCTGATGATGCTGTACGGCGGCTCGTTTTTTGTGGGATAAGATGATGTTTTCAGCGGTACCATGGATATTTATATCCTTTTTTTGATCGCGTGTTATTCCACTTTTTGTTTGGCAGTATGATAATAAAGCATTGCTTTTTGCGACGTTGTTCACTGAAGGGGTTAGCTAGTGGGACAGTTTTATAGGTCGGGTCATTACGGATGCGGCGATACTAAATATGAGTACTTTTATTGTTTTTTTTATTTAGATAAAGAAATGTATTTATTGGAACAATATTTTTTTTCTTTATTTAGGAATTTTTATTTTATTTTTCTTTTACACATGTAAATATTTTTTTTTTACTTTTATACATTGCCCCAGGGGGGACATCACACTATAGTGTCAGATCGCTGATCTGACACTTTGAACAGCACTGTGTCAGATCAGCGATCTGACAGGCAGTGCTCCTGGCTTACCAGTGCAGCGCCCCAGAGTCCTGGTTGTTGCAGTAATGTCGCTCTGCCACTAAGGGGAGTGATGTTATGTCTGATTGCACTAAAGGAGTTCATCTGACCAGGAATCACAATCACACATTACACTTCACACTCCGGGCCACCAGGGGGAGCAAAAGGTACTATGTATTAGGCCACTCCTCACACTGGTAAAACTGGGGGTTGGATAGGAAGTTAGAACAGAACACAGCCTGGGAGAGTTCCAGGGAGGACCTGTCAGGGGTGGGATCCTGGCAGGTACCTAGCAGAAAGGACAGAACGTTACGGAGCGGCCCCTGCACTACCTTGCGGCGGCATCCTAAGAAAGGACACGAAGCAAAGGATATTGTGGAGAAGTGAGAAACAAAATCGCAGCACCAGGAGATATCCAGTAGGAGTCGTGCTCCGAGATCGGCAACATCCTACAGAGGTGCGTAGCCGGTGGCCGGAACGCCGAGGAAGTGACAGACTCCAAGCATTACTTCAAACAGTGGCAGGACAGTTGATTTTAGGTTGGCTGTCTACCTTACATCACCTAAGAAGACATAGGGGGCAAAGTTGGAGAGGGGCGTCTCTAGGGTCCCAGAATAGCTCCGAGCCTTCCCGTCAAACGGATGCGTCCTATCCACACAATAACTTGGGGGACATAGAGAAAGAGAAAGAACAGATACGACAGTTGCGAGGGCTATCCCGAATGCTCAGCAGGGAAGAACTACAACACACAGGCGCTAGTTGGTAGGCACTGATTTCCACCTGCAAAGGGAACTCTGGATGTGCCTTCGGACCGGCCGGACTCAGCCAGCGGCTGGACTCAACCAGCCCTGTTAGCAGTGCTCTGGATTGTGGATCCCGAAGCCTTCAGTAAAAGGTAAAGAGACTGCAACCATGTGTCCTCGTTATTAACTGCACCTCACATCATCGCCACCTACACTACTGGGAAGTCCTGGGGATATACTTCACCTGTGGGAAGGTACACCATCTAGCTGCCATTCCATCACCCAAGTGGAACCCCCTAGAAGCGTCGGTCATCCTGACTGAATACCACAGGTGGTGTCACGAATCCTTGACAAACTACATCACCCTTTCATTGGACGCCCCTTAGCAGGGTCACGGGCCGGTTCCAGCCACCGTGACGACCCCAGCATCGAGACAGATCGGACCGGTACTGAGTAAACCGCGACCCTGTGTCTGGGGGCGCTCCACCAGCACCTGCTCTGAGCAGGCGCTTGAAAGCCACCTCCCTGCAAGACCCGGAAGCAGCCTCGCGGCCATTTTGGATCCAGGGACTGCAGGGAGAAGGAGGTAGGAGACCCTCGGAGCAATGCGATCACATCACGTTGCTCCGAGGGTCTCGGGGAAGCACACAGGGAGCCCCCTCCCTGCGCAATGCTTCCCTATGCCGCCAGAACGCTGCGATCATGTTTTATCGCAGTGTTCCGGGGGTTAATGTGCCAGGAGCGGTTCGTGATCGCTCCTGGCACATAGTGCCGGATGTCAGCTGTGATAGTCGGCTGACACACGGCCGCGATCGGCCGCGTTCCCCCCATTAGAGCGGCCGATCGCATATGACGTACTATCCCATTGGTGGTCATACGGGCCCACCCCACCTCTACGGGATAGTACATCTAATGTCAGAAAGGGGTTAAAGGGAAAATGTCAAGAAAATTTTTTCCTATGTAATAGTACTACAAAATCAGAACAGTTTCTGGACTTAATACACACAGATGTTTGAAGTCGAATGAGTACTCAAACTCCTGGAAAGAAGAGATATTTTATCACATTTATGGATGATTGTTCAAGCTTCCAGAGAAACTTGAAATATATCTCGCTGAAGTACATAACAAATTTGGAAGAATGCAAATGAGCAGAGATGTAATGATTGATGAGAACTTCATGTCACTCATGACATTATACAATTACTCAAGCTGAAGCAACAACAATCTCAGCCACAATTTCAAAATAACATGAAAAAGGATGTAGGATGGTGGTTAGGGTCTTCAACAACTGAAGAAGCAACAGAAAAATCAGGTGAACCTGAAATCAGGAGATTGGGGAGATCAAACAAGTGTATTACAGATATCTATCCTACTTTGTCAAGATACTAACTGAGTCAGAGCCGCAGTCATGGTATAAGATGCAACAACTACCTGTCCATGAAAAACTGACTTGGATTAATGCTGCTAATGAGGAAATCAAGTCCCTTCATCAACTTCAAACTTGGAAACTCACAAAACTACCACAAAGCAAGAAAGCAAATGTAAAAGGGTTTTTGAGACCGAGTATGACTCTGAAGCTTAGGTTCACAGATTTAAGGCAGGAGTAGTCACAAAAGGATATTCTCAGAAATATAGTGAAGATTATGATGCCACATTTTCTCCAGTTGCTAAGCAGACCACATGCAGAGCTCTAATGGCTCTAGCTGCTGTACAAAAGGAGTTTGTCAGACATTTGGACATCAAAACTGCCTTTTAAATGGTGATATTGAAGAGGACTTGTACATGACTCAACTTGAGGGTTATATCAAAGAGGATGACGAGAATCTCACATTTGAAACTACAAAAATCTCTCTATTGACTTAAGCAATCGACAAGAGCATGAAACACCAAAATGAACAAAGTCTTCAAAAGGATTTAAAAGAGGTGAAGCACATCCATGTTTATATACAAATTGTACAGATGGAAAGTGGATGTATATTCTCTTATAAGTGGACGATGTGATTAGGGTTCATCAAACGGAAACAGAAATTATAAAGATTACTAAAATTCTGAATCAGCATTTTGAAACTAAAGACCTTGTAATTGTAATATATTTAGGAATCCAGGTCCAAAGAGAAGAAGATGGAAGCTTTCTTCTAAACCAAAGTGCAAAAATAAACGTCATTATGAATCAGTTTGGAATGTCCGAAGCCAAAGGTATATCAACCATGGAATCAATCATGGAATGCTAGAGTTGGAAGGTACCTCAGTGGTCATTGTGTCCAACTTGCTGCTCAATGCAGGATTTACTAAACCATCTCAGACAGATGTCTGTCCAGTCTCTGTTTTTAAGACTTCCATTGTAGGAGAACTCACCACCTATCCTGGCACTGTATTTCACTCATTGGTCACCCTCACTGTCATCATTTGACAGTGTTTACCCTCACCCTCACTATCCAAAAGTTTTTTATAATATCTAATCTATATCTTCTCCCTTTCAGTTTCAATCCATTGCTTCTCGTGTTTCCATGTGCAAATGAGAATAAGTATGATCCTTCTACACTGTGACATCTCTTCAGATTATTATTTTTCAGCTTTCATTTAAAATGTAAGGAAATCTGCAACAGGAGATCTAAAACTCACAGGCTATGTGGATGCAGGCTGGGCTGGTGACTTAAAGGGAATGGGTCACTCCATTTTTGGCCTATACGCTAAGGCCACCGCCATCAGGGTCTTATCTACATTCTATAATGCTGTAGATAAGCCCCCGATGTAACCTGAAAGATAAGAAAAACAAGTTAGACTATACTCACCCAGGGGCGGTCCCGATGCGGTGCGGTCCAATGAGCGGTGGCCTTAGCTTATAGGCCAAAAATGTGGTGACAGATTCCCTTTAAGTGATCAGAAATCAACAGGCGGCTATTTGTTCAAGCTTGGAAAAAGTTCAATTTCTTGGAAAATTAGTGTCTTTTGCCTTATCATTTACAGAAGCAGAGTATATGTCTGCAGCCCACAAAAGTCAAAAGGCCATTTGGTTAAACCAATTGTTAGGCGATCTTGTTAAGCCATCAACTTAATTGACAGTGGGTGATTTATGAAGACAAACAAGGATGCATTAAACTTGTGGAGCGCCCCCAGACACAGGGCCGCGGGGTACTCGGTACCGGTCCTCTCTGTCTCGGTGCTGGGGTTGTCACGGTGGCTGGACCCGGTCCGTGACCCTGCTAAGGGGCGTCCAATTAAAGGGTGATGTAGTTTGTCAAGGGTTTGTGACGCCACCTGTGGTATTCGGTCAGGGTGACCGACGCTGCTAAGGGGTTCTGCTGGGGTGATGGAATGGCACATCCAGAGTTCCCTTTGCAGGTGGAAATCAGTGCCTACCAACTAGCGCCTGTGTGTTGTAGTTCTTTCCTGCTGAGCATTCGGGATAGTCCTCACAGCTTTCGTATCTGTTCTTTCTCTTTCTCTCCATCCCCCAATCCCCCAAGTTTATATCTGGATAGGACGCACCCATTTGATGGGAAGGCTCGGAGCTATTCTGGGACCCTAGAGACGCCCCTCTCCAATTTTGCCCCATATGTCTGCTTAGGTGATGTGTTGTGAATTCTGTTGTCAAGCTCCCTCCTGTGGTCGTGAATGGTACTTCGGCGAGTTCCGTCTATGGACTCCCTCTGGTGGCTATGAGTGAAGCTGCGGCTTCTGAGGTTCCTTACACAGGTGACGTGGTTTATCCTTTGGTTGGCTGTTCTATTTAACTCCTCTCAGATCGTTACTCCATGCCAGCTGTCAATGTTTTTGCATTTGTTCAGTTCGCTCCTGGATCTCTCTGGTGACCTGCCTTCTCCTGCAGAAGCTAAGTTCCTGATAGTCATTATTTGTTCTCTGTTTTCTTGTCCAGCTGGTTATCATGATTTTGTCTTGCTAGCTGGAAGCTCTGGGATGCAGAGTGGCCCCTTCCGCACCGTGAGTCGGTGCGGAGGTCTTTTTTGCACACTCTGCGTGGTCTTTTGTAGGTTTTTGTGCTGATCGCAAAGTTACCTTTCCTATCCTCTGTCTATTTAGTTAGTCTGGCCTCCCTTTGCTGAAACCTGTTTCATTTCTGCATTTGTGACTTTCATCTTTACTCACAGTCAATATATGTGGGGGGCTTCCTTTACCTTTGGGGAATTTCTCTGAGGCAAGGTAGGCTTTATTTTCCTTCTCTAGGGCTAGATAGCCCTTAGGCTGTGACGAGGCGCCTAGGTCTGATCAGGAGCGCTCCACGGCTATTTCTAGTGTGTGTGATAGGATTAGGGCTTGCGGTCAGCAGAGTTCCCACATCCCAGAGTTCGTCCTGTATGTGGTTTACTATCAGGTTATTCCGGGTGCTCCTAACCACCAGGTCATAACAGTACAGCTGGCCCAAAGTATTAATGCATCTCAATAGAGGGATAAGAGAACTTCTGAGACCATTTTTTTTTCTTTGCACTGTGTTTTGTCTTTCTTTTCCCCTAGACCTTTGGGTGGTTCAGAACACAGGTGTAGAGATGGACATTCAAGGTCTGTCCTCTTGTGTGGATCATCTCACTGCAAGAGTACAAAACATTCAAGATTTTGTGGTTCAGAATCCTATGTTAGAGCCTGGAATTCCTATTCCTGACTTATTTTCTGGGGATAGATCTAGGTTCTTGAATTTCAAAAATAATTGTAAACTGTTTCTAGCTTTGAAACCCCGCTCCTCTGGTGACCCCGCTCAACAAGTAAAAATCATTATTTCTTTGTTACGTGGTGACCCTCAAGACTGGGCATTTTCCCTTGCGCCAGGAGATCCGGCATTGCGTGATGTTGATGCGTTTTTTCTGGCGCTTGGATTGCTTTATGATGAACCAAATTCAGTGGATCAGGCAGAGAAAATCTTGCTGGCTTTGTGTCAGGGTCAGGATGAAGCGGAGGTGTACTGTCAGAGGTTTAGAAAGTGGTCTGTGCTTACTCAGTGGAATGAATGTGCCCTGGCGGCAATTTTCAGAAAGGGTCTTTCTGAAGCCCTTAAGGATGTCATGGTGGGATTTCCTGCACCTGCTGGTCTGAATGAGTCTATGTCTTTGGCCATTCAGATCGATCAGCGCATGCGTGAGCGCAAAGCTGTGCACCATCTGGCGGTGTTCTCTGAGCATAGGCCTGAGCCTATGCAGTGTGATAGGACTTTGACCAGAGCTGAACGGCAGGAACACAGACGTCGGAATGGGCTGTGTTTTTACTGTGGTGAATCCACTCATGCTATCTCCGATTGTCCTAAGCGCACTAAGCGGTTCGCTAGGTCTGCCACCATTGGTACAGTACAGTCTAAATTTCTTTTGTCCGTTACTCTGATTTGCTCTTTGTCATCCTATTCTGTTATGGCATTTGTGGATTCAGGCGCTGCCCTGAATTTGATGGACTTGGAGTTTGCCAGGCGCTGTGGTTTTTTCTTGGAGCCCTTGCAGTATCCTATTCCATTGAGAGGAATTGATGCTACGCCTTTGGCCAAGAATAAGCCTCAGTACTGGACTCAATTGACCATGTGCATGGCTCCTGCACATCAGGAGGATATTCGCTTTTTGGTCTTGCATAATCTGCATGATGTGGTCGTTTTGGGGTTGCCATGGCTACAGGTCCATAATCCAGTGTTGGATTGGAAATCTATGTCTGTGTCCAGCTGGGGTTGTCAGGGGGTACATGGTGATGTTCCATTGCTGTCAATTTCGCCTTCCACTCCTTCTGAAGTCCCTGAGTTTTTATCAGATTACCGGGATGTATTTGAAGAGCCCAAATCCGGTGCCCTACCTCCTCATAGGGATTGCGACTGGGCTATTAATTTGATTCCTGGTAGTAAGTTTCCTAAGGGCCGTCTGTTTAATTTATCTGTGCCAGAGCACGCCGCTATGCGGAGTTATATAAAGGAATCCTTGGAGAAGGGTCATATTCGTCCGTCGTCGTCAATATTGGAAGCAGGGTTCTTTTTTCTGGCCAAGAAGGATGGTTCTTTGAGACCTTGTATTGATTACCGCCTTCTTAATAAGATCACGGTCAAATTTCAGTATCCTTTGCCGCTGCTGTCTGATTTATTTGCTCGGATTAAGGGGGCTAGTTGGTTCACCAAGATAGATCTGCATGGTGCGTATAATCTTGTGCGAATTAAACAGGGTGATGAATGGAAAACGGCATTTAATACGCCCAAGGGGCATTTTGAGTACCTGGTTATGCCATTCGGGCTTTCTAATGCTCCATCTGTGTTTCAGTCCTTTATGCATGACATCTTCCGAGAGTACCTGGATAGATTCATGATTGTATATTTGGATGACATTTTGGTCTTTTCGGATGATTGGGAGTCTCATGTGAAGCAGGTCAGAATGGTGTTCCAGGTCCTTCGTGCGAATTCCTTGTTTGTGAAGGGGTCAAAGTGTCTCTTTGGAGTTCAGAAGGTTTCATTTTTGGGTTTCATTTTTTCCCCTTCTACTATCGAGATGGACCCTGTTAAAGTTCAGGCCATTTACGATTGGACTCAGCCGACATCTGTGAAGAGCTTGCAGAAGTTTCTGGGCTTTGCTAATTTTTATCGTCGCTTCATCGCTGATTTTTCCAGTGTTGCTGGACCGTTGACTGATTTGACCAGGAAAGGTGCTGATGTGGTCAATTGGTCCTCTGCGGCTGTAGAGGCTTTTCAGGAGTTGAAGCGACGTTTTGCTTCTGCCCCTGTGTTGTGCCAGCCAGATGTTTCGCTCCCTTTTCAGGTTGAGGTTGATGCTTCTGAAATTGGAGCAGGGGCTGTGTTGTCGCAAAGAAGTTCTGATGGCTCGGTGATGAAACCCTGTGCCTTCTTTTCTAGAAAATTCTCGCCTGCTGAGCGCAATTATGATGTGGGCAATCGGGAGTTGTTGGCCATGAAGTGGGCATTCGAGGAGTGGCGACATTGGCTTGAAGGAGCTAAACATCGCGTGGTGGTCTTGACTGATCACAAGAATTTAACTTATCTCGAGTCTGCCAAGCGGTTGAATCCTAGACAGGCTCGATGGTCGCTCTTTTTCTCCCGTTTTGATTTTGTGGTTTCATACCTTCCGGGATTTAAGAATGTGAAGGCTGACGCCCTGTCAAGGAGTTTTGTGCCTGACTCTCCGGGTGTTCCGGAGCCGGCGGGTATTCTTAAAGAAGGGGTAATTTTGTCTGCCATTTCCCCTGATTTGCGGCGTGTGCTGCAAAAGTTTCAGGCTGATAGACCTGACCGTTGTCCTACGGAGAAACTGTTTGTCCCTGATAGATGGACTAGTAGAGTTATCTCTGAGATTCATTGTTCAGTGTTGGCTGGTCATCCTGGAATCTTTGGTACCAGAGATTTGGTGGCTAGATCCTTTTGGTGGCCTTCTTTGTCACGGGATGTGCGTTCTTTTGTGCAGTCCTGTGGGACTTGTGCTGGGGCTAAGCCCTGCTGTTCTCGTGCCAGTGGGTTGCTTTTGCCCTTGCCGATCCCGAAGAGGCCCTGGACGCATATTTCCATGGATTTTATTTCTGATCTCCCTGTTTCTCAAAGGATGTCGATCATTTGGGTGGTTTGTGATCGCTTCTCTAAGATGGTCCATTTGGTACCCTTGCCTAAATTGCCTTCCTCCTCTGATTTGGTGCCATTGTTTTTCCAGCATGTGGTTCGTTTGCATGGCATTCCAGAGAACATTGTCTCAGACAGGGGTTCCCAGTTTGTTTTGAGGTTTTGGCGGTCCTTTTGCGCTAAGATGGGCATTGATTTGTCTTTTTCTTCGGCTTTCCATCCTCAGACTAATGGCCAAACCGAACGAACTAATCAGACTTTGGAGACATATCTGAGATGCTTTGTTTCTGCTGATCAGGATGATTGGGTGTCCTTCTTGCCTTTGGCTGAGTTCGCCCTTAATAATCGGGCCAGCTCGGCTACTTTAGTTTCTCCATTTTTCTGTAATTCTGGTTTCCATCCTCGTTTCTCTTCAGGGCAGGTTGAGCCTTTGGACTGTCCTGGTGTGGATGCAGTGGTGGACAGGTTGCAGCAGATTTGGACTCATGTGGTGGACAATTTGACATTGTCCCAGGAGAAGGCTCAACGTTTCGCTAACCGCCGGCGTTGTGTTGGTCCCCGACTTCGTGTTGGGGATTTGGTTTGGTTGTCATCTCGTCACGTTCCTATGAAGGTTTCCTCTCCTAAGTTTAAGCCTCGTTTCATTGGGCCATATAAGATTTCTGAAGTTCTTAATCCTGTGTCATTTCGTTTGGACCTTCCAGCTTCTTTTGCCATCCATAATGTGTTCCATAGGTCGTTGTTGCGGAGATACGTGGTGCCTATGGTTCCCTCCGTTGATCCTCCTGCCCCGGTGTTGGTCGAGGGGGAGTTGGAGTATGTGGTGGAGAAGATTTTGGATTCTCATGTTTCGAGACGGAAACTCCAGTACCTGGTCAAGTGGAAGGGTTATGGTCAGGAAGATAATTCCTGGGTTTTTGCCTCTGATGTTCATGCTGCCGATCTTGTTCGTGCCTTTCATTTGGTTCATCCTGGTCGGCCTGGGGGCTCTGGTGAGGGTTCGGTGACCCCTCCTCAAGGGGGGGTACTGTTGTGAATTCTGTTGTCAAGCTCCCTCCTGTGGTCGTGAATGGTACTTCGGCGAGTTCCGTCTATGGATTCCCTCTGGTGGCTATGAGTGAAGCTGCGGCTTCTGAGGTTCCTTACACAGGTGACGTGGTTTATCCTTTGGTTGGCTGTTCTATTTAACTCCTCTCAGATCGTTACTCCATGCCAGCTGTCAATGTTTTTGCATTTGTTCAGTTCGCTCCTGGATCTCTCTGGTGACCTGCCTTCTCCTGCAGAAGCTAAGTTCCTGATAGTCATTATTTGTTCTTTGTTTTCTTGTCCAGCTGGTTATCATGATTTTGTCTTGCTAGCTGGAAGCTCTGGGATGCAGAGTGGCCCCTTCCGCACCGTGAGTCGGTGCGGAGGTCTTTTTTGCACACTCTGCGTGGTCTTTTGTAGGTTTTTGTGCTGATCGCAAAGTTACCTTTCCTATCCTCTGTCTATTTAGTTAGTCTGGCCTCCCTTTGCTGAAACCTGTTTCATTTCTGCATTTGTGACTTTCATCTTTACTCACAGTCAATATATGTGGGGGGCTTCCTTTACCTTTGGGGAATTTCTCTGAGGCAAGGTAGGCTTTATTTTCCTTCTCTAGGGCTAGATAGCCCTTAGGCTGTGACGAGGCGCCTAGGTCTGATCAGGAGCGCTCCACGGCTATTTCTAGTGTGTGTGATAGGATTAGGGCTTGCGGTCAGCAGAGTTCCCACATCCCAGAGTTCGTCCTGTATGTGGTTTACTATCAGGTCATTCCGGGTGCTCCTAACCACCAGGTCATAACAGTACAGCTGGCCCAAAGTATTAATGCATCTCAATAGAGGGATAAGAGAACTTCTGAGACCATTTTTTTTTCTTTGCACTGTGTTTTGTCTTTCTTTTCCCCTAGACCTTTGGGTGGTTCAGAACACAGGTGTAGAGATGGACATTCAAGGTCTGTCCTCTTGTGTGGATCATCTCACTGCAAGAGTACAAAACATTCAAGATTTTGTGGTTCAGAATCCTATGTTAGAGCCTGGAATTCCTATTCCTGACTTATTTTCTGGGGATAGATCTAGGTTCTTGAATTTCAAAAATAATTGTAAACTGTTTCTAGCTTTGAAACCCCGCTCCTCTGGTGACCCCGCTCAACAAGTAAAAATCATTATTTCTTTGTTACGTGGTGACCCTCAAGACTGGGCATTTTCCCTTGCGCCAGAAGATCCGGCATTGCGTGATGTTGATGCGTTTTTTCTGGCGCTTGGATTGCTTTATGATGAACCAAATTCAGTGGATCAGGCAGAGAAAATCTTGCTGGCTTTGTGTCAGGGTCAGGATGAAGCGGAGGTGTACTGTCAGAGATTTAGAAAGTGGTCTGTGCTTACTCAGTGGAATGAATGTGCCCTGGCGGCAATTTTCAGAAAGGGTCTTTCTGAAGCCCTTAAGGATGTCATGGTTGGATTTCCCGCACCTGCTGGTCTGAATGAGTCTATGTCTTTGGCCATTTAGATCGATCGGCGCATGCATGAGTGCAAAGCTGTGCACCATCTGGCGGTGTTCTCTGAGCATAGGCCTGAGCCTATGCAGTGTGATAGGACTTTGACCAGAGCTGAACAGCAGGAACACAGACGTCGGAATGGGCTGTGTTTTTACTGTGGTGAATCCACTCATGCTATCTCCGATTGTCCTAAGCGCACTAAGCGGTTCGCTAGGTCTGCCACCATTGGTACAGTACAGTCTAAATTTCTTTTGTCCGTTACTCTGATTTGCTCTTTGTCGTCCTATTCTGTTATGGCATTTGTGGATTCAGGCGCTGCCCTGAATTTGATGGACTTGGAGTTTGCCAGGCGCTGTGGTTTTTTCTTGGAGCCCTTGCAGTATCCTATTCCATTGAGAGGAATTGATGCTACGCCTTTGGCCAAGAATAAGCCTCAGTACTGGACTCAATTGACCATGTGCATGGCTCCTGCACATCAGGAGGATATTCGCTTTTTGGTCTTGCATAATCTGCATGATGTGGTCGTTTTGGGGTTGCCATGGCTACAGGTCCATAATCCAGTGTTGGATTGGAAATCTATGTCTGTGTCCAGCTGGGGTTGTCAGGGGGTACATGGTGATGTTCCATTGCTGTCAATTTCGCCTTCCACTCCTTCTGAAGTCCCTGAGTTTTTATCAGATTACCGGGATGTATTTGAAGAGCCCAAATCCGGTGCCCTACCTCCTCATAGGGATTGCGACTGGGCTATTAATTTGATTCCTGGTAGTAAGTTAACTAAGGGCCGTCTGTTTAATTTATCTGTGCCAGAGCACGCCGCTATGCGGAGTTATATAAAGGAATCCTTGGAGAAGGGTCATATTCGTCCGTCGTCGTCAATATTGGAAGCAGGGTTCTTTTTTGTGGCCAAGAAGGATGGTTCTTTGAGACCTTGTATTGATTACCGCCTTCTTAATAAGATCACGGTCAAATTTCAGTATCCTTTGCCGCTGCTGTCTGATTTATTTGCTCGGATTAAGGGGGCTAGTTGGTTCACCAAGATAGATCTGCATGGTGCGTATAATCTTGTGCGAATTAAACAGGGTGATGAATGGAAAACGGCATTTAATACGCCCAAGGGGCATTTTGAGTACCTGGTTATGCCATTCGGGCTTTCTAATGCTCCATCTGTGTTTCAGTCCTTTATGCATGACATCTTCCGAGAGTACCTGGATAGATTCATGATTGTATATTTGGATGACATTTTGGTCTTTTCGGATGATTGGGAGTCTCATGTGAAGCAGGTCAGAATGGTGTTCCAGGTCCTTCGTGCGAATTCCTTGTTTGTGAAGGGGTCAAAGTGTCTCTTTGGAGTTCAGAAGGTTTCATTTTTGGGTTTCATTTTTTCCCCTTCTACTATCGAGATGGACCCTGTTAAAGTTCAGGCCATTTACGATTGGACTCAGCCGACATCTGTGAAGAGCTTGCAGAAGTTTCTGGGCTTTGCTAATTTTTATCGTCGCTTCATCGCTGATTTTTCCAGTGTTGCTGGACCGTTGACTGATTTGACCAGGAAAGGTGCTGATGTGGTCAATTGGTCCTCTGCGGCTGTAGAGGCTTTTCAGGAGTTGAAGCGATGTTTTGCTTCTGCCCCTGTGTTGTGCCAGCCAGATGTTTTGCTCCCTTTTCAGGTTGAGGTTGATGCTTCTGAAATTGGAGCAGGGGCTGTGTTGTCGCAAAGAAGTTCTGATGGCTCGGTGATGAAACCCTGTGCCTTCTTTTCTAGAAAATTCTCGCCTGCTGAGCGCAATTATGATGTGGGCAATCGGGAGTTGTTGGCCATGAAGTGGGCATTCGAGGAGTGGCGACATTGGCTTGAAGGAGCTAAACATCGCGTGGTGGTCTTGACTGATCACAAGAATTTAACTTATCTCGAGTCTGCCAAGCGGTTGAATCCTAGACAGGCTCGATGGTCGCTCTTTTTCTCCCGTTTTGATTTTGTGGTTTCATACCTTCCGGGATCTAAGAATGTGAAGGCTGACGCCCTGTCAAGGAGTTTTGTGCCTGACTCTCCGGGTGTTCCGGAGCCGGCGGGTATTCTTAAAGAAGGGGTAATTTTGTCTGCCATTTCCCCTGATTTGCGGCGTGTGCTGCAAAAGTTTCAGGCTGATAGACCTGACCGTTGTCCTACGGAGAAACTGTTTGTCCCTGATAGATGGACTAGTAGAGTTATCTCTGAGATTCATTGTTCAGTGTTGGCTGGTCATCCTGGAATCTTTGCTACCAGAGATTTGGTGGCTAGATCCTTTTGGTGGCCTTCTTTGTCACGGGATGTGCGTTCTTTTGTGCAGTCCTGTGGGACTTGTGCTGGGGCTAAGCCCTGCTGTTCTCGTGCCAGTGGGTTGCTTTTGCCCTTGCCGATCCCGAAGAGGCCCTGGACGCATATTTCCATGGATTTTATTTCTGATCTCCCTGTTTCTCAAAGGATGTCGGTCATTTGGGTGGTTTGTGATCGCTTCTCTAAGATGGTCCATTTGGTACCCTTGCCTAAATTGCCTTCCTCCTCTGATTTGGTGCCATTGTTTTTCCAGCATGTGGTTCGTTTGCATGGCATTCCAGAGAACATTGTCTCAGACAGGGGTTCCCAGTTTGTTTTGAGGTTTTGGCGGTCCTTTTGCGCTAAGATGGGCATTGATTTGTCTTTTTCTTCGGCTTTCCATCCTCAGACTAATGGCCAAACCGAACGAACTAATCAGACTTTGGAGACATATCTGAGATGCTTTGTTTCTGCTGATCAGGATGATTGGGTGTCCTTCTTGCCTTTGGCTGAGTTCGCCCTTAATAATCGGGCCAGCTCGGCTACTTTAGTTTCTCCATTTTTCTGTAATTCTGGTTTCCATCCTCGTTTCTCTTCAGGGCAGGTTGAGCCTTCGGACTGTCCTGGTGTGGATGCAGTGGTGGACAGGTTGCAGCAGATTTGGACTCATGTGGTGGACAATTTGACATTGTCCCAGGAGAAGGCTCAACGTTTCGCTAACCGCCGGCGTTGTGTTGGTCCCCGACTTCGTGTTGGGGATTTGGTTTGGTTGTCATCTCGTCACGTTCCTATGAAGGTTTCCTCTCCTAAGTTTAAGCCTCGTTTCATTGGGCCATATAAGATTTCTGAAGTTCTTAATCCTGTGTCATTTCGTTTGGACCTTCCAGCTTCTTTTGCCATCCATAATGTGTTCCATAGGTCGTTGTTGCGGAGATACGTGGTGCCTATGGTTCCCTCCGTTGATCCTCCTGCCCCGGTGTTGGTCGAGGGGGAGTTGGAGTATGTGGTGGAGAAGATTTTGGATTCTCATGTTTCGAGACGGAAACTCCAGTACCTGGTCAAGTGGAAGGGTTATGTTCAGGAAGATAATTCCTGGGTTTTTGCCTCTGATGTTCATGCTGCCGATCTTGTTCGTGCCTTTCATTTGGTTCATCCTGGTCGGCCTGGGGGCTCTGGTGAGGGTTCGGTGACCCCTCCTCAAGGGGGGGTACTGTTGTGAATTCTGTTGTCAAGCTCCCTCCTGTGGTCGTGAATGGTACTTCGGCGAGTTCCGTCTATGGACTCCCTCTGGTGGCTATGAGTGAAGCTGCGGCTTCTGAGGTTCCTTACACAGGTGACGTGGTTTATCCTTTGGTTGGCTGTTCTATTTAACTCCTCTCAGATCGTTACTCCATGCCAGCTGTCAATGTTTTTGCATTTGTTCAGTTCGCTCCTGGATCTCTCTGGTGACCTGCCTTCTCCTGCAGAAGCTAAGTTCCTGATAGTCATTATTTGTTACTCTGTTTTCTTGTCCAGCTGGTTATCATGATTTTGTCTTGCTAGCTGGAAGCTCTGGGATGCAGAGTGGCCCCTTCCGCACCGTGAGTCGGTGCGGAGGTCTTTTTTGCACACTCTGCGTGGTCTTTTGTAGGTTTTTGTGCTGATCGCAAAGTTACCTTTCCTATCCTCTGTCTATTTAGTTAGTCTGGCCTCCCTTTGCTGAAACCTGTTTCATTTCTGCATTTGTGACTTTCATCTTTACTCACAGTCAATATATGTGGGGGGCTTCCTTTACCTTTGGGGAATTTCTCTGAGGCAAGGTAGGCTTTATTTTCCTTCTCTAGGGCTAGATAGCCCTTAGGCTGTGACGAGGCGCCTAGGTCTGGTCAGGAGCGCTCCACGGCTATTTCTAGTGTGTGTGTGATAGGATTAGGGCTTGCGGTCAGCAGAGTTCCCACATCCCAGAGTTCGTCCTGTATGTGGTTTAACTATCAGGTCATTCCGGGTGCTCCTAACCACCAGGTCATAACAGTGATGTAAGGTAGACAGCCAACCTAAAATCAACTGTCCTGCCGCTGTTTGAAGTAATGCTTGGAGTCTGTCACTTCCTCGGCGTTCCGGCCACCGGCTACGTGCCTCAGTAGGATGTTGCCGATCTCGGGGCACGACTCCTACTGGATATCTCCTGGTGCTGCGATTTCGTTTCTCACTTCTCCACAATATCCTTCGCTTCGTGTCCTTCCTTAGGATGCCGCCGCAAGGTAGTGCAGGCGCGGCTCCGTACGTTCTGTCCTTTCTGCTAGGTACCTGCCAGGAACCCACCCCTGACAGGTCCTCCCTGGAGCTCTCCCAGGCTGCGTTCTGATCTAACTTCCTATCCAACCCCCAGTTTTACCAGTGTGAGGAGTGGCCTAATACATAGTGCCTTTTGCTCCCCCTGGTGGCCGGAGTGTGAAGTGTAATGTGTGTCTGTGATACCTGGTCAGGTGAACTCCTTTAGTGCAATCAGACATAACATCACTCCCTTTAGTGGCAGAGCGACATTACTGCAACGACCAGGACTCTGGGGCGCTGCACTCCCCCCCGGTTAAATCCAGTACTCTCGGACTGGGAAAAGAAGAACAACAATACATGTTAGGAAAAAGACATACAAAGTTTTGAAATGCTATGAATAAGTAAATATAACAATGCTTCCCTTTATGGGAGGTGAGATCACTTGAACATTACAAACAGAAACATTTTAAATAACATTCTAATCTACTGACTATCCATAATTTCCTATTACCCAGCCGGGTATTCTACTAAGTGCAAATCTTTGAACAATAATTTAACTTTTCCTTTAAGGGCGTATAGGCTGAACCCACTAAAGGCTTACTACAAAACACTATGGTACAAAACTAACATTCTCTTTACTTCTTCGACTTCACACATGCAGGACCGCCTAGCTACTCGCCTGGGTCTACTGCATCCCTTCTTCTAGGTCCACGGCAAACCATCTCTCTATGGTTCTCAGGAAGACTCTCTAACCCCTACGGGTTCACTTACTAGCTCTCTAGCTACATGTAAACATTATTACTATCTTACTACTTAAGGTAACATTATCAAGTGCAACCAATAAACATTCCCTTTAAGAGGAAAAATCAGTCTTTTCTGAGGTAGTGCAATCAATCAACAAGTCACTAATAAACTTTAAGACAAGAGAAACTTTCACGTTGTCATCAGGAACAGTTTCTTCGCAAAGTCTTCTTCCTTTGTAAAACCAGTAGGGAGCACCTTTAAGAAGGTGCAAACTATTTACAAAACTAGTTCGTGAATCATTCACCATCCATGATTCGGCAGTCTTTTGAAACACTGATAACTTTGTGCAAAAGAAAACATAAAACAATAGGGATCCCGGGTCAACACAGGGATGCCTTTAAGAAATAACCCTAGACGGGTTTAAGGCAGCAAAAGCAGGAAACAGTTAACTATTTACAGTTTCGGTTCTCCGAGGTTTAGTGCTGTAACGGCTTCACCTCACACACCATCCTTCTCAGTCGAGAGCGGTGGGGCTCAAGGTTACCCGACGAGTCTGAGCAACTTGGGAGTCCGCAGTGGAGGTCGCAGTCATTCCCTCCGCGACGGGTTCAGCCTCCCTGGCCGGGGTCGCAGCAAGAAGGGCTGCGCACCTTTTGACACCGTGGGTCCACCAGCCAGCTCCTCTCTGCGATCGGATGTAAGTCACCGCGTCTCCATGTCGTAGGTCGCGGTCGGAGTCAGCTTGCCCCCAGCAGGGATTCACCTCGTCCCGGGTGACACGTACCATCAACGGCGTCCCGATCTCCTGGACGACTCCCCTCCCCTCCTGGGGATTGAAGAGGACTACGACACCCCACTGTGGTAGAGGATGATCCTCCCTCAGGTCGACCAAGGCCCCGGGTTTGGTTTCCTCTTTTCACTCCACCGATCGGTGCCGCCGGTACTCCTCCCAGGTGAGGACCCTTAGATCTGGCCCTCTCGGTCCACGATGGGGTAGCGATGCGGCTGGGCCCCCTGCAGCCACAGCAAGCAGTGGATCAACCAAGGGGCACAGGCAGATCCCAGGGACCCATTCGGGTTCGGCACTCCCGTGGGGTCTAAACCGACCTCGGCCGATCCATGGTTCAGGCGGAGAGATCGGGGTCGTCAGCGTGGCGAGCTGTGCCTCCCTCCGAGCATCCTTCCAGCGGGTGACCAGCCTCCGGACCCTGGTCACGTCCAGCCCGCCTTCCAAGGGCTGAGCATCGGTCCCTTCTCGTACCAGTGGACCGGAGTCCTCTCCCTCCTGCAAGGGATCAGGCCGGACCGGGATGTTTCCACGTGGATGCCTGGGGGTCGCCATGTCAGTCTCTCCGTCTTCTTCATATTCCTCCCACGCGCTCTTTCGGGGGCGGCACCGTCTCCAGAGCTCCCGTCCTCCATAGAGAAGCAGGAGGCGGGTTTCTGCTGCTGACGGACACGTCTCCAAGATGCAAAAATACTTAGACTGGGCGGCCATTACTTTTTGCGCTTCTCAGTTCGTTCACGCCCACAACTCCGCGCCCTTCTTCTTCTCCTGCGCTCCTCGTGGCGTGGCAATGGCGGCGGTTTTGCCGGGAATCTTGGCGGAAGATAGCAATACACAGTCTTTGCAATAAATCACAGTTCAAGAACAATTCAATCACAGTTCCAAGGCACACATGACCTGATTCTTCAGGCTTAAGTACAATCCTGTTCGTGATGCCAAATTGGAGCGCCCCCAGACACAGGGCTGCGGGGTACTCGGTACCGGTCCTCTCTGTCTCGGTGCTGGGGTTGTCACGGTGGCTGGACCCGGTCTGTGACCCTGCTAAGGGGCGTCCAATAAAATGGTGATGTAGTTCGTCAAGGGTTTGTGACGCCACCTGTGGTATTCGGTCAGGGTGACCTACGCTGCTTAGGGGTTCCGCTGGGGTGATGGAATGGCAGCTAGATGGTATACCTTCCCACAGGTGAAGTATATCCCCAGGGCTTCCCAGTAGTGTAGGTGGCGATGGTGTGAGGCGCAGTTAATAACGAGGACACAGGGTTGCAGTCTCTTTACCTTTTTACTGAAGACGACGGGATCCGCAATCCAGAGCACTGCTAACAGGGCTGGCTGAGTCCGGCCGGTCCGAAGGCACATCCAGAGTTCCCTTTGCAGGTGGAAATCAGTGCCTACCAACTGGCGCCTGTGTGTTGTAGTTCTTCCCTGCTGAGCATTCGGGATAGTCCTCACAACTTTCGTATCTGTTCTTTCTCTTTCTCTCGGTCCCCCAAGTTTATATCTGGACAGGACTCACCCATTTGACGGGAAGGCTCGGAGCTATTCTGGGACCCTAGAGACGCCCCTCTCCAATTTTGCCCCCTATGTCTGCTTAGGTGATGTAAGGTAGACAGCCAACCTAAAATCAACTGTCCTGCCGCTGTTTGAAGTAATGCCTGGAGTCTGTTACTTCCTCGGCGTTCCGGCCACCAGCTACGTTCCTCAGTAGGATGTTGCCATTCTCGGGGCACGACTCCTACTGGATATCTCCTGGTGCTGCGATTTCGTTTCTCACTTCTCCACAATATCCTTCGCTTCGTGTCCTTCCTTAGGATGCCGCCGCAAGGTAGTGCAGGTGCGGCTCCGTACGTTCTGTCCTTTCTGCTAGGTACCTGCCAGGAACCCACCCCTGACAGATCCTCCCAGGAGCTCTCCCAGGCTGCGTTCTGATCTAACTTCCTATCCAACCCCCAGCTTTACCAGTGTGAGGAGTGGCCTAATACATAGTGCCTTTTGCTCCCCCTGGTGGCCGGAGTGTGAAGTGTAATGTGTGACTGTGATACCTGGTCAGGTGAACTCCTTTAGTGCAATCAGACATAACATCAATCCCCTTAGTGGCAGAGCGACATTACTGCAACGACCAGGACTCTTGGGCGCTGCACTTGCATGCAGTGTCAAGATCAATGCAAGAATGAAACATATTGATGTTTGACATACTGTCTCCAACAGTAGTGTTGTATTGGCAATAATGCATTGTTAAAAACAAAGAACCAGGAAGTTCCTGCTCACTCACTGTGTGTGTAGCTGGAGCTCACTTTTACTTTAATTTTGCAAACTGACAGACAAGTTGCTAGGATCCTAAGCTGTAAGAAATACCAGCTGTAAACTGCGCTATCCTTGCTCCTGAATAAATATATGTTCACTGTTGGACAGTACAGAGATTATTCCGCTGCCAATATGTAGTATTGACTAAACTGGCGATGGAACAACACAGTCACATTGAATAATAGTTCAAGTAGGAGATGTAATAAAAGGCCTAGGTAAGTTGCATGATTGTTTATTTGATATTTTAAATGACTGCTCCCCTTATGTAAGTTAAATTATGTATCATTGTATCCTTTTGTGATCTTCTTTGCACAAATGTCATCATGTCATTTTGAAAACATCATGTTGATTTGTAATTTGGCTTTAACATTCTAAGTCCAAGTGAAAGCAATACTCAAGCCATGGTTCCCTAGTGTTTTTCACCACAGGGCATTTTTCCTCTTCTGAGTGCTGTAGGATGACTCTTCATGAGTTAGGAGTTCACTGTATTGTATAGATGTTTGTGTGGACTTGAAGTTTCTAAATGAAATCATGCAAATAAAAAACAAAACAAATAGAAAAAAAATTATAAATACATTAAAAAGGGCAAAATTATTTTAATAAAGTTAGCTTGGTCTATTATTTTCACAGCTATGATGTTGCGGTTGTAGTGGTCAGGTGGAAGAGGGCAGTGGAATAATTTTAATTAATTGAAGCTGACAAACAATGATGGGGAATAGGATGAGCTTTGATGGATATCCTAAACAATGTGATAATGGAAATGTCATCCACGGCAGCTTAGCTTTTAAGAACAGGAATAAGATAGGTAGGGTCATTGGTGGTCTTGAAATGTATTAGTGCAACACCCGCTAGGGCCATGGTGTATTCAGAAACGGGTCTGATTGTTCTTAAAGGGGTGGTCACAGTAGCGGTGACCTGGTACGTGGCCCTGGGCATGCAATGAAAAGGGATGGATGATGAAAAGGAATAAAGTTTATATATGAAAAGGGGATTATTCGTGACGCCACCTGTGGTACTCGGCCAGGGATGGCCGACGCTGCTTAAAGGGACTGCTAGGGACGATGGTGATGCAGCTGGGATGGTTCTGCTCCCCACAGGTGGAGCAGGGCCCCAGGGCTACCAGAACAGTTTATGAGGGATGGTGGATGTTGGAGTGCAGGAATGAGGGTACAGGAATAACTAGAGGATTCAAGGGTTGCCGTTTCCTTTACCTTTAATCCCAGGCTGCAGGTGCAGTCCACGGCACAAGTCACAGCTGGTGATGGAGATCTGGGCACCCTGGAAGCAAGTCAGGATCCACCTAGCCAGGTGGGTTTGTAGGCCTCCCTGCTGCGCTGTTCTCTGGGTGCTTGGTGCTTTTAGTTCTCCTCAAGTCCCTCTCTCAGTCTGTCCACTAAGTGAAACACTAACCGCATGGCCGGCAGCTTGAGCTTGTTCCAGGTATCACTCCATGGTGGTGACTCCAGGCTCTCGTATGCTGCTGTGCCTTCAGGTGTCCAATGGGGCCAGGAGACTTGCAATCTCCTGTCCTACGGATTTGGTTGTGGGACTTGCAGTTCCCACACAACCATGGACTATGGTGTCCAATTTTCAGTGCTCAGTCATGGGGTGAGCTCAGTCGCAGCTCCTACCCCACAGATTCTCCTCACTTCTTGCCTCTTCTTCCTTCACTGTCTGCTTTCTGACTAACACTAACTAACCCTGCCTCCAGACCAGAACTTATAGGGAAGTTCCCCCGAAAACCAGGTTAGAGCTCCTCCTTCTGGTCTGGAGTCAGGAAAGGTGTTGCATGCTGACTGTATTACCTGCTAAGGGGATCCCTCTTGATTCCAGGCACGGCATACCTCCCCCCGAGGAAGGCAATGCCACTGTGGCAACCAGACTCCTGGGGTGCCACATTCCCCTCTAGTGAAGTTCAGTTCTGCCGAACTGAGGAAATATAGCAAACATGTTAACAGGTGAACATTTAGAACTATTACAAGATTTTAAAAAGATAAAAATTGCAAAAGCGTTGAAAACAATAAGAAATTGACAATTAAGTTCCTAAGGGCAACATTGGTCCATTTGCGTTACCCTTCGGACTTTTGAGCTTTCTCGGTGGGAACCGCCCCAACCCACCTTTGCTTCATTCCTGGGCGTGGCTATGGGACTCTAGACCTGACAATTTCTGGCTCTTGGCCACGCCTACGGTTTATATTTACGTGAGGTCAGGGAACTATATACAATGAAGGTCCTGACCGCATATAGTCCTGTGGCCCAATTGTCCTTCAACAGGTTATTACGAAAAATTTTAAAAGTTCATACAGTAAGTCTCTATAGGCTCTTAAGCTTAACGGTTGCAATTATACATATTTCAACTTATTTACATTATTAATACAGCGACATTTTAGTCCCTATACCGGGCTGGGATCTGACCTCTGGTACTACTGGGTGGATTTACGCAGTATAGGTACCTCTGATGATCTAGCCTGGTCTGATGTGCCTGATGCTGCTGTTGTGAACCCACTAGTGTCTGTGCTACTGGTAGGCATGCAACTTACGGGTAAACTGGGCAACCGTCTGTCTTCTGTGACTCACCAGGGGCCTGGCAGATTCACCACTAGCAGGCGATAGATTCTCTTGCTCCGCTTCTGGTGTGGCGTCTGCTGCTTGAGCCGATGGGTCTAGAGTCTCTGCTGCTTCAGGTGCAGTAGGTTGGTGAAAGATCAGGACAGGTACTATGATGGCTTGGTTTACCTGTGTCCATGACTGGGGAAAGTCTCCAAGAACGGTATGGAATTTCTCTTCCTCCTCTCCTATAGTTTGAGGGGCATCTTGGTCTTCCTCTTTATTTCTTAATTGATCATTGCATATCTTCAGATGATCTCTTGACACTGCTGCTGAGGTTTCTCCTCCATCTTTACTGACGAGGCATACCTTGGTATTATCGAAGTTTGAAGGCATAACGGTGTATGGTTCAGCCTCCCACTGATCATCTAGTTTGTGCATCCATCTTTTCCTTTTGAGGACCTGCTTTCTAGGTACTAAAGGAGTAGCCGGAGCTTGCTGGTTGTAGTTATTTTACTGTTTCTGCCTGGCTTGGGAGAAACTTCATTCCACTCACTCTTGCACTTTGCGGTATTGCTGCTGCCGCCCTGTGTCCCAGTCTGCATCTGGTGATGTCGTCTCCCATGTGAAAGTCAATGGGCAACTTGCCAGGTCTCACTCTCATCAGGTAGGCCGGAGTGCAGTTGGTAGAGTTTACTGGGATATGGTTGTATAGGTCTACCAAGTCTGGCAATTTCTCTGGCCACTGGTTTCTCTCTTCTAGGGGCAAAGGTCTTCAACAGGTCAATTACCACCTGATTCATTTTCTCGCACATGCCATTTGTCTGCGGATGGTGCTGTGTTGTCCTGATTTTCTTCCAGCCATATAGGTTACAGAACTCCTAGAACACTTTGGCTTCAAAAGCTGGGCCTTGGTCAGTGAGCACTTGTTCAGGGTAACCGTGCGGTCAACAAAAGTTTTCTTGGAACACTTTGTCGGCCGTCTTTGCTGCTTGGTCTTTAACAGGCACGACTACCAGGAACCTAGAGTAATGGTCCACTATGGTGAGGGCTGGCTTGGGGCCAGCTTCACATGGTCCAAAGCTACCAGTTCGAGTGGTTGTTTGGTGATTATTGGCTGTAATGGGGCTCACTGTCTGTTGCGGTCTATCCTGCGCAAGTTGCATGGGCCATACTCTCGGCACCACTTCTCGATGGCTCTTCTCATGCCAACTCAGTAGAATCTTTCACGAAGTAGGACCTCCAACTTCTTCCACCCAAAATGTCCTGCTCCATCATGGTACGCTTCCAAGACCATTGGCGCATCCCGCTTCGAGACTACCACCTGCCATATCAGTTCATGAGTGTGTGAGTTGATGTTCCTCTGACACAGCTTACCCTCATAGATGAACAGCTTGCCCTTTTCCTTCCAGAACTATTGGGTCTGTTGTGGAGCGTCTGGACCAGGGTGCGAATCAGCTTGTGTCAGTAGCTCCTTTACTAAGCGGAGTGCTGGATCTCTATCCTGCATCTCTGCCCACTTATGGTGGGGCAATGGGTTTAACGTGGCCTCCTGCACGATGCAGTGCTTGTTCCTCACCCCCTGAGAGCGTTGGGCCGCAACTGGGTGGTGGAAGGCAGGTAACTCGATTTCTTCAAAAGCTTCTGTATCTTCTCCCTCGTCTTGTAAATTGGGCCTTCTGGACAGCGGATCAGAATTAGCATTTTTATGTCTCGCTCGGTACTTGAGAGTAAACTGGTAGTTGAACAGCCAGGCTATCCATCGCTGTTGCAGTCCACCCAGCTTTAAAAGGTGGGTTAGAGGATTATTGTCCATATAGATAGTAAACTTCGCTGACACCAGGTAGTGCTTGAAGCGCTCCATTAACACCCAAACTATATCGAGGTACTCCAGTTTAAAGGAACTGTAGTTGTCGGGGTTCCTTTCAGTGGGACAAAGCTTCCTGCTGGCATAGACAATCACTCTCTCCCTGCCTTTCTGAATTTGTGACAGCACTGCTCCTAATTCCACGTTGCTGGCGTCTGTGTAAAGTACTAATGGTTGGTCATAGTCTGGGTAGGCCAGGACTTCATCTCCCATGAGAGCCAGCTTCATCCGAGTGAAGGATTTTTCTAACCTGTTGTTCCACTCAAATGGAGGACTCCTGTTCTTAGCCTTCTTGGATTGGCCCACTAGCAAGTATTGCAGAGATGTGGCTATCTTGATGAAGCCCCTGATGAATCTCCGGTAGTAGCCTACCAACTTGAGGAACTGCTCTACTTCATGAATGTTGTTGGGTTTTGGCCAATCCCTGATAACAGTGACTTTGTCACGGTCTGGTGCCACACCTTCGGCGCTTGCCACATGACCTAGGTACTGCACCTTGGGCTTCAGCAGGTGGCATTTGGACAGCTTCACTTTCAGACCAAAGTTGGACAGGGCTTTAAACACCTCAGCCAGGTGCTTCAAGTGTTTTTCATAGGTCTTGGAGAAGACAATGATGTTATCCTGGTACAACAGAGCGGTTTCAAAGTTCTTGTGCCCGAAGCAACACTCCATCATCCTTTGGAATATTCCCGATGCATTGCAAAGCCCGAATGGCATGGATTAGAACCAGTGCCTACATGTAGCTGTTGACACCAAGCCTCCAACTGCCAGTCAGAGCCATTGTCCCCCACCTGGTTGGATGGAAGCAAGGGTTCTGCTGTCTGTATTGCATTGCTACTTACAGTGAATAGCTTAGCAAAGGTGGCATATTGGGGTAAATGGACCTCTTTTTCCCCACAATTCAGGATGCGTATCACCCCTTGCGGACATCGACTACCCCCCTGGCTGTCAGGACAGCGGGCCTACTATCAGAGTATACTGGTTCTACCAGGGCCTGGTAATCTTGACCCGAGGCCTATGGCTGCCCGACACCAAATTAACATTTCACTCCTTGGGGGTACAGCAATGGGGAACGGATCACTCACTCTAACACTGCCGACTTCTCCACCAGACAACTCCACCTGTTGTCTCTGCATCAGTGCTTTGGTCTCCTTTTGCAGGACTCATTGCTGACTGGAACTGGCGGTCTCGGCTACCTGTTGCAACAAAACAATAATTTCTGCAAGAAAATGTTCTATTACATTTGTACCTAAAGTGATCATAGGATGGCATTCTCGTTTGTCAATATTGACTATAATCAAACCTTGCGACTGCAATTCTACTCGGAAAATCTTTATGTTCACCTCTTTATACCCTACTTGTGGCAAAGGCTGACCATTGCTGGCGACTATTATCAGATCATTATCTGGGCCACGGGTAATATCAGAGCAGCCCAGTACCTTTTGTAAAGAATATATGGCATAGTCGTCACCTGGGAGCCAATGTCCAGTAAAGCTTTCATCGGGATGCCATCAATCACAATGGGCAGGACTCGTCGTCCTCACACGTACTTGTCTCGCCAACTGTGGGGGCCTGGACATCTTACTCCTGGCGGTTGGCCCTCTGCCCCTGGGGTTGCTCATTTAAATTGCAGAATCTTGCGATGTGTCCCACCTTGTTGCAGCGGTGACAGATGGGTTGTCCATCCTGGTCGTAGTGGTCATTGTTGTGAATTCTGCTCCTGGGCTCCCTCCGGTGGTTGTAAGTGGCACTTTTGTGAGTTCTGCTCTTGGGCTCCCTCTTGTGGTTTCAAGTGGTATGGCTGCTCCTTGGAGTTAGCTGTATTCAGCTGCCGTCTCCTCTCTCGCCTATTTAAGCCTGGCTGTTCCTTCAGCTTGTGCCACTTGTAAATGGTTCCTGGTTGGATACACATCTCTTTGGAGTTCCCTGTTTTCCTGACCAGTTCAGCAAAGCTAAGTTTTTGCTTACTTTTTCTGTCCATAGTTTGTGGACTTATCCATTCTGTGCTTTCTTTGTTTGTCCAGCATTTTCAGTTTGAATTATTTTCTGTCTTGCTGGAAGCTCTGGGAAGCAGAGTGACCCTCCACACCTTTAGTCAGGTGTGGAGATTTTTTGTTTACTCTGCGTGGACTTTTGTAGTGTTTTATACTGACCGCATAGTGTTCCATCCTGTCCTATCTATCAAGCTAGACTGGCCTCCTGTGCTCATCCTGGTTTCATTCTGTGTATGTCTTTTTCCTCTCCACTCACAGTCATTATTTGTGGGGGGCTAATCTATCCTTTGGAGATTTTCTCTGAGGCAAGATAGTTTTCCTGCTTCTGTCTTCGGGGGTAGTTGGCTCTTAGGCTGTGACGAGATGCCTAGGGAGAGTTAGGAGCATTCCACGGCTGCTTCTAGTGTTGTGTTGAGCTTAGGGTCTGCGGTCAGTGCAGTTACCACTTCCCTCGGAGCTTGTTCCATGTTGCTCCTAGACCACCGCATCATAACAGTACAAGTGGCCAAAAATGAATTAGTTGCATCTCAAAAGAAGGAAAAGAAAGTTCTGAACCATTTTTTTTTCTGTGCTCTAGTTTGTCTTTTTTTTTCCTCTTGATATCTGGGTGGTTCAGGATATATGCTTTGGCATGGATGTTCAAGGTTTGTTTTCTCGTGTGGATCAACTTGCTGCAAGAGTACAGAGCATCCAGGACTATGTTGTCCAGACTCCGGCTTTAGAGCCTAGAATTCCTACTCCTGATTTGTTTTTTGGGGACAGATCCAAGTTTTTGAACTTTAAAAATAACTGCAGATTGTTTTTTGCTTTGAAACCCCGTTCTTCTGGTGATCCCATTCAACAGGTAAAAATCATCATATCCTTGCTGCGGGGTGACCCTCAAGACTGGGCTTTTTCTCTGGAAGCAGGGGATCCGGCATTATTGAATGTTGATGCAATTTTTCAAGCGCTCGGATTATTGTACGACGAACCTAATTCTGTGGATCATGCAGAAAAAACCCTGTTAGCCCTGTGTCAAGGTCAGGAAGAGGCAGAGTTATACTGCCAGAAATTTAGAAAATGGTCTGTGCTCACTAAATGGAATGAAGAGGCTCTGGCTGCTATTTTCAGAAAGGGTCTTTCTGAAGCCCTTAAAGATGTTATGGTGGGCTTTCCTACGCCTGCCAGTTTGGGCGAATCTATGTCTCTAGCCATTCAGACCGATCGGCGTCTGCATGAGGGCAAAGCTGTGCACCATATGGCAGTATCCTCTGAGCAAAGTCCTGAACCTATGCAATGTGATAGGATTTTGACTAGAATAGAACGGCAGGAATTCAGACGTCAGAATAGGCTGTGTTTCTACTGTGGTGATTCTGCTCATGTTATCTCTGATTGCCCTAAGCGTACTAAGAGAGTCGCTAGGTCTGTTACCATTAGTACTATACAGCCTAAATTTCTCTTATCTGTAACCCTGATTTGCTCATTGTCGTCCTTTTCTGTCATGGCATTTGTGGATTCAGGCGCTGCCCTGAACTTAATGGACTTAGAATTCGCCAGGCGCTGTGGTTTTTCCTTACAGCCTTTGCAAAGCCCTATTCCTTTGAAGGGTATTGATGCTACACCCCTGGCCAAGAATAATCCTCAGTACTGGACACATGCGGAGTTATGTTAAGGAGTCTTTGGAGAAGGGGCATATTCGGCCCTCTTCGTCACCTTTGGGAGCGGGTTTCTTTTTTGTTGCTAAGAAGGATGGCTCCTTGAGACCCTGTATTGATTATCGTCTTCTTAATAAAATCACGGTCAAATTCCAATACCCCTTGCCCTTGCTTACGGATTTGTTTGCTCAGATTAAGGGGGCTAGGTGGTTTACTAAGATTGACCTCCGAGGGGCATATAATCTTGTTTGTATTAAACAGGGTGACGAATGGAAAACTGCATTTAATACGCCCGAAGGCCATTTTGAATATGTTGTGATGCCATTTGGGCTTTCTAATGCTCCATCTGTGTTCCAGTCTTTCATGCATGATATTTTCCACAATTATCTTGATAAATTCATGGTCGTATATTTGGATGATATTTTGATTTTTTCCGATGATTGGGAGTCTCATGTGAAGCAGGTCAGGATGGTGTTCCAGATCCTTTGTGATAATGCTTTATTTGTGAAGGGGTCTAAGTGCCTATTCGGAGTTCAGAAGGTCTCTTTTTTGGGTTTTATTTTTTCTCCCTCGTCTATAGAAATGGATCCTGTTAAGGTCCAAGCTATTCGTGACTGGATCAAACCCACATCTGTGAAGGGCCTTCAAAAATTTTTGGGCTTTGCTAATTTCTATCGCCGTTTCATTGCCAACTTTTCCAGTGTGGTTAAGCCCCTTACTGATTTGACGAAGAAAGGCGCTGATGTTACGAATTGGTCCTCAGAGGCTGTTGAGGCCTTTCAGGAGCTTAAACGCCGATTTACTTCTGCCCCTGTGTTGCGTCAGCCGGATGTTTCTCTTCCTTTTCAAGTTGAGGTCGACGCTTCTGAGATTGGGGCAGGGGCTGTTTTGTCTCAGAGGGAATCTGATGGTTCTTTGATGAAACCGTGTGCTATTTTTTCCAGAAAGTTTTCGCCTGCAGAACGCAATTATGATGTCGGCAATCGGGAGTTGTTGGCTATGAAGTGGGCGTTTGAGGAGTGGCGACATTGGCTTGAGGGTGCTAAACACCGCGTTGTGGTCCTGACCGATCATAAGAATCTGATTTACCTCGAGTCGGCCAAGCGGCTGAATCCTAGACAGGCTCGGTGGTCCCTGTTTTTCTCCCGTTTTGATTTTGTGGTCTCGTATCTTCCGGGATCTAAGAATGTTAAGGCTGATGCCCTCTCTAGGAGTTTTTCGCCTGATTCTCCTGGAGTCCTTGAGCCGGTTGGCATTCTTAAGGAGGGGGTGATTCTTTCTGCTATTGTTCTGCCCATTCTAGTGAAGGTCAGGTTTCGTATCTAGCTTTAAAAAGGTTTTATACCATAGTTTTGGTTTTGCTGTGTTATAGCACCACCCAGTGGTGGTTAAATTTACTACCTGTGTTTTTCAGTAATTATTAGAGTGTTGCATTCTGGGATTCACCAAGGTATCATGGGTAGGGGAAACTCCATTTTCTCTCTGTGTATTTCCCTGGACACACGTGTTAATCTGCTGTGTTGAACTACCTCACTTACTTCCCATTCCGGTTAAGTTTATCCGGTAAGACCATTATCCCTGTTCTTGCTATGTAATGTTGTACAGAGTGTGATTAACTGTATAGCAGCCAGTACACAGGAAATGTGATTTCAGTTACCTGCTGTATGTAGTTATTATAGAAGTTGCATCATCCTGTATGCTTTCCCTGTTAGTTGCAGTCATGTTATTATTTGCCCAATACTTACTCAAATCATTTGTATTCTTATAGTTTTACTGCGCTCATGTTTACCAATAAACAAGTTAGACTACAGAGAACAGTCTGCTTATTTGGGAGACAGAAGTGGTTTATGCCATATGTCGGATCACACACCGTATCAACGTGTATGAAGACAGAACGGATTCTAGATACCAGCGGAGGCCAGTAAAACGCAGGCTAGATACCAGCAAGCAGTAAAACAGAAGCTAAATACCAGCGGAGGCTAGCAAAACCAGGCTAGACGCCAGCAATAACAAGACCACTTACACAGCCGCTTGTACCACACCGCACAGCCTGCAGATACTGCAGCGGCCGCCATATTGCCCGCCAAGCGCTACACGTCTCAGTCTACGCTGAAGTCATTTCTACCCGCTCTGAGACGTCCTACAGCCTGCAAACGGACACACAATGTCTGCAAGTCGAGCATCCTCACTCAGGACGAGGTCCCATACAAGCCGCTCTAGCAAGTCTTCCTTGAAAAGGTCTGTCACCCTCGCCCGAGCAGAAGCTGAGGCGGCGAAGGTAAGATCCTCCTTCGCTGCACAAGAGATGCAGTTAAAGTTAAGACAAGCAGAGCAAGAAGCAGAAAGAGCCCGCCTGCAAGCAGATAGAGAAGCAGAAAGAGCCTGCCAAGAAGCAGAAAAAGCCCGCCTGCAAGCCGAGCAAGAAGCAGAAAGAGCCCGCCTGCAAGCCGATAGAGACGCAGATACAGCACGCCTGCGAGCGACCTTAGAAAGGCTTTCCGCTGAAAAAGAAGCAGCAGCCGCAATAGCCAAAGCTGAGCTCTTAGAAGCCGTGGAGTTTCCCGAATCTGAGCGTGACAGCGACGTACGTGGACCAGACCTTGATCGTCAGGACCCTGCTCAACGCGTCTCAGAATATGTCCACCAACATCCCGGAATAGAAGACAACTCTGATCCGTTACACCAACCAGCCTATACAGATTACCAGAGATCCTTCCTCCAAACACCGTACTGGAAGCAGGAAGGTATACTGCGAAACGACGTCGACCACCACTACCGTCTTACAGAACAGAAGGTACGGCCTCCTCCCAGACTGACAGGGACACCCTTCGCTGCAGAACGGTTTTATACAGACTTTCCTAAGCCAGAAGCTCCTACCAGGTATGAGGATGCACCACACACACTGCATGACAACAGCACACCAGCTCATGTTGACACTGACTCAGCCACTATGAACTTTGCAAGGTTCTTTATCCGCCGGGAGCTGGTGACCAAGGGACTTGTAAAGTTCACCGATCGAGCTGAAAGCTACAGAGCTTGGCGAGCCTCCTTCCAGAATGCCATCAGAGACTTGCATCTTTCCAGTAGTGAAGAGTTAGATCTACTGGTTAAGTGGCTTGGGAACGAGTCAGCTGAACATGCCAAAAGAATCAGGAACATTAACATAAAGTACCCACACACAGGACTTCGCATGGTGTGGGAGAGACTCGAAGAATGTTATGGGTCAATAGAAGCTATAGAAAACGCTTTGTATAAAAGAATTGATGATTTCCCCAAGATAGCAAATAAGGGTTATCACAAGCTCAGAGCGACTTGTTAATGGAGGTGCATGCTGCTCAGGCAGAAGGTGACCTACCAGGGTTGGCATTCCTGGACACTGCCAGAGGTGTCAACCCAATCGTCCAAAAGCTCCCTTACAACTTACAAGAAAAGTGGGTCAGTCACGGGTCCCGTTACAAACAGGCTCATAAGGTGCCATTTCCTCCTTTCAGGGTGTTTGTAGACTTTGTTGCTCAGCAGGCTAAAGTTAGAAATGACCCCAGTTTCGATTTCACTATGTCGTGTACCACTGCCTCCGGTGTAAAACACCAGTGGCAGTACACAAAACTAATGTTACCTCCACAGGTTTTCCTTACAGGGCAAATAAGTCCTCTCCAGAGGAGGACAAACCTCAGGATCTCAGCAAACACTGCCCCCTACACAAGAAACCTCATCCTCTACTAAAATGTAGAGCCTTCAGGGAGAAGCCTCTAGAAGACCGTAAGAGCTTCCTAAAGGAAAACAAGATATGCTTCAGATGCTGCGCGACTACCTCACACTCCGCCAAGAACTGTGAAACCAGTGTGAAATGCGCAGAATGCAGTAGTGTGGAGCACAACACGGCTTTACACCCTGGACCACCCTCAGGGGTATCGTCACGAGTAGAAGAGTCTGCCGAAAAACAGACGGACACTGACATTGACACCCCAGTGGTCACTTCTCAGTGTACAGAGATCTGCAAGGAATTTGTAGCAGGGAGATCCTGCTCGAAGATCTGTCTTGTCAGAGTATTCCCAGCGAGCCAACGGGATAAGGCAATCAAGGTATATGCAATATTGGACGATCAGAGCAACAGGTCTCTAGCTAAGCCCTTTCTCTTCGACACCTTCAACATTGCTGGTCCTGGCTCTCCGTACTCCTTGAAGACATGTGCAGGTACTGTCGAGACGGCGTGGAGAAAAGCGACCGGATTCAAAGTAGAGTCTATGGACGGTCAAACCTGCTTATCCTTACCATCAATACTAGAGTGCAATCAAATTCCAGACAACAGGTCTGAGATACCTACACCGGAGGTAGCAGCTCATCACACCCACTTGAGACGTATAGCTCACCTGATACCAGAGCTTGACCAAGGAGCCCCTATAGTCTTACTCCTCGGAAGAGACATTCTACGGGTCCACAAGGCTAGAGGACAGATCAACGGCCCACAAAATGCCCCATACGCTCAGAGACTTGACCTAGGATGGGTCATTGTGGGAGACGTCTGTTTGGGTGGAGCACACAGGCCGACATCAGTCAACAGCATGCTCACCAATACCCTCGAGAATGGACGCCCGTCTCTCTTCCAGCGAGAGCAGTTTCCTGATTAAAGAATTGCCACACAACACCCCTCCATCTTGTCCGTTAGCTGATCCCTCCTGTGAAGACCATGCATGTGACGGTGAGCAAGATCATATAGGGTGCACAGTTTTCCACAGGACAAGAGAAGACAACCAGGTAGCAACGTCCATAGAGGACAGACTGTTCTTGGACATCATGGAGCGAGAGATAGTAAGAGATGAATCAAAGAGTTGGGTCGCACCTTTACCATTCAAACCACAGAGGCAACGCTTACCCAACAACAGAGAACTTGTGTACAGTCGATTTGTCTCCCTTACACGCAAACTGCAGAAGTCACCAGAGACAAAAGAACACTTCTTTACCTTCATGGAGAGAATATTCCAGAGTGGCCATGCGGAAATTGCACCTGTACTTCAAGATTCCAAGGAATGTTGGTACTTACCTATTTTCGGCGTGTATCATCCGAAGAAACCTGGTCAGATAAGAGTGGTATTTGACTCAAGTGCCAGATACGAAGGTGTTTCTTTAAACGACGTATTTCTATCTTGTCCAGACCTCAACAACAGACTTCTGGGAGTACTCCTTCGTTTCCGCAAAGATGCAGTAGCATTTACGGCCGACATACAACAGATGTTTCACTGCTTCCTTGTTAAAGAAGAACACAGAAACTACTTGAGGTTTTTCTGGTACCGCAATAATGACCCCTACAAGGACATCGTGGAATATCGTATGAAGGTACACATCTTCGGGAACAGCCCTTCCCCTGCTGTCGCTATCTATGGGCTTAGACATTCAGCCAGAGAGGGTGAAGCAAAGTATGGATCGGATGTAAGATCTTTTGTGGAAAAGGATTTCTACGTAGATGACTGCCTGAAATCCACACCCACAGATGAGTCGGCAGTCAGTCTCCTGAAAAGGGCACAAGAAATGCTCGCTTCATCCAATTTGAGGTTGCACAAAATTGCTTCCAACAGCCAAAAACTAATGGCAGCCTTTCCCTCTCAAGATTACTCAATCGATTTAAAAGACTTGGATTTAAGCACGGACTCCCTTCCTATGCAGCGGAGCCTGGGTTTACTTTGGGATTTGAAAAAGGATGCATTCACCTTCCAGATCAGCGAAGAAGAGAAACCTTTCACGCGTAGAGGCATCCTGTCCATTGTGAACAGCTTGTACGATCCTCTGGGATTTGTAACTCCTGTAACTATCCAAGGTAAAATGATGTTGAGAGACTTCACCCAAGAGACATCCGATTGGGATGATCCGCTTCCCAGTGAGAAAAGAGACTTGTGGGTAAGATGGAAGAACTCTTTAGAAGCCCTGTCAAGTCTCTACGTTGCACGACCATATGCTTCTGTGCCATCAACAGAAATCAAGATGCAAAGGCTTTGTATGTTCTGCGATGCCTCAACCAAAGCAACTGCAGCAGTGGCGTATTTGAAAACTACTGACATCAATGAACAATGCCACGTGAGGCTTGTTATGAGCCGGACAAAATTGACCCCACTCCGTGAACACACAGTACCCAGACTGGAACTCTGTGCAGCTGTGTTAACAGTAGAGTTAGCTGAGCTTATCTCGACAGAAATGGACCTGGAGGTCAAAGAAATCGAGTTCTACACCGACAGCAAGGTAGTGTTGGGGTACATTTGCAATGAAACTCGTCGTTTCTATGTCTATGTCAGCAATCGGGTGCTAAGGATCAGGAGATCCACCGACCCTAAACAGTGGCATTATGTGTCCACAAACCACAATCCTGCGGACCACGCAACCAGACCCATGAAGCACATACGCTCCGATAGAGGTACCAACTTTGTAGGAGCAGTGAAAGAACTTCAAATTCTTTCCAACCTAGACACCACCAGGGTGGAAAGATATTTGAATGAGCAGGGATGCACCTGGACTTTTAATCTTCCACACTCTTCTCACATGGGAGGTGCTTGGGAGAGGATGATAGGAATGGCACGCAGAATCCTTGACTCCATCTTCTTGCAAGCAGGTAGCGCAAGACTCATACATGCAGAATCCTTGACTCCATCTTCTTGCAAGCAGGTAGCGCAAGACTCACACATGAAAGTTTGACCACATTCCTGGCAGAAGTTTCGGCCATCATTAATGCTAGACCATTGACTTCACTTTCTAGTGACTCTGAGGATCCGACCATTCTCACTCCTGCCATGTTACTTACTCAGAAAGCCAGCGTTCTCAGCGCTCCACCTGGAGAATTTAGCAACAAAGACCTCTACAGACGATAATGGAGACAAGTCCAAAGTCTCTCCAATACCTTCTGGGACAGATGGAGGAAGCAGTACCTCTCCACCTTACAACCCAGGAAGAAGTGGCAGACCGACAAACCAAACATCAAAACCGGTGATGTCGTTCTTATGAAAGACAGCCAGTCTCACCATAATGAGTGGCCACTAGGCCTCATCACTAAGATACTCCCAAGCAAAGATGGGAAGGTGCGCAAGGTCGAGGTCAAAGTAGGCAAGTCCGGGGAGAGTAAACTATTCCTCAGACCAGTTGCGGAACTTGTCTTACTGTTTTCGCCAAAAGAACCTGTGGGTGGCATCGGTTGATGCCAAGCGGGGAGTGTTCTGCCCATTCTAGCGAAGGTCAGGTTTCGTATCTAGCTTTAAAAAGGTTTAATACCATAGTTTTGGTTTTGCTGTGTTATAGCACCACCCAGTGGTGGTTAAATTTACTACCTGTGTTTTTCAGTAATTATTAGAGTGTTGCATTCTGGGATTCACCAAGGTATCATGGGTAGGGGAAACTTCATTTTCTCTCTGTGTATTTCCCTGGACACACGTGTTAATCTGCTGTGTTGAACTACCTCACTTACTTCCCATTCCAGTTAAGTTTATCCGGTAAGACCATTATCCCTGTTCTTGCTATGTAATGTTGTACAGAGTGTGATTAACTGTATAGCAGCCAGTACACAGGAAATGTGATTTCAGTTACCTGCTGTATGTAGTTATTATAGAAGTTGCATCATCCTGTATGCTTTCCCTGTTAGTTGCAGTCATGTTATTATTTGCCCAACACTTACTCAAATCATTTGTATTCTTATAGTTTTACCGCGCTCATGTTTACCAATAAACAAGTTAGACTACAGAGAACAGTCTGCTTATTTGGGAGACAGAAGTGGTTTATGCTGTATGTCGGATCACACACCGTATCAACGTGTATGAAGACAGAACAGCTATCTCCCCTGATTTGCGGCGGGTGCTTCAGGAATTTCAGGCTGATAGGCCTGACCGCTGTCATGTGGGGAAGCTGTTCATTCCTGATAGATGGATAAGTAAGGTTATTTCTGAGGTTCATTGTTCGGTGTTGGCTGGTCATCCTGGGATTTTTGGTACCAGAGATTTGGTCGCTAGGTCCTTTGGTGGCCTTCCTTGTCACGCGATGTGTGTGCTTTTGTGCAGTCCTGTGGGACTTGCGCCCGGGCCAAGCCTTGCTGTTCCCGCGCTAGTGGGTTGCTTTTGCCTTTGCCGGTCCCTGAGAGGCCCTGGACGCATATTTCCATGGATTTTATTTTGGATCTTCCTGTTTCCCAGAAGATGTCTGTTATCTGGGTTGTTTGTGACCGGTTCTCTAAAATGGTCCATCTGGTACCTTTGCCTAAGTTGCCTTCCTTCTCGGATCTGGTTCCATTATTTTTTCAGCATGTGGTTTGTTTGCATGGCATTCCGGAGAATATTGTCTCTGACAGAGGTTCTCAGTTTGTCTCTAGATTTTGGCGGGCCTTTTGTTCTAGGATGGGCATTGATTTGTCTTTTTCTTCGGCGTTTCATCCTCATGCTTTGTGTCTGCTGATCAGGATGATTGGGTGGCTTTCTTGCCGTTGGCCGAGTTTGCCCTTAATAATCGGGCTAGTTCGGCTACTTTGGTTTCACCTTTCTTTTGTAATTTTGGTTTTCATCCTCGTTTTTCTTCTGGGCAGGTTGAGCCTTCTGATTGTCCTGGTGTTGATTCTGTGGTGGACAAGCTGCAGCAGATTTGGACTCATGTGGTGGACAATTTGGCGTTGTCTCAGGAAAGGGCTCAACGTTTTGCTAACCGCCGTCGGTGTGTTGGTCCCCGGCTTCGTGTGGGGGATTTGGTTTGATTGTCTTCTCGTCATGTTCCTATGAAGGTTTCCTCCCCTAAGTTTAAGCCTCGGTTTATTGGTCCTTATAAAATTTCTGAAATTATTAATCCGGTGTCTTTTCGTTTAGCTCTTCCAGCCTCTTTTGCCATTCATAATGTTTTCCATAGATCTTTGTTACGGAGATATGTGGTGCCCGTTGTTCCCTCGGTTGACCCTCCTGCCCCGGTGTTGGTTGAGGGGGAGTTGGAATATGAGGTTGAGAAGATTTTGGATTCTCGTTTTTCGAGGCGGAGGCTTCAGTATCTTGTCAAGTGGAAGGGGTATGGCCAGGAGGATAATTCTTGGGTTGTTGCCTCCGATGTCCATGCCACCGATTTGGTTCGTGCTTTTCATTTGGCTCGTCCTGATCGGCCTGGGGGCTCTGGTGAGAGTTCGGTGAATTCTGCTCCTGGGCTCCCTCTGGTGGTTGTAAGTGGCACTTTTGTGAGTTCTGCTCTTGGGCTCCCTCTTGTGGTTTCAAGTGGTATGGCTGCTCCTTGGAGTTAGCTGTATTCAGCTGCCTCCACTTATTGTCTCCTCTCTCGCCTATTTAAGCCTGGCTGTTCCTTCAGCTAGTGCCACTTGTAAATGGTTCCTGGTTGGATTCACATCTCTTTGGAGTTCCCTGTTTTCCTGACCAGTTCAGCAAAGCTAAGTTTTTGCTTACTTTTTCTGTCCATAGTTTGTGGACTTATCCATTCTGTGCTTTCTTTGTTTGTCCAGCATTTTCAGTTTGAATTATTTTCTGTCTTGCTGGAAGCTCTGGGAAGCAGAGTGACCCTCCACACCTTTAGTCAGGTGTGGAGATTTTTTGTTTACTCTGCGTGGATTTTTGTAGTGTTTTATACTGACCGCACAGTGTTCCATCCTGTCCTATCTATCAAGCTAGACTGGCCTCCTGTGCTCATCCTGGTTTCATTCTGTGTATGTCTTTTTCCTCTCCACTCACAGTCATTATTTGTGGGGGGCTAATCTATCCTTTGGAGATTTTCTCTAAGGCAAGATAGTTTTCCTGCTTCTGTCTTCGGGGGTAGTTGGCTCTTAGGCTGTGACGAGATGCCTAAGGAGAGTTAGGAGCATTCCACGGCTGCTTCTAGTGTTGTGTTGAGCTTAGGATCTGCGGTCAGTGCGGTTACCACTTCCCTCGGAGCTCGTTCCATGTTGCTCCTAGACCACCGCATCATAACAGGTCATTGTCTCTCCCTCTTGTCGGTGGAATCTTCCTTTGCCGTTGCCACAGGATGTCATCTGGGCTGGAGGCCAGCTGAATCTTCTTCTTTGGGGCCTGCAGGGTTTTAGTTAATACAGCCACACTGTTGGTCAGCTCCTGGACCTGGAAACATAGGTCTGCAGAAGAATCATTATCTTAGGCTAGCGTGTCGGCCCCCATGGGGGTCTGGGGAAAGGATGCTGCCTCCTGATGATATGTAATTGCTGGGTGCCTAGAGGGCGCTGTGCCACAAGGATTTGATTCGCGCAGCACCCAGATGGCCCTACCCTTAGAGAGTGCAAAGTCCAGTTTAGAATTTTGTCTGGCCATTATGCGCAGCTGTGTCCTTTGAATGTTATACAGGAATCCTTCTATAAACTGCTCGGTCAGCAACTTACCTTCGTCTTGCACGCTGTCAGAGTCAACCTGTTTTACAGCCCGCAGCACTTCCTGAAGGTTAAGAGATTAGTCCCATATACTGTCCTGTACCCTTTGTTTGCACTCCAAGAATCTCATTTTTATCTTTGCTACAGTGCGGGTGTCAAAGGCGTCCTTCATCCTGGCCAAGATTTGTTTGACAGTTCTTTTATCAGTGTCCGGCCATGACTTTACTTCCCTCTGGGCCGCACCGGTTAACTGGATAGTAAGGATGCTGACTTTTTCACTCTCAGACAGGGGGTACACTTTAAACAAACTACATAGTCTCTCCTTAAAATCACTCAGGGTATATGACTCCTCTGAGTACTGCGGTAACCAGGCCGCTCCTTGTATGTACTGCATTGATAGTGGCATTATGGAGGCTGTAGCTGCGGCTGTCACTGGATCCGGCCAGTTTATGGGGGCTGTGGCCACCACTGGATCTGACTGCATAATGGGGGCTGCGGCTGCTGCCTGATCATGCTTTATCATGGAGCTGCGGCTGCTGCTTGATCTGGCTGTATTGTGGGGGCTGCGGCCACCACTGGGCCTTCACTCAGATTGGACATTTACTCTCTCCCTAGTGAACCTCAGCCAGGCCCTGCACATGTTACCATTGCAAGCAGCCGCTCCGCAGGCGGTCTGCATGGTGCTCCTTCCAGTTTTTCCAGACGGGCCTTCCTGCTTCTTGCCGCTGATGGCAGAAGATGGAAAAGTCTATGGTGCACAGAACCAAGTTTGCTGAGTCGGTCCATCCTGTTCGTGACACAAGTAATGCAACACCCGCTAGGGCCGTGGGTACTCGGAACTGGGTCCGACGGTTCAGAACGGAGTGGTCGGGGCAGCGGTGACCCGGTCTGTGGCCCGGTCTGTGGCCCTGGGCATGCAATGAAAAGAAAAGAGAGATGGATGATGGAAAGGAATAAAGTTTATATAGGAAAAGGGGATTATTCATGATGCCCCCTGTGGTACTCGGCCAGGGATGGCTAACGATGTTTAAAGGGACCACCGCTGGGGACGATCGTAATGCAGCTGGGATGGTTCTGCTCCCCACAGGTGGAGCAGGGCCCCAGGGCTACCAGAACAGTTTATGAGGTATGGTGGATGTTGGAGTGCAGGAATGAGGCTGCAGGAATAACTAGAGTACTCGTACTCAAGGGTTGCCATTTCCTTTACCTTTAATCCCAGATTGCAGGTGCAGTCTGGGGCACAAGTCACAGCTGGTGATGGAGATCCGGGCAGCCTGGAAGCAATTCAGGATCCACCTAGCCAGGTGGGGTTGGAGGCCTCCCTGCTGCACTGTTTTCTGGGTGCTTGGTGCTTTTAGTTCTCCTCAAGTCCCTCTCTCAGTCTGTCCACTAAGTGAAACACTTAGCTTGCATGGCAGGCAGCTTGAGCCTGTTCCAGGTGTCACTCCCTCATGGTGACTCCGGACTCTCGTATGCTGCTGTGCCTTCGGGTTTCCAATGGGGCCAGGAGACTTGCAATCTTCTGTCCTCCGGATTTGGTTGCAGAACCTGTGGAAGGAGTGCGTCAAAACGCATTACAGTCTATGGGAACACATAGGAAAGCAAGGACATGCGTTCGCTTGCATTTGCATACGCATGTGTTTTCTGAGTAAACAAGAAATCCCATGAGACACGCCCATTTGGTGTGAATTGTGTCAAGGAAATTCTCCTGGAAAATCTTTTTCCTATCGAACACATGCGCATAAAAAGCGCAAACGCCTGCAAAAATGCATGCAAATGCAGCGTTTTTTTCCATCATGCATAAGCTGATGTGGATAAAAAATGCTGTGTCAGCCAAGAGTTTTTGCATGCATTTGCGGTTGCGGATGAGACGCTGCAAACTCAACCGCAAATGTGAAACTAGCCTTAGTGAGAGCTATGATGTGCTCCACACATTACTTGCTGCATTTATTTGCCCTGATCGGTCAAAACTGGTGATTTTTCACGGTCATCTTGATGAGGGGTGGTGCACACCTCTTCATGGATCTGGAGTATCTGATGAGTGGCAAGTGCCTCTGTGAGTCATACCAGAAATCTCACTCCATTCGGCGACCGGTGTCAAATTTCTGCCATAGGGAATGCCACATCTTGTCATGAATTGGCCAAGATTTGGTATCACGCACCCTCCCCACCCTAGTTCTGCACATTACATGAGGCTGGGAGAAACTATCGTTAAAACGGCAACAGTCGCAAAATTTTGGTACAATTGTTGGTTGCGTCAACATTTTGCAACTTTTCAAAGCTTTTACGCAATTTTTGGGGCTTTGATCGGCGCTCTAGCTTTGTTATCAGCAAATTGAAAATCACTCAGTTATTACTTAACACTTTTTTAGAAATTAGTAAAATGATATCTAGTGTTTTACTATCTGATATGCAGTTCATTAAAATATTGTCCCTGCATAATTAATGATCATGTAAATTGTTGGTTACTTATTGTTTGTTTTTTGCAAACACATGTGCAATTACTTAATTAAGTGATCGTGTAATGAAGTGAGGTAATTTCCATTTTTATATTTGCTAAAAGAAAGACTTTTTCTTAACTGCATTGATTTCCCAGATAATTACTGTGTTATTATTCGATGCAGCTGCCATTTAAACCAGCAGCGCATTGTGTCAGCCAAGAGTTGGGAACCTGCCACAGAAGTAACAGGATAATAATCCCCATGTGTCTCCTCTTCATTCCCCGACCTGCGGCTGCTACGTGGTGAGGAAGTGTCATTCTTTTACTTCAATCTCTAAACCATTTAAGTAAAATCCTATGCACTCAAGATATACCTTGGATCTGTCAGATCCATGAGGTTCCATATTCAATAAAGACTATCACTATAAGGTCTCGCTCACACCACCGCATTAATTGGACGAGTACTATTTAATTTTTTATCGGATAGCACTCGGACCAATGATATATAATAGGGCTGTGCTGATCAACTTTTTTCTCATACCGATTCTGCGTGACAAAAAAAGTGCAGCATGTTGTGGTTTGAATAAATTGGATGAGCCTTGACCAGTGTGTGGAAATTGAATCACACTATGCTGACACTCTTATCAAACTCTGATCAGTGTTTGATCAGAGTGTCATTAACATAATTGACCCGTTTCTCCCAAATAAGAGATTCTACAGTCATGTGACCCTGGCTTAAGAATAAATCTGCTAGTCTGCAGTAAATGTGACGTGTAACTTGTTTCATCAATGGTCACAGAATCACAGTTCTTTAGCAACGGCCATATTGCGTAGCACCGTACAATAAAAGATAAAGTTAAAGGAGTGAGTCAAATATATAACAAATGTGTGGAGGGCTTCATTTTACATATAAGTATTACAGATTATCCTCCTCTACCAGATTTTAGAGCACCTTTATCACAGACTGCACAACTCTCCTGTTTTCAAAATGGCTGACTATATTGGAACATGTAACCAAACCAGCCTTCTCCAAATGACAAACACTGCATAAGGAAAAGCTATTTTTTTATTGGAAGAGGCTAATGGACATACCTGGTAAAATGCTCCATCATCAGCGACCATTTTTAGAACACATTGAGAGCTCAGTAGCTAGCACTGTTGTCCTGGGTTCAAATCCCATGAAGAACAACATCTGTGAGGGGGAAAATTAGTATCTGATACACTGTTGATTTTGTAAGTTTTCCATCTACAAAGAATGTAGATTTGTAGGTCTGTAATTTCTAACATACATACACTTCAACTGTTAGAGACAGAATCTAAAAATACAAATAAATACAGAAAATGATTTTAAATAATTAAATTGCATTTTAAAGCATGAAATATTTAGTCATCTACCAAACAGCAAAAATTTTGTCTCTCACAGATCTGTTAGTTATTCTTTAACCCATTAACGATCGCCGATACGACTTTTCACAGCGGCAATTAAGGGTACTTTAACCGCACCGTCGTTAATTAACGGCACTGTGAAAAAAGTGTATAACGCTCCCCAGAGTCGGATTTTTTTCGGGGTTTCGACTGCCAGGGATAACGAGACCCCAGAGAACATGATTCGGGTTGGTTTTTACTGACCTCAGTTTTGCAATCGCCTTTATTAACCGTATAACGGCGGCCGCAAAAAAAGTGCGATCTGCCATTTAATTTCTCTCTACTCTGATGTCATTGCACATCAGAGGAGAGAGAAATAGGGTCCCGATCCCCCCGGTACCTCCCGGTGCTCCTCGGCCCTATTGCTTCCCCCATGGGTGCCGCCATCTTTTTCCAGGATCTGCTGGCCGGCACCCAGCAACAATAGGAAAAATTTTCCTATTCATTCATTTTGGTCATTGTGATAGACACTATCACAGTGATCAAAATAAAAAAAATAGTAAATAAACCTCCCCTTTATCACCCCCTTAGTTAGGAAAAAATAATAAAATAAAGAAAATGTATTCATTTCCATTTTTCAATTAGGGTTACAGTTGGGCTAAAGTGAGTTGGGCTAAAGTTAGGGTTAGGCAGGGTTAGGGTTGGGGCTAAAGTTAGGGATAGGGTTGGGGCTAAAGTAAGGGTTAGAGTTGTGATTACTGTTAGGGTTGGGATTAGGGTTGGGGTTGAGGTTAGGGTTAGGGATGGGATTAGGGTTAGGGTTGGGTTTAGGTTTAGGTTTGGGATTAGGGTTATGGTTAGAGTTGGGATTAGGATAAAGGGGTGTGTTGGGATTAGGGTTGGGATTAGTGTTAGGTTTGTGGTTAGGGTTATGGTTATGGTTGGGATTAGGGTTAGGGTTGTGGTTAGGGTAAGGGTATGTGCACATGTTCCGGATTTTTCGCTTTTTTTGGCGGTTTTCCGCAGCAAAAATGCATAAAAAACGCATACATTAAGCATCCCATCATTTTGAATGCATTCTGCAATTTTTGTGCACATGCTGCGTATTTTTCTGCGATAAAAACGCATTGCAGAAAAATACGCAGCATGTTCATTAATTTTGCGGATTTTTTGCAGATTTCCCGCTATTTAATGCATAGGGAAGCTCTGGGAAAAAAAGCAAAAAATGCGCACACAAACCACGCATAAAACGCACAAAAAACGCGAGAATACCAGGAGTAAAACGCGAGAAAAACACGTGCGGATTTTATGGAGAAAATCTCCGGTTTTGTTCAGGAAATTTCTGCATAAAATCTTGACGTGTGCACATACCGTTATGGTTGGGATTATGGTTAGGGGTGTGTTGGGGTTAGGGTTTTGATTAGGGTTATGGTTAGGGTTGTGATTAGGGTTAGGGGTGTGTTGGGGTTAGGGTTGTGATTTGGTTTATTGTTAGGGTTGGGACTAGGGTTAGAGGTGTGTTGGGGTTAAGGTTGGAGTTAGAATTGGGGGGTTTCCACTGTTTAGGTACATCAGAGGGTCTCCAAACGCGACATGGCTCCACCATTGATTCCAGCCAATTTTGCATTCAAAAAGTCAAAAGGTGCTCCCTCTCTTCTGAGCTCTGCCGTGCACCCAAACAGTGGTTTACCCTCACATATGGGGCATCAACATACTCAGGACAAATTGGACAACAACTCTTGGGGTCCAGTTTCTCCTGTTACCCTTGGGAAAATAAAAAATTGGGGGCTAAATATCATTCTGTGTGGAAAAATAAGATTTTTTATTTTCACGGCTCTGCATTATAAACTTTTTTGAAGCACTTCAAAGTGCTCACCACACATCTAGATAAGCTCCATGGGGGGTCTAGTTTCCAAAATGGTGTCAATTGTGGGGGGTTCTACTGTATAGGCACATCAAGGGCTCTTCAAATGCAACATGATGCCCGCAGACCATTCCATCAAAGTCTGCATTCCAAAATATCACTTCTTCCTTTCTGAGCCCCGACGTGTGCCCAAACAGTGGTCCCCCCACATATAGGGTATCGGTGTACTCAGAACAAACTGGACAACAACTATTGGGGTTCAATTTATCCTATTACACTTGTGAAAATAAAAAAAATTGCAGACTAAAAAATAATTGTTGAGGAAAAAAATATTTTTTATTTTCACGGCTCTGCTTTATAAACTTCTGTGAAGGATTTGGGGGTTCAAAGTACGTAGGAGCTATCTCAGAGTCAAAAAATGGAGGCAATCAAACAGCTGGAAAAAAATACCAACATAGTCATAAAGCCCTCCGATAAGGGGGGCAACATTGTTATACTTGGGATATAACAATATCAGAACATGTGCGAATCCATCCTGGCAGATCGAGAGACGTATGAGATTCTCTCACATAATCCCACTAGTGAATATCGTGAGGAGTTACAGTCAATCTTACAGGAAGGTCTCAATGATGGGATTATTAGTAAAAGTGAGTTTGATTTCATCCTCCCAAAATACCCTGTCACCGCTACGTTTTATAGCCTGCCCAAGATACATAAGGGCCTACATCCCCTCAAGGGCAGGCCCATTGTATCGGGGGTAGGCAATCTCTATGAAAATGCAGGCATCTACTTGGATCGTGTCTTGGCTCCTTTTGTTTCAGCACTGCAGTCCTGAATCGTTGCTTGCAAGCATTGACGTTGAGACCCTTTATTCCTCCATTCCCCATGACAGAGGCATGGAGGTGGTACGTTACTTTCTAAACACGAGGGGACAGCAATTTCAACAACACAATTGCTTTGTATTAAGGCTTCTCCATTCTTGCTTGACACATAACTACTTTGTCTTCAATTGTAGGACCTACCACCAGCTGAGGGGGACCGCTATGGGCAGCCCCTGCGCCCCGGCCTATGCGAATCTCTTCCTCGGCTGGTGGGAGGAGACAGTGGTCCTTGGTAATGACTCTGAGGAGAGTGATTCTTCTATATACCGTGTCTCAGAAATTTGGACACGATATATAGATGACATTCTTATTGTCTGGCGGGGCACAAAGGAGGAGTTTTTTGCATTTGTAGACTCACTGATTCATAATGACATTGGCCTCTACTTTACATCAGTCATTGATGCCTGTACTCTTCCATTTTTGGATATTTTGATCACTAAGGGCGAAAATGGTGAACTACTCACGTCCACGTTTAGAAAACCAACAGCAACTAATTCGCTCTTACATTGGAATAGCCATCATCCGGCACATCTCAGGAGGGGTATCCCAAAAGGCCAATACCTTCGGGTTCAGAGAAATTGCTCCGATAGTCGAACCTTTGAGACACAGTCTCAAGGATTAAGAGAGAGATTTTTAGCTAGAGGCAATCCTCGTGGCGTTTTGAGTCGTGTAACATGTTGTTCCCTTTAAAAATATAATTTTTAATCAAATATCCATAAAAATACCAATTCCCAGTGAGAAAAAACAAAAATAAATACAAAAAGGACTCTAATAATGCACCTAACCTCGTGGCGTTTTGAGTAAGGCATATCATGAAGCAAAAAGTAGGGACCGCAATGAGTTGTTGAATCCTGTACCCAAAAAACAGGATGATACTGATGTCCGGTTCATCACCACCTATGACAATAGTGCAACTCGTGTTAGGGACATTCTTAGGAGACACTGGTCAGTTCTCCAAATGGATCGGGTATCTCAGAACATTTGGGTGATGCTCCTACTATCACTTACAAAAATGCTCGCTCGCTACAAGACAGAATTGTCCACAGTCATTTTACCACGTTTCCAACGGGCACGTGGCTTAAGAGTAATGTCACAGGGTGCCACAGATGTGGTCACTGTACAGCTTGCCAATATGTAGACTCAAGTAAGTCCTTTGTAAGTAATGTGACAGGTAAAAAGTACTCAATCAGATAGTTCATTAACTGTAGCACGAAGGGGGTCATTTATAGGGCCTCATGTACCTGCGGCATGGAATACATAGGTAAGACCATCAGAGAATTTAGAAAGAGAATTGGTGAGCACATTGGGGATGTTGAACACAATAGGGATACACCTGTGTCTCGACATGTCAACCATGTGCATAATGGACAAGCTAAAAATCTACGCTTTGTAGCGATAGAAAAAGTTTCTGCACCCATTCGGGGGGGTAACTGGGACCAGTTGCTGTTACAGAAGGAAGCCAAATGGATTTTTTACTTGAACGCTGTTTCACCTCATGGTCTTAATGATCAAATTAATTATGGATGCTTTATTTGATGTCTCTGTTTGAACTTTCTCTGGTGATATCCAATTGTCAGCTCACACATAACAGTGTGCCTTTCCATAAATCCTTTTCCTATTGTCACCTTTTTGGGATTTGCATTTTTATTGACTGATATCATTATGCTTCAACTGTATTAATATAATATGGGGCATATTTGTTACAATAAATTGTTTAATCCAGATGGTTATGTCATTTTTCCTCACCTTGAGCATTCCTATTTAACATCGCGTGGGGATTTAATGAGGCTCAGCTCTCTACATGTTGGGAAATATATGGTAAAATAGTCATTTCACATGTGCGCATGTGCTGTCTCATCTTTGGATATGGGCATTTGTTTGATAAATGAAATGCCTTGGTCTGTTAGCGCAAGCGCTCTACCTTAGCCAGGCTATTTTTAACCCCTTCCCGACCCATGACGCCACGTAGGCGTCATGAAAGTCGGTGCCAATCCGACCCATGACGCCTATGCGGCGTCATGGAAAGATCGCGTCCCTGCAGATCGGGTGAAAGGGTTAACTCCCATTTCACCCGATCTGCAGGGACAGGGGGAGTGGTAGTTTAGCCCAGGGGGGGTGGCTTCACCCCCTCGTGGCTACGATCGCTCTGATTGGCTGTTGAAAGTGAAACTGCCAATCAGAGCGATTTGTAATATTTCACCCATTATAACGGGTGAAATATTACAATCCAGCCATGGCCGATGCTGAAATATCATCGGCCATGGCTGGAAATACTAGTGTGCCCCCACCCCACCCCTCCGATCGCCCCCCCACGCCCCCGATCTGGCCGGTACACTGCTCCGGCTCCCCTCCGTCCAGTGCTCCGCTCCCCCCCGTGCTCGTGTCCGCTCCCCCCGTGCTCCAATCACCCCCCCGTGCTCCAATCACCCCCCCTGCACTCCGATCCACCCCCCCCCGTGCTCCGTTCCACCCCCCCGTGCTCCGTTCCAGCCCCCCCGTGCTCCGTTCCACGCCCCCCGTGCTCCGTTCCACCCCTCCCGCGCTCCGATTACCCCCCCCCGTGCTCCGATCCCCCCCCCGTAGTCCCCCCCCCACCCTATCATACTTACCGATCCAGCCGTGGTCCCGTCCGTCTTCTCCCGGGCGCCGCCATCTTCCAAAATGGCGGGTGCATGCGCAGTGCGCCCGCCGAATCTGCCGGCCGGCAGATTCGTTCCAAAGTGCATTTTGATCACTGAGATATAATCTATCTCAGTGATCAAAATAAAAAAAATAATAAATGACCCCCCCCCCTTTGTCACCCCCATAGGTAGGGACAATAAAAAAATAAAGAAATTTTTTTTTTTCCACTAATGTTAGAATAGGGTTAGGGTTAGGGGTAGGGTTAGGGTTAGGGGTAGGGTTAGGGTTAGGGGTAGGGTTAGGGCTAGGGGTAGGGTTAGGGGTAGGGTTAGGGTTAGGGTTAGGGTTAGGGCTAGGGTTAGGGTTAGGAATGTGCACACGTATTCTGGTCCTCTGCGGATTTTTCCGCTGCGGATTTGATAAATCCGCAGTGCTAAACCGCTGCGGATTTATGGCGGATTTACCGCGTTTTTTTCTGCGCATTTCACTGCGGTTTTACAATTGCGATTTTCTATTGGAGCAGTTGTAAAACCGCTGCGGAATCCGCACAAAGAAGTGACATGCTGCGGAATGTAAACCGCTGCGTTTCCGTGCAGTTTTTCCGCAGCATGTGTACAGCGATTTTTGTTTCCCATAGGTTTACATTGAACTGTACACTCATGGGAAACTGCTGCGGATCCGCAGCGTTTTCCGCAGCGTGTGCACATACCTTTAGAATTAGGCTATGTGCACACGGTGCGGATTTGGCTGCGGATTCGCAGCAGTGTTCCATCAGGTTTACAGTACCATGTAAACATATGAAAAACCAAATCCGCTGTGCCCATGGTGCGGAAAATACCGCGCGGGAACGCTGCGTTGTATTTTCCGCAGCATGTCAATTCTTTGTGCGGATTCCGCAGCGTTTTACACCTGTTCCTCAATAGGAATCCGCAGGTGAAATCCGCACAAAAAACACTGGAAATCCGCGGAAAATCCGCAGGTAAAACACAGTGCCTTTTACCCGCAGATTTTTCAAAAATGGTGCGGAAATATCTCACACGAATCCGCAACGTGGGCACATAGCCTTAGGGTTAGGGTTGGAATTAGGGTTGTGGTTAGGGTTAGGGGTGTGTTGGGGTTAGTGTTGTGGTTAGGGGTGTGTTGGGGTTAGGGTTGTGATTAGGATTATGGCTACAGTTGGGATTAGGGTTAGGGGTGTGTTGGGGTTAGTGTTGGAGTTAGAATTGAGGGGTTACCACTGTTTAGGCACATCAGGGGTCTCCAAACGCAACATGGCGCCACCATTGATTCCAGCCAATCTCGTATTCAAAAAGTCAAATGGTGCTCCCTCACTTCCGAGCCCTGACGTGTGCCCAAACAGTGGTTTACCCCCACATATGGGGTACCAGCATACTCAGGACAAACTGCGCAACAATTACTGGGGTCCAATTTCTCCTGTTACCCTTGTGAATCTAAAAAAATGCTTGCTAAAACATAATTTTTGAGGAAAGAAAAATGATTTTTTATTTTCACGGCTCTGCGTTGTAAACGTCTGTGAAGCACTTGGGGGTTCAAAGTGCTCACCACATATCTAGATAAGTTCCTTGGGGGGTCTAGTTTCTAAAATGGGGTCACTTGTGGGGGGTTTCTACTGTTTAGGCACACCAGGGGCTCTGCAAACGCAACGTGACACCCGCAGACCATTCCATCAAAGTCTGCATTTCAAAAGTCACTACTTCCCTTCTGAGCCCCGACGTGTGCCCAAACAGTGGTTTACCCCCACATATGGGGTATCAGCGTACTCAGGAGAAACTGGACAACAACTTTTGGGGTCCAATTTCTCCTGTAACCCTTGGGAAAATAAAAAATTCTGGGCTAAATAATTATTTTTGAGGAAAGAAAACGTATTTATTATTTTCACGGCTCTGCATTATAAACTTCTATGAAGCACTTGGGGGTTCAAAGTGCTCACCACACATCTAGATAAGTTCCTTTCAGGGTCTAGTTTCCAAAATGGGGTCACTTGTGGGGGGTTTCTACTGTTTAGGCACATCAGGGGCTCTGCAAACGCAACGTGACGCCCGCAGAGCATTCCATCAAAGTCTGCATTTCAAAACGTCACTACTTCAATTCCGAGCCCCGGCATGTGCCCAAACAGTAGTTTACCCCCACATATGGGGTATCACCGTACTCAGGAGAAACTGGACAACAAATATTGGGGTCAAATTTCTCCTGTTACCCTTGGGAAAATTAAAAAATTCTGGGCTAAATAATTATTTTTGAGGAAAGAAAACGTATTTATTATTTTCACGGCTCTGCATTATAAACTTCTATGAAGCACTTGGGGGTTCAAAGTGCTCACCACACATCTAGATAAGTTCCTTTGGGGGTCTAGTTTCCAAAATGGGGTCACTTGTGGGGGGTTTCTACTGTTAAGCCACATCAGGGGCTCTGCAAACGCAACGTGACGCCCACAGAGCATTCCATCAAAGTCTGCATTTCAAAACGTCACTACTTCACTTCCGAGCCCCGGCATGTGCCCAAACAGTGATTTACCCCCACATATGGGGTATCAGCGTACTCAGGAGAAACTGGACAACAACTTTTGGGGTCAAATTTCTCCTGTTACCCTTGGGAAAATAAAAAATTGCAGGCTAAAAGATCATTTTTGAGAAAATAATTTTTTTTTTTATTTTCATGGCTCTGCGTTATAAACTTCTGTGAAGCACTTGGGGGTTCAAAGTCCTCACCACACATCTAGATTAGTTCCTTTGGGGGTCTAGTTTCTAAAATGGTGTCATTTCTGGGGGATCTCCAATGTTTAGGCACACAGGGGCTCTCCAAACGTGACATGGTGTCCGCTAATGATTGGAGCTAATTTTCCATTTAAAAAGCCAAATGGCGTGCCATCCCTTCCGAGCCCTGCCGTGCGCCCAAACAGTGGTTTACCCCCACATATGGGGTATCAGCGTACTCAGGACAAACTGGACAACAATATTTAGGGTCCAATTTCTCCTATTATCCTTGGCAAAATAGGAAATTCCAGGCTAAAAAATCATTTTTGAGGAAAGAAAAATTATTTTTTATTTTCATGGCTCTGCGTTATAAACTTCTGTGAAGCACCTGGGGGTTTAAAGTGCTCAATATGCATCTAGATAAGTTCCTTGGGGGGTCTAGTTTCCAAAATGGGGTCACTTGTGGGGGAGCTCCAATGTTTAGGCACACAGGGGCTCTCCAAACGCGACATGGTGTCCGCTAACAATTGGAGCTAATTTTCCATTCAAAAAGTCAAATGGCGCGCCTTCTCTTCCGAGCCCTGCCGAGTGCCCAAACAGTGGTTTACCCCCACATATGAGGTATCGGCGTACTCGGGAGAAATTGCCCAACAAATTTTATGATCCATTTTATCCTACTGCCCATGTGAAAATGAAAAAATTGAGGCGAAAAGAATTTTTTTGTGAAAAAAAATTACTTTTTCATTTTTACAGATCAATTTGTGAAGCACCTGAGGGTTTAAAGTGCTCACTAGGCATCTAAATTAGTTCCTTGGGGGGTCTAGTTTCCAAAATGGGGTCACTTGTGGGGGAGCGCCAATGTTTAGGCACACAGGAGCTATCCAAACGCGACATGGTGTCCGCTAACGATGGAAATAATTTTTCATTCAAAAAGTCAAATGGCGCTCCTTCCCTTCCGAGCCTTACCATGTGCCCAAACAGTGGTTTACCTCCACATGTGAGGTATTGGTGTACTCAGGAGAAATTGCCCAACACATTTTAGGATCCATTTTATCCTGTTGCCCATGTGAAAATGAAAAAATTGAGGCTAAAAGAATTTTTTTGTGAAAAAAAAGTACTTTTTCATTTTTACGGATCAATTTGTGAAGCACCTGGGGGTTCAAAGTGCTCACTATGCATCTAGATAAGTTCCTTGGGGCGTCTAGTTTCCAAAATGGGGTCACTTGTGGGGGAGCTCCAATTTTTAGGCACACGGGGGCTCTCCAAACGTGACATGGTGTCCGCTAAAGAGTGGAGCCAATTTTTGATTCAAAAAGTCAAAAGGCGCTCCTTCCCTTCCAAGCCCTGCCGTGCGCCAAAACAGTGGTTTACCCCCACATATGAGGTATCAGCGTACTCAGGACAAATTGGACAACAACGTTCGTGGTTCAGTTTCTCCTTTTACCATTGGGAAAATAAAAAAATTGTTGCTAAAAGATAATTTTTGTGACTAAAAAGTTAAATGTTCATTTTTTCCTTCCATGTTGCTTCTGCTGCTGTGAAGCACCTGAAGGGGTAATAAACTTCTTGAATGTGGTTTTGAGTACCTTGAGGGGTGCAGTTTTTAGAATGGTGTCACTTTTAGGTATTTTCAGCCATATAGACCCCTCAAACTGACTTCAAATGTGAGGTGGTCCCTAAAAAAAATGGTTTTGTAAATTTCGTTGTAAAAATGACAAATCGCTGGTCGAATTTTAACCCTTATAACTTCCTAACAAAAAAAAATTTTGTTTCCAAAATTGTGCTGATGTAAAGTAAACATGTGGGAAATGTTATTTATTAACTATTTTGTGTCACATATCTCTCTGGTTTAACAGAATAAAAATTCAAAATGTGAAAATTGCGAAATTTTCAAAATTTTCGCCAAATTTCCGTGTTTATCACAAATAAACGCAGAATTTATTGACCTAAATTTACCACTAACATGAAGCCCAATATGTCACGAAAAAACAATCTCAGAACCGCTAGGATCCGTTGAAGCGTTCCTGAGTTATTACCTCATAAAGGGACACTGGTCAGAATTGCAAAAAACGGCAAGGTCTTTAAGGTCAAAATAGGCTGGGTCTTGAAGGGGTTAAGCTACACTATATTAGCTCGGTGATGTTTCACCGCCCATTGGCGTGCACACCCATAGAGACGCCGATGCTTCGTTCCTGTGTTTGTTATTCACATGTGCGCATGCACTTGATCTTTTTATATGGGCATCTTTCCATAAATCAAATGCCTTGATATGTTAGCGTAAATGTTTTATTTTAGTTTGGCTGCTTTTAGTCACACTATAGCAGCCAGTTATTCTCTACCGCCCACTGGCAGATGTTCACATAGAGATGCTGATTTTTGTGAATTCCGCTCTTGGGCTCCCTCCGGTGGTTGTAAGTGGCACTTTTGTGAGTTCTGCTCTTGGGCTCCCTCTTGTGGTTTCTAGTGGTATGGCTGCTCCTTGGAGTTAGCTGTCTTCAGGTGCTTCCACTAATCGTCTTTTCTGTTCGGCTATTTATGCCTGGCTTTGTCCTTCAGCCAGTGCCACTTGTAAATGGTTCCTGGTTGGATTCACATCTCTTTGGCGTTCCCTGTTATCCTGACCAGTTCAGCAAAGCTAAGTTTTTGCTTGCTCTTTTCTGTTCACATTTTGTGGACTTATCCGTTCTGTGCTTCTATGTTTGTCCAGCGTTATCAGTATGAATTAATTCTGTCTTGCTGTAAGCTCTGGGAAGCAGATTTACCCTCCACACCTTTAGTCAGGTGTGGAGATTTTTAGTAAACTCTGCGTGGATTTTTGTAGTGTTTTATACTGACCGCACAGTATTCCATCCTGTCCTATCTATCAAGTTAGACTGGCCTCCTGTGCTCATCCTGGTTTCATTCTGTGTATGTCTTTTCCCTCTCCACTCACAGTCATTATTTGTGGGGGGCTAATCTATCCTTTGGGGATTTTCTCTGAGGCAAGATAGTTTTCCTGCTTCTATCTTTAGGGGTAGTTAGCTCTTAGGCGGTGATGAGGTGCCTAGGGAGAGTTAGGAGCACCCCACGGCTACTTCTAGTGTTGTGTTGAGCTTAGGGACTGCGGTCAGCACAGTTACCACTTTCTTCAGAGCTCGTTTCATGTTGCTCCTAAACCACCGCATCATAACAGTACAAATGGCCAAAAATGAATTGAATGCATCTCAAAAGAAGGAAAAGAAAGTTCTGAACCATTTTTTTCTGTGCTTTGGTTTGTCTTTTTTTTTCCTCTTGATATCTGGGTGGTTCAGGATATATGCTCTGGCATGGATGTTCAGGGTTTGTTTTCTCGTGTGGATCAACTTGCTGCAAGAGTACAGAGTATCCAAGATTATGTTGTCCAGACTCCGGCTTTAGAGCCTAAAATTCCTATTCCTGATTTGTTTTTTGGGGACAGATCCAAGTTTTGAACTTTAAAAATAACTTCAAATTGTTTTTTGCTTTGAAACCCCGATCTTCAGGTGATCCCATTCAGCAAGTAAAAGTCATCATATCCTTGCTGCGTGGTGACCCTCAAGACTGGGCCTTTTCTCTTGAAACAGGAGATCCGGCATTATTGAATGTAGACGCATTTTTTCAAGCGCTCGGACTATTGTATGACGAACCTAATTCTGTGGATCATGCAGAAAAAACCCTGTTGGCCTTGTGTCAAGGTCAGGAAGCGGCAGAATTATACTGCCAGAAATTTAGAAAATGGTCTGTGCTCACTAAATGGAATGAGGAGGCTCTGGCTGCTATTTTCAGAAAAGGTCTTTCTGAAGCCCTTAAAGATGTTATGGTGGGCTTTCCTACGCCTGCCGGTTTGAGCGAATCTATGTCTCTAGCCATTCAGATTGATCGGCGTCTGCGCGAGCGCAAAGCTGTGCACCATATGGCAGTATCCTCTGAGCAAAGTCCTGAACCTATGCAATGTGATAGGATTTTGACTAGAACAGAACGGCAGGAATTCAGACGTCAGAATAGGCTGTGTTTTTACTGTGGTGATTCTACTCATATTATCTCTGATTGCCCTAAGCGTACTAAGAGAGTCGCTAGGTCTGTTACCATTAGTACTATACAGCCTAAATTTCTCTTATCTGTGACCCTGATTTGCTCATTGTCGTCCTTTTCTGTCATGGCATTTGTGGATTCAGGCGCTGCCCTGAACTTAATGGACTTAGAATTCGCCAGGCGCTGTGGTTTTTCCTTGCAGCCTTTGCAGAGCCCTATTCCTTTAAGGGGTATTGATGCTACACCCTTGGCCAAGGATAAACCTCAGTACTGGACGCAGATGACTATGTACATGGCCCCAGCACATCAGGAAGATTGCCGTTTTCTGGTGTTGCATAACTTGCTTGATGTTGTTGTACTGGGTTTTCCATGGATACAGGAACATAATCCGGTGCTGGATTGAAAAACTATGACTGTGACTAGTTGGGGTTGTCAAGGGGTTGACTAGTTGATGTCAATTTCCTCTTCCCCCTCTTCTGAGGTCCCTGAGTTTTTGTTGGATTTCCAGGATGTATTTGATGAGTCCAAGTCCAGTTCCCTTCCACCACACAGGGACTGTGATTGTGCTATTATCTTGATTCCTGGTTGCAAGTTCCCTAAGGGCCGACTTTTCAATCTGTCTGTGCCAGAGCATGCCGCCATGCGGAGTTATGTTAAGGAGTCTTTGGAGAAGGGGCATATTCGGCCCTCTTTGTCACCATTGGGAGCGGGTTTCTTTTTTATTGCTAAGAAGGATGGCTCCTTGAGACCCTGTATTGATTATCATCTTCTTAATAAGATCACGGATAAATTCCAATACCCCTTGCCTCTGCTTACTGATTTGTTTGCTCAGATTAAGGGGGCTAGTTGGTTTACTAAGATTGACATCCGAGGGGCATATAATCTTGTTCGTATTAAACAGGGGGACGAATGGAAAACTGCATTTAATACGCCCGAAGGCCATTTTGAATACCTTGTGATGCCATTTGGGCTCTCTAATGCTCCATCTGTGTTCCAGTCTTTCATGCATGATATTTTCCGCAATTATCTTGATAAATTCATGGTCGTATATTTGGATGATATTTTGATTTTTTCCGATGATTGGGAGTCTCATGTGAAGCAGGTCAGGATGGTGTTCCAGATGCTTCGTGATAATGCTTTGTTTGTGAAGGGGTCTAAGTGCCTATTCGGAGTTCAGAAGGTCTCTTTTTTGGGTTTTATTTTTTCTCCCTCGTCTATAGAAATGGATCCTGTTAAGGTTCAAGCTATTCATGACTGGATTCAACCCACATCTGTGAAGGGCCTTCAAAAATTTTTGGGCTTTGCTAATTTCTATCGCCGTTTCATTGCCAACTTTTCCAGTGTGGTTAAGCCCCTTACTGATTTGACGAAGAAAGGCGCTGATGTGACGAATTGGTCCTCTGTGGCTGTTGAGGCCTTTCAGGAGCTTAAACGCCGATTTACTTCTGCCCCTGTGTTGCTTCAGCTGGATGTTTCTCTTCCTTTTTAGGTTGAGGTCGACGCTTCTGAGATTGGGGCAGGGGCCGTTTTGTCTCAGAGGGAGTCTGATGGTTCTTTGATGAAACCGTGTGCCTTTTTCTCCGGAAAGTTTTCGCCTGCGGAACACAATTATGATGTCGGCAATCGGGAGTTGTTGGCTATGAAGTGGGCGTTTGAGGAGTGGCGACATTGGCTTGAGGGAGCTAAGCACCGCATTGTGGTCTTGACTGATCATAAGAATCTGGTTTACCTCGAGTCTGCCAAGCGGTTGAATCCTAGACAGGCTCGATGGTCTCTGTTTTTCTCCCGTTTTGATTTTGTGGTCTCATATCTTCCGGGATCTAAGAATGTTAAGGCTGATGCCCTCTCTAGGAGTTTTTCGCCTCATTCTCCTGGAGTCCTTGAGCCGGTTGGCATTCTTAAGGAAGGGGTGATTCTTTCTGCCATCTCCCCTGATTTGCGGCGGGTGCTTCAGGAATTTCAGGCTGATAGGCCTGACCGCTGTCATGTGGGGAAGCTGTTTGTTCCTGATAGATGGACGAGTAAGGTGATTTCTGAGGTTCATTGTTCAGTGTTGGCTGGTCATCCTGGGATTTTTGGTACCAGAGATTTGGTTGCTAGGTCCTTTTGGTGGCCTTCCTTGTCGCGCGTTGTGCGTGCTTTTGTGCAGTCCTGTGGAACTTGCGCCCGGGCCAAGCCTTGCTGTTCCCGCGCTTGTGGGTTGCTTTTGCCTTTGCCGGTCCCTGAGAGGCCCTGGACGCATATTTCCATGGATTTTATTTCGGATCTTCCTGTTTCCCAGAAGATGTCTGTTATCTGGGTTGTTTGTGACCGGTTCTCTAAAATGGTCCATCTGGTACCTTTGCTTAAGTTGCCTTCCTCCTCAGATCTGGTTCCATTGTTTTTTCAGCATGTGGTTCGTTTGCATGGCATTCCGGAGAATATTGTGTCTGACAGAGGTTCTCAGTTTGTCTCTAGATTTTGGCAGGCCTTTTGTGCTAGGATGGGCATTGATTTGTCTTTTTCTTCGGCGTTTCATCCTCAGACTATTGGCCAAACTGAGCGAACTAATCAGACCTTGGAGACCTATTTGAGATGCTTTGTGTCTGCTGATCAGGATGATTGGGTGTCTTTCTTGCCGTTGGCTGAGTTTGCCCTTAATAATTGGGCTAGTTCGGCTACTTTGGTTTCACCTTTCTTTTGTAATTTTGGTTTTCATCCTCGCTTTTCTTCTGGGCAGGTTGAGCCTTCTGATTGTCCTGGTGTTGACTCTGTGGTGGACAGGCTGCAGCAGATTTGGACTCATGTGGTGGACAATTTGACGTCTCAGGAAAGGGCTCAACGTTTTGCTAACCGCCGTCGGTGTGTTGGTCCCCGGCTTCGTGTGGGGGATTTGGTTTGGTTGTCTTCTCGTCATGTTCCTATGAAGGTTTCGTCCCCTAAGTTTAAGCCTCGGTTTATTGGTCCTTATAAAATTTCTGAAATTATTAATCCGGTGTCTTTTCGTTTGGCTCTTCCAGCCTCTTTTGCCATTCATAATGTTTTCCATAGATCTTTGTTGCGGAGATATGTGGTTCCCGTTGTTCCCTCGGTTGACCCTCCTGCCCCGGTGTTGGTTGAGGGAGAGTTGGAATATGAGGTTGAGAAGATTTTGGATTCTCGTTATTCGAGGCGGAGGCTTCAGTATCTTGTCAAGTGGAAGGGTTATGGTCAGGAGGATAATTCTTGGGTTGTTGCCTCCGATGTCCATGCCACCAATTTGGTTTGTGCTTTTCACTTGGCTCATCCTGATCGGCCTGGGGGCTCTGGTGAGGGTTCGGTGACCCCTCCACAAGGGGGGGTACTGTTGTGAATTCCGCTCTTGGGCTCCCTCCGGTGGTTGTAAGTGGCACTTTTGTGAGTTCTGCTCTTGGGCTCCCTCTTGTGGTTTCTAGTGGTATGGCTGCTCCTTGGAGTTAGCTGTCTTCAGGTGCTTCCACTAATCGTCTTTTCTGTTCGGCTATTTATGCCTGGCTTTGTCCTTCAGCCAGTGCCACTTGTAAATGGTTCCTGGTTGGATTCACATCTCTTTGGAGTTCCCTGTTATCCTGACCAGTTCAGCAAAGCTAAGTTTTTGCTTGCTCTTTTCTGTTCACAGTTTGTGGACTTATCCGTTCTGTGCTTCTATGTTTGTCCAGCGTTATCAGTATGAATTAATTCTGTCTTGCTGTAAGCTCTGGGAAGCAGATTTACCCTCCACACCTTTAGTCAGGTGTGGAGATTTTTAGTAAACTCTGCGTGGATTTTTGTAGTGTTTTATACTGACCGCACAGTATTCCATCCTGTACTATCTATCAAGTTAGACTGGCCTCCTGTGCTCATCCTGGTTTCATTCTGTGTATGTCTTTTCCCTCTCCACTCACAGTCATTATTTGTGGGGGGGTAATCTATCCTTTGGGGATTTTCTCTGAGGCAAGATAGTTTTCCTGCTTCTATCTTTAGGGGTAGTTAGCTCTTAGGCGGTGACGAGGTGCCTAGGGAGAGTTAGGAGCACCCCACGGCTACTTCTAGTGTTGTGTTGAGCTTAGGGACTGCGGTCAGTAAAGTTACCACTTTCTTCAGAGCTCGTTCCATGTTGCTCCTAAACTACCGCATCATAACAGCTGACCCCTTGTTTCATGTGTCGTTTTGTTAGCGTCCCATTGTCTAAGCAACGTCAACTTCAGGTCGCTACCGGAAGTTGTTGTCCTCGTGGCTCCACAATGGACTCATGGCATTTATCAGCCCGTTAAAAAAGATCGAACAGGTAATGTCAATGTATTATGGGGCGCGATATATTGCGGCATGTTTTTCTATTCCTGGTGGATTTTTGGTGTGCGTTTCATTCATTTGTAAACGCCGTACATACCATCTGTATAATTAAACCTATCACATGATTCTTGCATAGTAGGTGCTAGGCTGTCTATGTCTTTTAGCCCACCATTTAACCTGATTGTTCCTCCCACTCTCTGCAGTGTAGCATGGAGGGTGGCAGGTCTCTATGTCTTTTTATGTAGCACTTAAGCACTTTATCTCCCATGCAAACTAGTCCCCTGATGATCCAGCTTGAAAGAAACGCATTGGGACACCCTTATAGGGAGAGTGCAGGGCATGCTATATTTTAGGGGTAGATGTGGACTGCCCCTTGTAAGGGCGGGAGCTTGGGGATTCAGCTTTATGACAGCCCCTTAGGGATTGACAGGGCATTGTCTCCTGATGCTGTGGCATGATGGATTCTTCCACCCCAGCAAGTTTTGGCTCCACCTTACCTGTCCTCGGCAATTGGTGAGACTGTTCCAATATTTATACATTTGTTTACTTTCCTTACCATTTGACCTTACCCCTCTCTTTTGTGATACCTGCTGATATTTATGCAACCAAGATTACCTATTTGTTTGTTTTGGCACTTGATAAGTGCTGTTGCATGTGCGCATCACTACTAATAAATAAGGTACCTTGGGTTGAGTGACAGTACACTGAGCCATTGCTAGTGTCGCTTTCACTAAATCCTTAGGAGTACTGAGATATGGTGTATTCCTTAACAAGTTACACCATGTAGTACTTTTTTATGATATTCTTTTTGGTGACATTATTTTGTATTTTTTTTTATATATATAACACATTAAAAGTTATGTTTTAAATTCCTGCTCATGCTATGTTCCCGGGTTCAAAGTGCTAACCACACATCTAAATGAGCTCCTTTGGGGGGTCTAGTTTCCAAAATGATGTCACTTGTGGGGGGTTTCCACTGTTTAGGCACATCAGGGGCTCTCCAAACGCGACATGGCGCCCGATCTCAATTCCAGCCAATTCTGCATTGAAAAAGTGAAACGGCGCTCCTTCCCTTCCAAGCTCTGCCGTGCACCCAAACAGTGGTTCACCCCCATGTGTAAAGTATCGACTTACTTAGGACAAATTGCACAACAACTTCCGTGGTCTAATTTTTCCTGTTACCCTTGTGAAAATAAAAATTTGAGAGCGAAAAAATAATTTTTGCAGAAAAAATAAGATTTTTTATTTCCACAGCTCTACATTAAAAACTTCTGTGAAGCACTTGGGGGTTAAAAGTGCTCACCACACATCTAGATAAGTTCCTTAAGGGCTCTACTTTCCAAAATTGTGTCACTTGTGGGGGGTTTCCACTGTTTAGGTACATGAGGGGCTCTCCAAATGCGACATGGCGTCCGATCTCAATTCCAGCCAATTCTACATTGAAAAAGTCAAACTGCGCTTCTTCCTTTCCGAGCTCAGCCGGGCGCCCAAAAAATGGCTTTCCGAGCTCAGCCGTGCGCCCAAACAATGGTTTACCCCCATATATGGGGTATCGGCATATTCAGGACAAATTGCACAACAACTTTGGAGGTCAAATTTCTCCTGTTACCTTTGTGAAAATAAAAATTTGGGGCCAAAAGGTCATTTTTGTGGAAAAAATATGATTTTTTATTTTCATGGCTCTACGTTATAAACTTCCGTGAAGCACTTGGGGGTTCAAAGTGCTCACCACACATCTAGATAAGTTCCTTAAGGGGTCTAGTTTCCAAAATGGTGTCACTTGTGGGTGGTTTCTACTGTTTAGGCACATCAGGGACTCTCCAAACGTGACATGGCGTCCAATCTCAATTCCAGCCAATTCTGCATTGAAAAAGCCAAACGGCACTCCGTCTTTTCCAAGCTCTGTTGTGCGCCCAAACATTGGTTTACCCACATATGGGATATCGGCGTATTCAGAAGAAATTGCACAACAAATTTTGTGGTTAATTTTCTCTTTTTACACTTGTGAAAATAAAAAAAATTGGTTCTGAAGTGAAATGTTTAAAAAAAAATTAAATGTTAATTTTTTTTCTTCGGCAGTGCTTCAGTTCCTGTGAAGCATGTAAATGGTTAATAAACTTCTTGAATGTGGTTTGGAGCACCTTGAGGGGTATAGTTTTTGGAATGGTGTCACTTTTGGGTATTTTCTGTCATGTACACCCCCTCAAAGTGACTTTAAATGTGAGATGGTCCCAAAATAATGGTTTTGTAAATTTTGTTGTAGAAATGAGAGATCGCTGGTCAATTTTTAAACCTTATAAGTTCCTAACAGAAAACAATATGTCATGAAAAAACAGTCTCAGAATCAGCGGGATCCGTTAAAGGGTTCCAGAGTTATAACCTCATAAATTGACAGTGGTCAGAATTGTAAAAATTGGCCTTGTCATTAAGCCGCAAATTGGCTCAGTCACTAAGAGGTTAAGAAGCCCTCCTACTCTGCCCTCATTACCTATATTAATTGCACCTGTTTGAATTCGTTACCTGTATAAAAGACACCTGTCTACACACTCAATCAAATGCCAGCCTCTCCACCATGGCCAAGACCAAAGAGCTGTCTAAGGTCACAGGGACAAAATTGTAGATCTGCACTAGGCTGGGATGGGCTACAGGACAATGGGCAAACAGCTTGTCAAAATTATTAGAAAATGGAAGAAACACAAAATGATTATCAATCTTCCTCAATCTGGTCACCCAGCTCACGTCAGAACATATCCAGGCCATTTGAAGTTCGCCAATGACCATTTGGATGATCCAGTGGAGGTATGAGAAAAGGTCTTGTGGTCAGATGAGATCAAGGAAAGGAGGGATTGAAAATATGCAAACAAAGAACTAGTAATAAAGAAAGCTGACTATGCTATGACCCTCTCATCCATAGAAAGGAGGGACATTATTCATACCATGACTAAGCTATCTATGCTAATCTCCAGTCTGGAATTTCTCACATAAGTTCCCATCATATTGTATAAAAGTAGTACTTGGAAATATAGTTAAAAGAATACTCATTAATAATAATAATGTCAAAATGTTTGCTTGAAAATTAACCGGAATGGGAGAATGGAAATATGCAGCAGTTATCTGTAGTTAGAAACCAGTTTCCAGTTTTCATTTAAAGGGAACCTGTCAGCAGGGTTATACATAGTAACCTACATGTATCAGGTCGGCGCTCTTATACTATAAATAATAAAATGATACCTTGGTTGATGAAATCCATCTTGTGGTTGTTCTTTAATCTTTATTTTCAGTTTTGTGTGAATGATATTCTCATGTCCTAAGGCAGGGCTGGGGTATGTGGTGCTCTGATTAGATATTCATAATGCAGACTGCTGACAGGTCACTGTTCCCTCACTAACCTGCCCCCTAGTTTACATAATGAATATCAGTACATACTAAATTGAAAAAATGCTTTTGCAGGCAGGTGCCTGCTGTGGCATCGGCACTGCAGCATAATCGCATGTTTACTGTGCACTTAATTCCTTTTGCTTAATCAATTGAGCAAGGGGAAAAAAAAGTCAATTTGAAAATGGTGCCTGTTGCGCCTGCGCAGTAGCAACTATCAGTGTGTATAGGTCTGATAGCTGTATCAGCGATCTCCAACCTGACACTGTGTGTAGGTTACCATGCACAATCCTGCTGACAAGTTCCCTTTAACCCCTTTACCCCCGAGGGTTGTTTGCAGGTTAATGACAGGGCCAATTTTTACATTTCTGACCACTGTCCCTTTATGAGGTTATAATTCTGGAACGCTTCAACGGATCCTAATGATTCGACATTGTTTTCTTGTGACATACTTGTATTGTACTTTACAATAGTGGTAAAATTTCTTCAATATTACTTGCATTTATTTATGTAAAAAACGGAAATTTGGCGAATATTTGAAAAATTTTGCAATTTTCAAACTTTGAATTTTTATGCCCATAAAACAGAGAAATATGTCACACAAAATAGTTAACAAATAACATTTCCCACATGTCTACTTTACATCAGCACAATTTTGGAAGCAAATATTTTTTTCGTTAGGAAGTTATAAGGGTTAAAAGTTAACCAGTGATTTCTAATTTTTACAACAAAATTTACAAAACCATTTTTTTTAGGGACCACTTCACATTTGAAGTCACTTTGAGGGTCTATATCTCTCAAATTACCCAAAAGTGACACCATTCTAAAAACTGCACCCCTCAAGGTACTCAAAACCATATTCAAGAAGTTTATTAACCCTTCAGGTGTTTCATAGGAGCAGAAGCAACGTGAAAGGAAAAAATAAACATTTATCTTTTTAGTCACAAAAATGATATTACAGCAACAATTTTTTTATTTTCCCCAAGGTAAAAGGAGAAAATGGACCACAAAAGTTATAGTCCAATTTGTCCTGAGTACGCCAATACCCCATATGTGGGGGGGAACCACTGTTTGGGTGTATGGCAGGGCTCAGAAGGGAAGGAGCACCATTTGACTTTTTCAAGCTAAAATTAGCTGGAATTGAGATCGGACGCCATGTCGCGTTTGGCGAGCCCCTGATGTGCCTAAACAGTGGAAACCCCCCACAAGTGACCCCATTGTGGAAACTAGACCCCCTAGGGAACTTATATAAATGTGTGGTGAGCACTTTTATCCCCTAAGTGCTTCACAGAAGTTTATAACCCCCAGGCGTGAAAATAAAAAAATCATATTTTTTCCACAAACATGATCGTTTAGCTCCCAATTTTTATTTTCATAAGGGTAAAAGAAGAAATTGGACCACAAAAGTTGTAGTCCAATTTGTTCAGGGTACGCCGATACCCCATATGTTGAGGGGAACCAGGGCTCAGAAGGGAAGGAGCGCCATTTGACTTTTTCAAGCTAAAATTAGCTGGAATTGAGATCGGCATGTCACGTTTGGCGAGCCCCTGATGTGCCTAAACAGTAGAAACCACCCACAAGTGACCCCATTGTGGAAACTAGACCCCCAAGGGAACTTATCTAGATTCGTGGTGAGCATTTTTATCCCCTAAGTGCTTCACAGAAGTTTATAACGCCCGGGCGTGAAAATAAAAAATCATATTTTTTCCACAAACATGATCGTTTAGTCCCCAATTGTTTATTTTCATAAGGGTAAAAGAAGAAATTGGACCACAAAAGTTATAGTCCAATTTTTTCTGAGTACGCCGATACCCCATATGTGGGGGGGAACCACTGTTTGGACATATGGCAGGGCTCAGAAGGGAAGGAGCACCATTTGACTTTTTCAAGCTAAAATTAGCTGGAATTGAGATCAGTCGCCATGTCGCGTTTGGCGAGCCCCTGATGTGCCTAAACAGTGGAAACCCCCAACAAGTGACCCCATTTTGGAAACTAGACCCCCTAAGGAACTTATCTAGATGTGTGGTGAGCACTTTTATCCCCTAAGTGCTTCACAGAAGTTTATAACGCCCAGGCGTGAAAATAAAAAATCTTATTTTTTCCACAAACATGATCATTTAGTCCCCAATTTATTTTTTCACAAGGGTAAAAGAAGAAATTGGGCCCCAAAATTTGTAGACCAATTTGTTTTGAGTTCGCTGATACCCCATATGTGGGGGGGAACCACTGTTTGGGCGCATGGCAGGGCTCAGAAGGGAAGGAGTGCCGTTTGACTTTTTCAAGCTAAAATTAGCTGGAATTGAGATCGGATGCCATGTTGCATTTGGCGAGCCCCTGATGTGCCTAAACAGTGGAAACCCCCAACAAGTGACCCTATTGTGGAAACTAGACCCCCTAAGGAACTTATCTAGATGTGTGGTGAGCACTTTTATCCCCTAAGTGCTTCACAGAAGTTTATAACGCCCGGGCATGAAAATAAAAAATCATATTTTTTCCACAAACATGATTGTTTAGTCCCCAATTTTTTATTTTCATAAGGGTAAAAGAAGAAATTGGACCACAAAAGTTGTAGTCCAATTTGTTGTGAGTATGCCGATACCCCATATGTGGGGGGGGGGAACCACTGTTTGGGCGTATGGCAGGGCTCAGAAGGGAAGGAGCACCATTTGACTTTTTCAAGCTAAAATTAGCTGGAATTGAGATCGGACGCCATGTCGCGTTTGGCGAGCCCCTGATGTGCCTAAACAGTGGAAACCCCCCATAAGTGACCCCATTTTGGAAACTAGACCCCCTAAGGCAGGGGTCCCCAACTCCAGTCCTCAAGGCCCACCAACAGGTCATGTTTTCAGGATTTCCTTTGCATTGCACAGGTGATGCAATTATTACCTGGGCAAGACTAAGGAAATCCTGAAAACATGACATGTTGGTGGGCCTTGAGGACTGGAGTTGGGGACCCCTGCCCTAAGGTACTTATCTAGATGTGTGTTGAGCACTTTTATCCCCTAAGTGCTTCACAGAAGTTTATAACGCCCGGGTGTGAAAATAAAAAATCATATTTTTTCCTACAAAAATGATCTTTTAGTCCCCAATTTTTAATTTTCCCATGGGTAACAGGAGAAATTGGACCCCAAAATTTGTTGTCCAATTTCTCCTGAGTACGCTGATACCCCACATGTGAGAGAAAACTACTGATTGGGTACACTTTATGGCTCGGAAGGGAAGTAATGACGTTCTGAAAACCAGACTTTGATGGAATGGTACACGGGTGTCATGTTCCATTTGCAGAGCCCTTGATGTGCCTGAAAAGTAGAAATCCACCACAAGTGACCGCATTTTGGAAACTAGACCTAATTGGGAACTTATCTAGGTGTGTGGTGAGAATTTTGAACCCCCAAGTGTTTCACTTAAATTTATAATGCCCGGGCGTGAAAATAAAAAAAATCCTATTTTTTCCTACAAAAATGATCTTTTAGTCCCCAATTTTTAATTTTAATTTTCCCAAGGGTAACAGGAGAAATTGGACCCCAAAAGTTGTTGTCCAATGTGTCCTGAGTACGCTGATACCCCACATGTGGGGAAAAAATACTGTTTGGGCACACGTCGGGGCTCGGAAGGGAATTGGTGACGTTTTGGAAAGAATGGTCTGCAAGTGTCATGTTCCGTTTGCAGAGCCCCTGATGTGCCTAAACAGTAAAAAAAAAAACACAAGTGACATTTTGTAAACCAGACCCCCAATGAACTTACATAGATGTGCCCCCTTTTTGGAACTAATCTACTGTTTCCTGTAAAGTAAATTAGTAGTGCATGGAGGTGTGGTACAATTTGAAGCAATCCTTCATACACAGGCCAGATTTTTTGGGGCAGGTGTCACATTGATAAATGGTGTCCTTGCATATTCCCCTTTTGTAACACACTCGGCAACTTTTTTGCGACTTACCTCTTTTTCCAGTTTGCGGAACCTCCCCCGGGAAATGCTGACCTGGTACGATACGAGCACCTTCAGTTCCGGAAGTACTGGGGCTCGCTCCTTCCCTCGTGCCAAATATCAAGGCCTTAACCACTACCTCCTGGAACTGAAGGTATGACGTATCAGTGTGGCATGCACATCATGACAGCAGGAAAGCGTTGAGCATTGCCATTTGTACGATGTATACGGACAGCTTTTTGTACCACTCCTTGGCCTTTCTCAAAGCACTGTACGGTTGGAGGAGTTGATCAGAGAGATCAACGCCCCCCATGTTTTTGTTGTACCCCAGTACGCAATCAGGTTTGCTGACCTGTGTAGAGGTACCCCGTACAGTGCTGAGGGCACTGCCATCACCATGTATGGTGGTCAAGAGAAGGACATCCCTCTTGTCCTTGTACTTGACCACCAACAGGTGGTCGCTACATTGGGCTCTGCTGTCACCCCTTCTGAGCATCTGCCCAAGTAGCGTTTTCGGGAGTTCTCTCTGATTTTTGCAGATAGTACCGCAGGCTGCAGTACCTCACGCAGAGAGGAATTTGTAGAGTGGGATGTTGGAATAAAAGTTATCGGTGTAGAAGTGATAACCTTTATCCAGCAGTGGGTGCACCAAATCCCACACAATTTTCCCACTCACTCCCAGGACAGGGGGACACTCAGGGGGTTTAATCCTGGTGTCCTTCCCTTCGTAGACTCTATAGCTGTAGGTGTACCCTGAGGTACTCTCACACAGCTTGTAGAGTTTGATTCCGTACCTGGTCCTCTTGCTGGGCAGGTATTGACGGAATCTGAAAATGAACCAATCCCCTTAAAATAAACCAAGGACTCATCCACGCAGATGTCCCTTTTGGGCACGTACACTTCACCAAACTTTTTGTTGAAGTGTTCGATGACAGGCCGAACTTTGAACAGACGGTCAAAGTTGGGGTCATCTCGTGCGGGACTCTGTGCATTATCGGAATAATGCAGGAACTTATGGATGGCCTCAAAACACGTCCGGACCATGACAATTCGGAACACTGGAGTGTTGTATAAAATATCAACACTCCAATATTACCGAATTTCTGGCTTCTTCAGGAGCCCCATATGAAGGACCAGGCCCCAAAACTGCATCATTTCAACTGCGTCTACAGGAGACCAGTTAGAATATGATGAACTGGTGTTTTGCTCCAAAAATAGACGAGCATACAAATTAGTTTGCTCCACCATGAGGTTAACAAAATCCTCAGAGAAAAAGACTTTGAAAAAGTCTATTTCTGTGAGGCCGGTGGTGTCAAACCTGATTCCTGATTCTGCCACAAAATCAGGAATCAGTGGCTCGTTATTTTCGGGGGGCGAGGTCCATACGGGGTCCGAAGAGGGGCACGCTGGTTCATCTTCAGGAGTGGGCCCTGCCTCATCTTCATGAATGATGGGCACTGCTTCTGACCTGCGACGTCTGCGTGGCGGTTCCGCAGGGCGGAGGAGGAAGATGAGGAATGGGAAGAGGATGAGGAAGAATCAGAAAAATAAAGAAAAGTGGGATCCTCTCCCTCGCTACCAGTGTCGGAGGCAAGGAAAGAATATGCCTCCTCCGCTGAATAGCGCTGTTGAGATGAACGGGACGAGCGGGACATTTTTTTTAGGCGTATGGTGCTTGGGTGTACTTTATTGGTAACTATATGTACGTGTGGGTGTGGGGGATAGTGTTTGGTGCAAACTATTCTGAAAAGAAAAAGCTAAAGAAAAAAAAAAGAAAATGGGAAGAAAAAATACCTGTGAAAGGAAAAGTTTAAAACAGCAGGCCCTAGCTTTGATAAGTGAACCGCGTCACTTATCAAAGTTCGGCGGCTGCTAGGTGTGCGAACGGGGATGTGAAAAAAAAAAAGAAAAGGGAAGGCACCGATTAGACACGGCGGCTGGGTGAGCGCACGGGGATGGGAAAAAAAAAAGGGAAGGCACGGATTAGACACGGCGGCTTGGTGAGCGCACGGGGATGGGGAAAAAAAAAAGAAAGGGAAGGCACGGATTAGACGCAGCGGCTGGGTGAGCGCACGAGGATGGGGGAAAAAAGAAAAGGGAAGGCACGGATTAGATGCGGCGGCTAGGTGAGCGCACGGGGATGGGGGAAAAAAAAAGAAAAGGGAAGGCACGGATTAGACGCGACGGCTGGGTGAGCGCACGGGGATGGGGGAAAAATAAAAAGGGAAGGCACCGATTAGACAACCCGGCAGCAGGGTGAGTGCACGGGGATGGAGGAAAAAAAAAAGAAAAGGGAAGGCACGGATTAGACGCGACGGCTGGGTGAGCGCATGGGGATGGGGGAAAAAAAAAAGAAAAGGGAAGGCACGGATTAGACGCGACGGCTGGGTGAGCGCATGGGGATGGGGGGAAAAAAAAAGAAAAGGGAAGGCACTGATTAAACGCGGCGGCTGGGTGAGTGCACGGGGATGGGGGGAAAAAAAAGAAAAAGGAAGGCACAGATTAGACGCGGCGGCTGGGTGAGCGCACGGGGATGAGGGAAAAAAAAGAAAAGGGAAGGCACCGATTAGACGTGGCGGCTGGGTGAACGCACGGGGATGGGGGAAAAAAAGAAAGAAAACGGAAGGCACGGATTAGATGCGGCGGCTGGGTGAGCGCACGGGGATGGGGAAAAAAAAAAGAAAAGGGAAGGCACGGATTAGACGCGACGGCTGGGTGAGCGCATGGGGATGGGGAAAAAAAAAAGAAAAGGGAAGGCACCGATTAGACAACCCGGCGGCAGGGTGAGTGCACGGGGATGGAGGAAAAAAAAAAGAAAAGGGAAGGCACAGATTAGACGCGACGGCTGGGTGAGCGCATGGGGATGGGGGAAGAAAAAAAGAAAAGGGAAGGCACGGATTAGACGCAACGGCTGGGTGAGCGCATGGGGATGGGGGAAAAAAAAAGAAAAGGGAAGGCACAGATTAGACGCGGCGGCTGGGTGAGCGCACGGGGATGAGGGAAAAAAAAGAAAAGGGAAGGCACCGATTAGACGTGGCGGCTGGGTGAACGCACGGGGATGGGGGAAAAAAAGAAAGAAAACGGAAGGCACGGATTAGATGCGGCTGGGTGAGCGCACGGGGATGGGGAAAAAAAAAAGAAAAGGGAAGGCACGGATTAGACGCGACGGCTGGGTGAGCGCATGGGGATGGGAAAAAAAGTGAGCACGAGTGTTGATAGGTGAACTGCGTCACCAATCAACGCTCGGCGGCGCTAAGGGGGTGAAAAAAGTGAGCACGAGTGTTGATCGGTGAACTGCGTCACCAATCAACGCTCAGCGGCTGCTAATTTGGGCACAGATTTGGCGTAAGGTGGGGTGGAGGGGGAAAGGGAAAGGGGACGGGGGGATGGGGGGATGAAGAGAGATCGGGCCGGGATCGGGGTATCAACACTTACGGTTGTAGTCTCTCTTCTTTCTTCTTCCCTTAGCAAGAATTGTGGTGTCACAGCAAGAATGTTTAGCAAGAATTGTGGTGGCAGGTCACCGGCAGGTCACCATCAGGGCACAGTGTGGTCACACCGCTGCTGTGCCCTGTGATTGGCGCGATCGACGATCACATCGATCACGCCAATCAGTAGCTGCAGGATTCAGAGTAGCATCTTACAGGCAGGGCACAGCAGGCTGGCTCCGGAGCAGGAAGTTACAGGCAGAGCACAGCGTGGTAACACCGCTGCTGTGCCCTGCGATTGGCGCGATCGATGTGATCGTCGATCGCGCCAATCCGGGGGGTTTTTTGCCGATGCCAGGCACCGGCCTAGGATCGAGTACATCAGTACTTGATCCTAGCCTGGGACCTCACTGTTTCAGCCAATCTGATTGGCTGAAACAATGAGAAACGCTGTGATTGGCTGTTCAGAATTGAACAGCCAATCACAGCGATCAGGAGGCCGGGGGGGCGGAGACAGGCCCCAAGATGCCGACACCATCTTCCTCCAGGTAAGATGGCGTCGGAATTTTAATGCGATCACTGCGACTTAAGTCGCAGTGTCACATTAAAGGGCATGACGTACTATTCCGTCCTTAGGAAGTAGGGCCCACCCCACATGGACAGAACAGTACGTCTAATGACAGAAAAGGGTTAAAGAGGACCATTCACCAAATTTTTCATGTTAAGCTGGACACACATGGATAGTGGCTGCAGAGCCGAATAAATTGTTTTATGATAGCTTTTATGCTATTTTTTTTATCAAAAACAGTATTACTAAAAAAAACACTGTTATTTAGATGCACTTTTTGCTTTTTACTTATTTACAGCAGGGTTTTTGCTCATTTTTTCTCTTGTAGGTTTTATACTCTACTAGCAGAAGTGTATCTAGGTTTTCCACCACTTGAGGCAAGAATTTAGTTTGCAGTCCCCCCAAATGGTTTGCGTAGTCATCGTGCGACCAATCATTCATATGCGATTTGCACACTTACAGTCACGTGCCTACTAGCTGCTCTTCCTCATTGTCTCAATGTTCAGTGAAAAACTAAGAGAAGCAGGAAAAGCTAGTTGTCGCGTGACTGTGAGTACGAAAATTGCATACAGCTCTGGAGGCCACCACATCAAATCCCTGTCATGGGCCGCCCAATAACCAGACCTGAACCCCATTGAAAACCTCAGGAATGTAATCAAGAGGATGATGGATAGTCACAAGCCATCAAACAAAGAAGAACTGCTTACATTTTTGTGCCAGGAGCGGTGTGAAAGACTGGTGGAAAGCATGCCAAGACGCATGAAGGCTGTGATTAAAAATCATGGTTATTCCATAAAGTATTGATTTCTGAACTCTTACTGAGTTAAAACATTAGTATTGTTGTTTCTAAATTATTATGAATTTGTTTTCTTTGCATTATTTGAAGTCTGAAAGCACTGGATTTTTTTTTTATTTTGACCATTTCTCCTTTTCAGAAAAAAAAAATGTATTGCTTGGAAATTCGGAGACATGTTGTCAGAAGTTTATAGAATAAATCAACAATTTACATTTTACTAAAAAAATACACCTATAAAGAGAAAAATCTCTTAATTTTTTCCAGAGCAGTATAGTGAAGTGGCCATTTGAAGACTGCCAGAACTAGCAAACTTAACTAGCTGAATCCTGATAGTGTATTAAACGGTGTTAGGATTGGCATGCTACAGGGATTCATTTTACAATTAAAGGGTTTGTCTAGGTTGAGATGAAAGTCTGCAGTCACTCTATTTGATCACAGGCTTCTGAATTCTCACAGCTCATGCACTGCACAATTGTAGGATTTTCCCTTGCCATCCCATACTTTCTTCTCACAATATTTCCCTCAATAGTCTCCTGACACATCCCCGCTTGCTATCCATACTGTGTACTGTGTCTGCACCCATCCTCCCTTACATCTCATACTGTGTCTGCATACATTCCCCCCTTGCACCCAGTCTGCCCTCTTGCTCCCCTTAATTTGTCCTCAAATTTATCATCCTTGCTTCCTATACTGTCATCAAATCTCTCCTCCCCTCACTCCCTATATTGTGTCTGCACCCATCCCCCCTCACACTGAATACTGTGTCCGCACCCATCACCCTCACTCCCCATACTGTGTTCTCAAATTTCCCCCTTCCCCATTCTGTGTCTCACACATCCTTCCCCCTCACTCCACATACTGTGCCCACACCCATGTCCCTTTCTCCCCATACTGTGTCCTCAAATTTCTCATCCCATTTGCTCTCCTTACTGTGTCCGCATACAATTCCTACAATTTATTTCCCCTTTTGACTAATTATAATAATTCTTCTGTGTTTTCAGCTTCATTTCTAGCACTTACCACACAAAACTTCTGCTTTCTGGGGGTCTTAAAGGTCACGACAATGTAAGTGGAACCTTATCTTGTGGGGAATTTTGTGATCAAAGAACTCCTTGTTGGAAAAATATTCTATGGTGATGGTAGTATGGTTTGCTGCCACTAGAAATTTCAGGGCCCCATACTGGCAAAATTTCCAGGGCCCCCTTGAGACTCCGCCCAGGCTCCACCCCAGCCCCGCCTCCACGCTACACCCCTCAAACTGTCCACAGTCCCACCACTCTTTCTTGGAAAAACTCCACTTCTCACCTATCACACATTAACAGTTCCCATCACCAGATCACACATGTAGCCGGCAGCTTTTGTTTTGGCCAAAAGATTTTTTAAGCCACCAAAATGACAAGGTAGACACTTTTGGCCGGGCCCTACTCTACTGTAACCTATTAAATATTTGTTAAAATATGCAATACAATTTAGGTATATTTTTATTTATTTTTCAATTTTTAAAATGACCTATAATACCACATACAAGGAACAAATACCACAGCACTATGACCAGATGACATATTACCACCACAGTGATCGAATAATATCAAATACAAGGAACAAATACCACAACATCATGACCAGACCACATATTACCACCACATAGTGACTGAATACTACAATACTGATCAATAATAAAAAAAAACCCACAATACTATCACCATCAGTGCCATTATACACAGGAGCTCTGTATATAGTGTATAGGTAATCCAGTGATCACTGGTGACATTATACACAGGACCTCTGTATATAGTATACAGTGTATAGTGTCAGTGTATAGGTAACACACTGACTCACCAGTGACGTCTCTAGGTGAAGTCCATCTTTCATCCAGCACAGACCGCCATCACTTCATCCAGCCAGGACTCGTTTCTGCAGGAAATAACACCGTTATCTCAAGTTCCACTTGGAGAACACATTACTTAATTTTCCCAACTTCTACATTACACCACATGAAGAAGGCGACATAGTATCACTCTACACAGAAATAGGACCGCCCCCCATTTAGAACAGTATACTCAAAAAATAAAATAAATACATCACTGCAGTAATAATATCCCTTAATTAGCCCCTATGGTAATAATATTGGCCATCATAGCCCCCGTGTGTCTCATTCCTGGCGTCAGCCATATGTTCTCCCATCCTGCCCTAATGAGTATCCATCCTGCCCCATATGATCTCCCCATCCTGCCCCATCTGTCTCCATCATATTCATCCTGCCCCATGATCCTGTCCCATCTGTCTCCAATCCTGCCTCCAGTGTCTCCAATCATGCCCGTATCACCATTCTGCCCCGTCTCCAATCATGCCCCCTGTGTCTCAATTCTGCCCCATCTGTCTCCAGTCATGCTGCCATGTCTGTCATCCTGCCCCCCCGTGTCTCCAATCATGCCCCATTTCTCCAATCTGCCCCTGTGTCCAGCAATCTGCCCGTGTCCAGCAATCTGCCCAGATTTCTGCCCGTGTCCAGCGTTCTGCCCGTGTCCAGCGTTCTGCCCCTGTGCCCAGCTTTCTGCCCCTGTGCCCAGCTTTCTGCCCCAGTGCCCAGCTTTCTGCCCCAGTGCCCAGCTTTCTGCCCCTGTGTCCAGCTTTCTGACCCCCTGTGTCCAGCTTTCTGCCCCCCCCTGTGTCCAGCTTTCTGCTCCCCCTGTGTCCAGCTTTCTGCCCGTGTCCAGCAATCTGCCCCTGTCTCCAACTTTCTGCCCGTGTCCAGCTTTCTGCCCCTGTGTCCAGCTTTCTGCCCCTGTGTGCAGCTTTCTGCCCGTGTCCAGCGTTGTGCACATGTCCAGCGTTCTGCCCGTGCGCAGCGTTCTGCCCCTGTGCCCAGCTTTCTGCCCCTGTGCCCAGCTTTCTGCCCCTGTGCCCAGCTTTCTGCCCCTGTGTCCAGCTTTCTGCCCCCACTGTGCCCAGCTTTCTGCCCCCACTGTGGCCAGCTTTCTGCCCCCACTGTGGCCAGCTTTCTGCCCCCCCTGTGTCCAGCCTTCCGCCCCCTTGTGTCCAGCTTTCTGCCTCCCCTGTGTCCAGATTTCTGCCCCCCCTATGTCCAGATTTCTGCCCCCCGTGTCCAGCTTTCTGCCCCCCCTGTGTCCAGCTTTGTGCCCGTGTCCAGCAATCTTCCCGTGTCCAGCTTTCTGCCCCTGTGCCCAGCTTTCTGCCCCCACTGTGTCCAGTTTTCTGCCCCCCCTGTGTCCAGCTTTCTGCCCCCCCTGTGTCCAGCTTTCTGCCCTCCCTGAGTCCAGCTTTCTGCTTTCCCTGTGTCCAGCTTTCTGCCCTCCCTATGTCCAGCTTTCTGCCCTCCCTGTGTCCAGCTTTACTGCCCTCCCTGTGTCCAGCTTTCTGCCCTCCCTGTGTCCAGCTTTCTGCCCTCCCTGTGTCCAGCTTTCTGCCCTCCCTGGGTCCAGCTTTCTGCCCTCCCTGTGTCCAGCTTTACTGCCCTCCCTGTGTCCAGCTTTCTGCCCTCCCTGTGTCCAGCTTTCTGCCCTCCCTGTGTCCAGCTTTCTGCCCTCCCTGCGTCCAGCTTTACTGCCCTGGGCCCCCCCGGATCGCCGCTCTCAATAAATTAAAAAAAAAAAAAAAACAAGTTCTGCTTACCTGCCGCGCTCCTGCTCTCTCCACGCAGCTGCAGCGTGCACTCGCCGGCGACTGACAATGATGTCAGACGCCGGCGACCTGCACGCTGCGGCTGACGTCAGCTGCCAGCCTCAGATTGGCTGGCGGCTGTTAACTATTGACGTGCGGGCGCGGGCCCGCACGTCAATAGCGTTAAACAGCTGCAGCGCCGGCTGCCGCTAAGGGCCCGGTTCAGCCTGCGGCTGCCGGTAGGGGCACGGTGAGCAGATAAGACAGGGCCCGATGCGGGCCCCCTCTGCTCACCGGGCCCCATACGCCAGTCACGGCTGTAATGCCCTGATGGCGGCCCTGTTTGTAAATAAGATGAAGTATCCAAAGACATACTGATAGGGATTCTAGATTGTGAGCCCCATCGGGGACAGTGATGATAATGTGTGCAAACCTGTAAAGCGCTGCGGAATATGTTAGCGCTATATAAAAATAAAGATTATTATTATTATTATTATTATTATTATTAAGTATGATGGTAAAAAGGTAAAATAAAATACTTCATGTTCTTCAGGCAAAATAATTTATTTAAAAAATCCTAATTTTTAACATCATAATTTGAAATTAACTTTTTACTTTCATACACTGTGTTTTTGAAGAACTATTTGGCATTATAAATTGTAATAGGGCTGATTGCTTCTAACAATGCCTTTCTCATTTTGCTTTCATTAAGATTAGTTTTGATTGGGGCAAATTATTCTCCTCTGACCTTGTTCTAACTTAATTGGAATTCCATAGTCTTGGCTCTTGTGCATTCTGGTTGGGTCATGCAGTCCTTTTCGATGGACAAAGGCTTTAGCTCACAATACCTTGTCAATGAATAGGTAGATTTGTTAAACCTAAACAGCATCTCAGATGTCCTCTTTTACATTGTAAAATGGTATCATCTGAAAAGAGAAATACACTGGATGCTTTGCTGTAAATTATTCAGTTTTACAATTATTGAACACCTGGCACAGTGAAAATGAGATGGCTGCTTTCTTTTCATGCGTATTAATACTGATTGGCCGCATAAGACACTGAAGAGCAAACTAATTTCTCCTTGTTAGAGAATGAGGGGATGTTGTTTTGCTTAATTTGTATTATGTATGTTATTATTTAAGGGCCGACTCTGCATTAATTATTCGCAAATAGAGGGTTTGATAAGAAATGGTGTCAATTAATTGAAGATGGAAGGTGTATTGCCAAAGAAACTTACAGCTCTGGAAAAATTAAGAGACCACCACATCAAAACGGGCACGACCATTCATCGATATTGGCGCTGAATTTAACCCCCCACTCACAGCGCGATGTACATACATACATACATATTCTAGAATACCCGATGCGTTAGAATCGGGCCACCATCTAGTATACATATAAAGAGAAAAATCAGACAAACTGAAAATTTTGCAGTGGTCGCTTAATTTTCGCCAGAGCTGTATATTGATTATGAAGGCAGAGGTGTAAATTTTGAAGCATCAGGTGATCTGGTATTTGTGGTGCTTTTTGCACGGTGTATTTGCTTTTTGTCTTGTGCAGGATGCCGCCAATTCAGTGGAAAGTAACAGGGAGCAACAGCTTGAGAGGGAAAAAAAGCCTTTTGATGCATGGTAACACAGGATCCACCAATCACAATAGGTGATGTTGCAGCTCCCCCTACTCATTTTCCCTTCACAATGACCATTGCACACACTCAGTGGATGCTCTAACACCACAGATAGGAATCTAATTAAAAATATTAATATGCTACTTTAAAAAAAACATGATTTAAAAAAAATTATATATCCCCCATAGTGTTCTGACTTGAGGATGTGAGTTGTTCTATCAAAGTTAAAAGTAATGTTTTCATTCGCACCAATCAGGTACCATAAGTTCACTCTGATGTGAGAAGTTTTGCAGATCACTTAGAATTTTTATTTGCAACTTTTAAGCTTTATTCTACTTTTCTTTTCATCCTTTGTTCTTGTTTTCTATACTTGTACACAGTTATTGATGACTGTTATTTCTGCATGCATGCTAATGGTAAAGACACACTAGAACAGACCTTTCTACATTGACACTAGCAAATTTAAAGCAATGACCCGGAGTGATTGCAGTTTTTCTGCATGTGTGCTGTGTAATCAGCATGAACAGAAGTACTGAGTCACTGAGGAAAGCTGAAAGCACATATTTCAAACAGAACCAAAACCTAGTTATGTTGGCATATTAAAATGAACCTGCACAAACAGTGGGCAACATGATTCAAACGCTACCTGCACAGCTGTGACCATCTATATCTTTTGATGAATTGTTCCAAGTTTCAGAGTATATTAAATTTAAAGAGACTCTGTCAGCACAGAATAATTGTTCAAACTACACCTCAAGGCAAAAATTAAGAAACCACTGCACAGTGTTATAAAAATCAGCTTCTTTAAATGTCTGACAGCCATTCCATCCCGTGTCAGTTGAATTCTAACCAGAGTACACCTCATTCTACTTAGTGTGCTTTTGATTAGGTGATCACCTGAACCAAATCATATTTAACTAAGGAAAGTATAAAAAACCCTGCTGTGGTGTTCACAATCCTCTTACAATAGGACAAACTGGATGGCATTACAAGTGCTAGTTATATTCCAAAAGTAATAGGAATGAAAAAATAACTTTTAACCATGCCAAGGAGTTGAAAAGAAAGTCTTGAGTGAGGAAAAGAAGGGCTCAATTCTGGCTTTACTAGCAGAGGGACACAGTGAGGGTCATGTTTCCTACATCCTTAAAATTTCTAAGATGGCAATCCATTACAACGAGGTCAAGCAGCAGACATTGGGGACAACGAAGCTACAGACCGGCAAATGGCAAAAACGACTCTCCACTGACCGGGATGACGTCATCTTATTTGAATGTCACTTAGCAACCTCAGGATGACATCAAGTGACCTACAAAAGGAATGGCAAATGGCAGCAGGGATGAAGTGCACATGAAGAACAGTTCGTAACAGGCTCCTAGAGGCAGGGCTCAAGTCATGTAAAGGTAGAAAAAAGCCATTCATAAATGAGAAGCAAAGGAGAGCCAAGCTGAAATTTGCCAAAGACCATAAGGATTGGACCATAGAGGACTGGAGTAAGGTAATCTTCTCTGATGAGTCTAATTTTCAGCTTTGCCCAGCACCTGGTCATCTAATGGTTAGATGTAGACATGAAGAATCGTACAAGCCACAGTGTCTTGCACCCACTGTGAAATTTGGTAGAGGATGATCTGAGGATGCTTCAGCAAGGTTGGAATTGGGCAGGTTAATCTTTGTGAAGGACGTATTAATCAAGCCGCATACAATGTTATCCTGGAAAAACAATTGATTCCTTCTGCTCAGGCAATGTTCCACAACTCTGAGGACTGTTTTTTCCAGCAGGACAATGTGCCATGCCACACAGCTAGCTCAATCAATGCGTGCATGAAGGACCACCACATCAAATCCCTGTCATGGGCAGCCCAATCTCCAGACCTGAACCCCATTGAAAACCTTTGGAATGTAATCAAGAGGATGATGGATAGTCACAAGCCATCAAACAAAGAAGAATTGCTTAAATTTTTGTACCAGAAGTGGCATAAGGTCACCCAAAAGCAGTGTGAAAGATTGGTGGAAAGCATGTCAAGATGCACGAAAGCTGTGATTAAAAATCATGGTTATTCAACAAAATATTGATTTTTGAACTCTTCATGAGTTAAAACATTAGTATTGTTGTTTCTAAATGATTATGAACTTGTTTTCTTAGCATTATTTTGAGGTCTGCAAGCAGGGCAGCATCCCTATAAGTTCTGGCTTGTAGGAGGAGGAGTTAGAAGTCAGTCTGTGTGAGACAGTGAAGGGAGAGGTAGCACGAAAGGAGAGAGAAACTGGGAGTGGTGCTGCGATTGAGCTCACCCCCAGTATTGAGCACAAGAAACCGGACACGGGGTCCAAGGTTGTGTGGGAACTGTATGCCCCACAGCAGAAATCGTAGGGCAGGAGATTGCAGGTCTCCTGGCCACAACTACACCCAAAGGCACAGCAACAGATTAGAGCCCAGAGTCACCACGAAAGAGGGACCATGAAAAACCTGTAAAAAGGCTTGTGTTGCCTGCCATGCAGATAGTGTTCCATCGGAGAGACAGATTGAGAGAGGGACTTGAGGAAAGCTAAAGCATCAAGAACCTATAATTCAGCGCCGAAAGGAAGGCTTCCAACCCCACCTGGCTAGGGGGATTCCGAACCATTTCCAGGATGCCCAGATTTCAAGATCACCTGTATTCTGTGCTTTGTACTGCAATTTCACCAGTAAAAGGTAAAGATACTGAAAATCCTGTGTCCTCCAATTATTTCCTGCACCCCACCATCTATCATGCCTTACCAAATCCACTGGGAGCCCTGGAGACCAAACTCTACCTGTGGGGAGCTACACAAACTCTTAAGCAGCATCGGCCACCTCTGGCTGAGTACCACAGCCTCTGGCTGAGTACCACAGTTGGCGTCATGAACATTAGACTTTATTTTCCACTTCACCTTAACCCCTTTTATTGGATGCCCAGGGCCACAGACCGGGTCACCGCTGCCGTGACACATCCCCCTTAAAAACTGAGCCACCCTGGTATCGAGTACCCCATGGTACTAGCGGGTGTTCCATACATGGGGAAATTTGTTAATGGTCTCAAGGCAGCTGGGACCACAGTCACCAAGAAAACCATTGGTAACACATTACGCCGTAAAGGTTTAAAAACCTGCAGTGCCCGCAAGGTCCCCCTGCTCAAGAAGGCACATGTGTAGGCCTGTCTGAACACCTGGATGATTCTGTGAGTGAGAAGGTGCTGTGGTCAGATGAGACCAAAATTGAGGTCTTTAGTATTAACTCAACTCACCATGTTTGGATGAAGAGAAATACTGTCTATGACCCAAAGAACAGTGTCTCCACTGTCAAGCATGGAGGTTGAAACATTATGTTTTGGGGGTGTTTCTCTGCTAAGGGCACAAGACTATTTCACCATATTAATGGGAGAATGGATGGAGCCATGTACCATAAAATCCTGAGTGACAACCTCCTTCCCTCCGCCAGGACATTAAAAATGGGTGGTGGTTGGGTCTTCCAGCAAGACAATGACCCGAAACATTTAGCTAAGGCAACAAAGGAGTGTCTCAAAAAGAAGCACATTGAGGTCTTGGAGTGGCCTAGCCAGTCTCCAGAATTTAATCCCATAGAAAACTTATGGAGTTGAAGCTCCAAGTTGCCAAGCGACAGCCTCAAAATCTTAATGATTTAGAGATGATCTGCAAAGAGGAGTGGACCACAATTTCTCCTGATATGTGCACAAACCTCATCATCAACTACAAAAACGTCTGAGTTCTGTGCTTGCCAACAAGGGTTTTGCCACCAAGTATTAATTCTTATTTGCCAGGGGGATCAAATACTTATTTCTCACTGCAAAATGCAAATAAATTTATATAGTTTATACAATGCAATTTTCTGGATTTTATTTTTGATATTCTATCTCTCAATGTTAAAATGAACCTACCCTTAAAATTGTAGACAGTTCATGTCTTTGTCAGTGGGCAAACTTACAAAATCAGCAAGAGACCAAATACTTATTTCCCCCACTGTACATAATAAAAATAAGGACAATAATCTTAAACAGTAGAAGTTCCGACTGGTACAGGAGAGAGGTTTCTGCATAGGCAAGAGTCTGATATGTTGGGGTAGAGAGTTTCAGAGTAGGTGGGATGCACAGAAGAAATCTTGTATGTGATAGTGGGAAGAGATGATAAGAAGGGAGTAGAGAAATAGATCTTGTGAGGATTGGAGGTTGTATGCAGATAAGTACCAGGAGACTAGAGGTACTGTCACACTAGACGATATCGCTAGCGATCCGTGACGTTGCAGCGTCCTCGCTAGCGATATCGTCCAGTGTGACAGGCAGCAGCGATCAGGCCCCTGCTGTGATGTCGTTGGTCGGGGAAGAAAGTCCAGAACTTTATTTGGTCGCTGGACTCCCCGTAGACATCGCTGAATCGGCGTGTGTGACACCGATTCAGCGATGTCTTCGCTGGTAACCAGGGTAAACATCGGGTAACTAAGCGCAGGGCCGCGCTTAGTAACCCGATGTTTACCCTGGTTACCATCCTAAAAGTAAAAAAACAAACACTACATACTTACCTAACGCTGTCTGTCCTCCAGCGCTGTGCTCTGCACTCCTCCTGCTCTGGCTGTGAGCGTCGGTCAGCCGGAAAGCAGAGCGGTGACGTCACCGCTCTGCTTTCCGGCTGCCCGGCGCTCACAGCCAGACCAGAGAAGCAGAGCGCCGAGGACAGACAGCGGTAGGTAAGTATGTAGCGTTTGTTTTTTTACTTTTTAGGATGGTAACCAGGGTAAACATCGGGTTACTAAGCGCGGCCCTGCGCTTAGTAACCCGATGTTTACCCTGGTTACCGGGGACCTCGGGATCGTTGGTCGCTGGAGAGCTGTCTGTGTGACAGCTCTCCAGCGACCAAACAGCGACGCTGCAGCGATCTGGATCGTTGTCGGTATCGCTGCAGCGTCGCTTAGTGTGACGGTACCTTAGGTCACAGATGTATGGAGGAGGCAGATTGTGGATGGCTTTGTATGCCATGGTTAGGGTTTTGAACTAGAGTCTCTGGGTAATGGTGAGACAGTGAAGGGATTGATAGAGGGGGGAGGCCGGGGAATAGTGGGTGAACAGGTGGATTAGTGAAGGGGTGCAAGAGTGTTAGAAGGGAGGCCCCAAAATAGGAGGTTGCAGTAGTCAAGGGGGGAGATGATGAGTACATAGACTAGGGTTTTTGCAGATTCTTGGTTGGCAAGAAGTGGGAAGGGCTTGGATATGTGGTTTGAAGGAGAGATCAGAGTCAAGGGTTACCCGAGCTTGTGGAACTGAGGAGAGTGAGCAGCCATTTACTTTAATGAATAGGTCCATTGGGGGGTTGAGTGAGATGGGGAAAAATTATGAATTCTGTTTTGTCCATAATAAGCTTTACAAATGTAGCAGAGAAGGATGAAATAGGACCGTGTGTCCATGTGAAAAACCTGCAATGTCAGTTTTTTATCAACAGCATGGACAAAATGCATGCTGCACACATGCACATCAATGACACACAGATGACATCCATTTGAGCATCTGGTAAGAAGCGGTACAGTTTTTGCTGCTCCCAAGCGCCGGGTGCTGAAGGCAGTTCTCATCATTGTCAACTCGTCTCCCCGTGATCAGCGCGACTAGGCAACAATTAAGGAAGTTGTATACAGCACCCGCTGTGTACATCCTGTGTAAAATTAAGAAATAAATTAAAAAATAAATTTTCTGAACCAGCATAGAGAAAGCCCAAGGCTGGGGGCTAATGTTACTAATCTGGGAAAGTCGACAATCTCCCAAAAGGTTCCCAGGCTATTAGTAATGACTCACAGCTGTTTGCTTAGCCTTTACTAATGAATTTACAGGGACCCCAATAAAATGGAGGGGGTGAAATATCTTTGGCCCCTATCCAGGCTATCAATATGAGCCCCCAGCTGTCTGTTTAGTCTTTGCTGGTTTGAATTTATACGGGGACCCCACGTCATTTTATTCCTGGGGTCCCCGTAAATTCACCACGAAAAGCTAAGCAATTTTGTCCTCTTTCCAAAATTAGTAACATCAGCCCCCAGCTGTAAGCTTTTCCTCTGCTGGTTAAGAAAATTAAGTGGGAGCCCACAGCATTTTTTTAATTCTTAATTTTACACAAAATGTACACAGCGGGTGCTGAATACAATGCCCATCATTGTCGCCTGGTCGCATTAATCTCAGGGAGACCAGGCGACAATGATGAGAGCTGCCTTCAGCACCCGGGAACAGCTAACTGTACTGCTTTTCCCAGGCTCCAGTACATGTCACACAGACAGCAAATGGAAGTGACACATGGACAGCACACGGATACACGGATGTTACACAGATGTCACATATATACATACTGATGGCACACGGACACGGTCCACGGATCTCACCAGTACCGTTTTTTCCTGTACAGGAATCACCAGATTTAAACTGCAAATTGCCTCTTCTGAGAAAAAGAGAACTTAAACTCTATAGCGCCACCTGTTGGAAGTAGCGATCCTACAAATCACAATCAACCTTTTAACGAGTCGTGCAAACTCGACTCGTTAAAGAGTTGATTGTGACTTGTAGGATCGCTACTTCCAACAGGTGGTGCTATAGAGTTTAAGTCCTCTTTTCCTCAGAAGAGGCAATTTGCGTATTATATTTCCCAGAGGAGCATTGCACGGCAAATAAGCCTCCTTACCTTGACAAGCCAGAGATGGTATGTCACTCTCCATAAGGAGAAATTATACAGATTTAAACTCTAATTTACCCCACTTCTGTGCATATAAAGATTTGATTTGATACTGCGAACACGAACATCATTCTTAGCAGGGTAGCTACAGCTGAAACTGTAAGAGAAAAAAATCAAGCCTTTCTTATATAAGTCATATTCTAGATATTCGTGGGTGTGATTATAAGGATAATTACATTATCATTACATTACCATATTATAATAAATTCTATATGCATGACTGGCACATTCATAATAACAAGTGCACTCATATTTTGTGTTTTAGAATGTTATTATGTAATTAGTAGACAATTTAGCAAGAAAAAAGAGCAAAAGGGAAAACTGATGAAAAGTAGAAAGCTTTATTTGAAATGAATCAGGCAAGCACTGCAGTCTCTTACACAAGGAGACAGACCTCACGGTCAGATAGCAGCGTGGTACAGTTCATGGTGTTCATGGGTTAATATTAGGTTTGACAGCTAAATGATATCTGGTACAGCTTCTTAATTTGGTGGTTACACTACAATACGGTGGCATGGAGCGTGGTGGTTATACTACAATGAAGTACATGGTGCTTGATGGTTATACTACAATACTGTGGCATGGAGCTTAAAAGTTGTACTACTTAACAGTGGTACAGTGCTTGTTGTAGAGACAAACACCCCCTGTAACAAGGCAAGAGGCTGTAAGAAGTAGAAGAAGATGCTGGAGCCAACTAAGATAGTCCATAGCTTTAGCACAGGAAAATATCATGGAAATATACTGCAATGAACAATTCACACTTCATCTCTTAGAGAACAGTCAGAAACATTTACTCAGCGATGCAAGGCACAACAGAACTTGACATCCACAGGCTTATCAATAGGTTTTCCAGTGCAGACTACATTTTACCTCACTTTCTCAGGCCTCAAAAGTAGCACAGTCTATGCCACAATTTCCTCACAATAGAACTGGTCACAGGCCATAGTGCTTCTCACTGTCTCAAGCCACAGCTCAAGCCACAGAAGGTTCAACATGTAGGTCACAATTTCCTCACTACGGAACTGGTTACAAGCCATAGACCTTCTTAGTCTCTCAGACCAAAGAGCGCTTTTTGCTAAAGGTCACAGTCACTATTGCTAACCTAGGAGATTCTATGTTACCCCAAGAAGTCCCAGAGCTGTCAGGCTGTTGCAGTCAAACATTTCAGGCCACTTTAAGGCAAATCTCATTGTACTTACCTAGGCTCAATAAGTGACATCCAGGTATTGCTCCAATTCTAAGTCACCAACAGACATTGATCAGGGAGTGGTCTGTATCCACCTCTAATTCTTAGAGACATTCTTCATCTCTCTTAGACTCCAATTCTGCAACAGCACTACGCATGTCTTTTGACTTTTTGATCTGCTAACTAACCAAAATGCAAGCAATTTCACTCCCTGCACTCAGAAATACACTTTAGCTGACTGCCATCTACTGCTTCTGACTACAAGTAGCGATTGTTCCCTCATTTAAGGCTATATTCACACTTAGCGGTTTTTACCGCGGAACCGCCGCGATTTTGATGCTGCGGGTCCGCAGCAGTTTCCATAGCGTTTACAGTAACATGTAAACCCTATGGAAACCGCAAACCGCTGTGCACATGCTGCGGGAAAAACCGCGCGGGAACGCAGCGGTTTAAAACCCGCAGCATGTCACTTCTTTGTGCAGAATCGCTGCGATTCTGCACCCATAGGAATACATTGAACCGCTTACTTCCCGCATGGGGCTGTGCCCACGTTGCGGGAAGTAAGCGGATAATGTGCGGGTGGTACCCGGGGTGGAGGAGAGGAGACTCTCCTCCAGGCCCTGGGAACCATATTTGGGGTTAAAAAATAAAAAATCTGGTTATACTCACCCTCTGATGTCCGGAGCTCCTGGGCGCTGCACGCGGCCGTCCGGTCAGAGTTGCTGTGCGACCAGGACCTGCGGTGACGTCGCGGTCACATGACCGTGACGTCACGAAGGGTCCTTCTCCCACAGCATCTTTGGAACCAGACCGCCGGGTGCAGCGCCCAGGAGATCCGGACATCAGAGGGTGAGTATAACCAATTTTTATTATTTTAACATTACTATTGATGCTGCATATTGCTGCATATGCAGCATCAATAGTATAGGCGGAAACCCGCAGCGGAAAACGCGGAACAAACCGCGATAAATCTGCAGGGAGAACCGCAGTTGTTTTGCCCTGCAGATTTATCAAATCCGCTGCGGGAGAACCCGCAGGGACCCGACGCAAGGTGTGAACATAGCCTAAGAGCCTAGAGAGCTTGCGCAACAGAGCTTTTTGGTGTCCTTAAAGAAGCACTCCTCCTCCTCTCTTTTGTCCTTCTACCCATCAGAGGGTATGTGCACACGCTGCGGATTTTGCTGCGGATCCGCAGCAGTTTCCCATGCATTTACAGTACCATGTAAAGCAATGGGAAATGAAATCCGCAGTGCACATGCTGCGGAAAAAAAAGCGCGGAAACGCAACGGTTTATTTGCCGCAGCATGTCAATTCTTTCTGCAGATTCCGCTGCGGGTTTGCCCCTGCTCCAATAGAAATCTGCAGGTGAAAACCCACAGAGGAAACCGCAAAAGAAACCGCGGTAAATCCGCAGTAAAAACCGCAGCGGTTTTTCACTGCGGATTTAGCAAATCCGCTGCGGAAAATTCCGCAATGGAATCCGCAGCGTGTGCACTTAGCCTAACTGTTCTCTTTTCAATTAGGTCTATAACATCACGTGATTAAAAACAGGCTAGCTGAATCCTTCTAAGCTCTATGTAGAAGCAGAAAGTCTCTTTTCCCTGCATGAAACATCCCCCTCTTAACCTCCTGACCTAGCTGCTCCGCTCCTCCCCCTGCCAGGGACTTTGCAGTGAGTAAAATTGTGGGAGAGGAAAAGGAATTCAGCACATCCATCTGGTAAATGTTCATCTGTATTTTAAATCCAAAAATTGTGGGAGAGGAAAAGGAATTCAGCACATCCATTCAGGAAATGTTCATCTTTATTTTTAATCCATTAAAACACGAACCTCCCTGGTAGCAATAAAATACTGATGCATTTCTGGCGAACCCGCCCTTAATCATAATTACTATGACAAGTAGTTTTTAATGCTACCATGGACATTTAATGTCTTAAAAATAAAGATGAACATTTTTATACATTACCGGATGGATGTGCGGAATTCCTTTTCCTCTCCCACAATTCTGTGCACATCAGCTGAACACTGCACCCACCAGTAAAGATTCCTCCCGACTGACTCCATTACCAGCAAGGAAGTTGAGCTCTTCATTTTCTTCTTTACTCCTTGCAGTGGCGTATCAAGGGGGGGGGGCAGCCGGGGCATGTGCCCCAGGTGCAGCCGACGGGGCGCCAGCGGGCCGCCTGATGATGCGGCGGTCCAAGGAGGCTCCTCGACGGCATCTGCCGCCCCCACAGTCTGAGATAATCCCGTTCTCTGAGCCGGCTGTCAAATTGACAGCCGGCTCAGAGAAAGTGCTGCGCGTCCTCGTCAAATCCCAAGGTGTACAGCGGCGCCGCTGTCGCTAGTAATACCCTTCGGCCCTAGCCCCTGACGACCGCTGAGAGGCGCTGACCACCGCTGACACTTCCGCATCAGGAAAACGCCAGCAGCAGCTGACATCACTGAGCGTGACTGTGACAGGCTGCTGCTGCGTTGCGCCGGTGTTCGGGGGTAGAGTGCACTGTTGGACGGTGCCGGTGGTAAGTGCTCCATACCGCGGCCGCGGGGTCCGGGGACCGGCCAGGTAATGGAGCTGAAGTCTGAAGACACTGACCAAACTTAAGAGAGATTCAGTCAGAATGATAATGTTTGAAATTTAAGGGGGCTGTTATGGGGGCACAAATCCGGACATTATGGGGGCACAAATCCGGACATTATGGGGGCACAAATCAGGACATTATGGGGGCACAAATCAGGACATTATGGGGGCACAAATCAGGACATTATGGGGGCACAAATCAGGACATTATGGGGGCACAAATCTGGACATTATGTTTTGATAGAGTTAAGGTTCAAATGGGGAAGTTTTGGGGAGGGGGGGCACGAAACTGATCCTGGCTGGTTGAGGGGTCGGCTATATGGAGCCTGCAAGCATCATCGGGAGGGTTGGGAGCAGCGGCCAGGGGCAACGCAACGGTATGTATCACACTTGTGACTGAGGACTGAAGCAAAGCCAGGGGGCTGGATGAAAGACTGAGGAACATTTGATATGGGGAGGATGGGGCAGAAATCAGGACATTATATGGGGGCACAAATCAGGACATTATGAGGGCACAAATCAGGACATTATGTTTCGATAGCGTTAAGGTTCAAATGGTGAAGTTTTGGGGAGGGGGGGCACGAAACTGATCCTTTGCCCCGGGTGCAGGAAAGGCTAGATACACCTCTGACTCCTTGAGTAGAATTGGACTCTGTGTGTAGGTGGCAGTTATGAAGCTGCACAGCACACCTCCAGAATAGTGGCCATAGCCAGATACTATACATGACATGAATAAGGAACAGATGTGCAGAACCCGGCTGTGGCCGTGTGCAGCTCCGTAACTGAGGAGTTATGGCTCCCGCCGACACCGGGAACAGCTGTTCAGCGGGAGTGCTGAGTGTAGCACCACCAACAACCATACATTGATAACCTATTCTAAAGACAGACTATAAAAGTTAAATTCCCAGACTTCTTTTAGTTGAAAATGTGAAAAAAAATTTGGGGGGGGGCACTAACAAATTGAATGAAATATTGAATCTTGTATCTAATTTAATCAATATTACAACAGGTCCAATCATTTGGCCTCTAGTAAAACAAACGTACCGTATATACTCAAGTATAAGCTGAGATTTTCATCCCATTTTTTTGGGCTGAAAGTCCCCCTCTCGGCTTATACTCGAGTCATACCCAGGGATCGGCAGGGGAGGGGGAGCGGGGCTGTCTAATTATACTCACTTACTCCTGGCGCGGTCCCTGCAGGTCCCTGGCTTCCCCGGCAGCTTCTTCCTGTACTGAGCGGTCACATGGTACCGCTCATTACAGTAATGAATATGCGGCAACGGTGAGCACTCAGTACAGGAAGAAGCTGCCGTGCCGGGGAAGCCAGGGACCGCGCCAGGAGCAGGTGAGAATAACGGGAAGGGGAGCACAGCACTGCGCGATATTCACCTGCTCCTCGTTCCGGGCGCCGCTCCGTCTTCAGCAGTGACGCTCAGGTCAGAGTGCGTGGTGACTGTTGTGAATTCCGCTCTTGGGCTCCCTTCGGTGGTTGTAAGTGGCACTTTTGTGAGTCCTGCTCTTGGGCTCCCTCCGGTGGTTTTAAGTGGAATGGCTGCTCCTTGGATTTAGCTGTCAGCAGCTGCTTCCACTGATTGTCTTTTCTGCTCGACTATTTAGCCTGGCTCTTTCCTTCAGCTTGTGCCACTTGTCAATGGTTCCTGGTTGGATTCACATCTCTTTGGATTTCCCTGTTATCCTGACCAGTTCAGTAAAGCTAAGTCCTTGCTTGCTCTTTTCTGTCCACAGGTTGTGGACTTATCCGTTCTGTGCTTTCTATGTTTGTCCAGCTTGTTAGTATGAATTAATTCTGTGATGCTGGAAGCTCTGGGAAGCAGATTTACCCTCCACACCTTTAGTCAGGTGTGGAGATTTTTGTAAACTCTGTGTGGATTTTTTGTAGTGTTTTATACTGACTGCACAGTATTCCATCCTGTCCTATCTATCTAGCTAGACTGGCCTCCTATGCTCATCCTAGTTTCATTCTGTGTGTGTCTTTTCCCTCTCCACTCACAGTCATTACTTGTGGGGGGCTATCTATCCTTTGGGGATTTTCTCTGAGGCAAGATAGTTTTCCTGTTTCTATTTTTAGGGGTAGTTAGTTCTCAGGCTGTGACGAGGTGCCTAGGGAGTGTTAGGAGCATCCCACGGCTACTTCTAGTGTTGTGTTGAGCTTAGGGACTGCGGTCAGTACAGATACCACTTCCTTCAGAGCTCGTTCCATGTTGCTCCTAAACCACCAGATCATAACAGGTGACGTGGATAGTGCGCGCCCTCTGCCTGACCGTCAGTGCAGAAGACGTTGAAGATGGAGGGGCGCTGGAACAAAGTCAGGTGAATATTGAAAGTGCCGGGGGCCTGAGCGACGGAGAGGTGAGTATGTGATTTTTTTTTTATTGCAGCAACAGCAAATGGGGCAAGTCTCTATATCAAGCATCTTATGGGACCATAACGTTTGTGCAGCACTATATGGGGCAAGTGTCTGTATGGGGACATAACATTTGTGCAGCACTATATGGGGCCATAATGTTTGTGCAGCACTATATGGGGCCATAACGTTTGTGCAGCACTATATGGGGCCATAACGTTTGTGCAGCACTATATGGGGCCATAACGTTTGTGCAGCATTATATGGGGCAAGTGTCTGTATGGGGCCATAACGTTTGTGCAGCACTATATTGGGCCATAACGTTTGTGCAGCACTATATGGGGCAAGTGTCCGTGTGGAGCATCTTGTGGGGCCATAACATTTGTGCAGCACTATATGGCGCAAATATCTTTATGGAGCATCTTATGGGGCCATAATCAACATTTGTGCAGCATTATACTAGGCAAATGTGTCTATGGAGCATCTTATGGGGCCATTATTAACCTTTATGCAGGATTATATGGGACATATTTTAATATGGAGCATCTTATGGGGTCATCATGAACTGTATGGAGCATTATATGGGGCTCCTGATTCAATATAGATATTCAAAAACACTTAACCTACTGATGTCTCAATTAATTTTACTTTTATTGGTATCTATTTTTACTTTTGAAATTTACCGGTAACTGCTGCATTTTCCACCCTAGGCTTATACTCGAGTCATTAAGTTTTCCCAGTTTTATGTGGCAAAATTGGGGAGGTCGGCTTATACTCGGTCGGCTTATACTCGAGTATATACGGTACATAATTTATGGAGTAGTATGCCATCGCTGTTTGTGCGGAAGTTTTCTTGTATATAACCAGCATTAGGCTCCATCGAGGTTTTCATAGTTTTAATAGCAAGAATGGTATTGTTGAATAAAAAAAATGATCAAAATGTTTCTTTGATTGTAAACCCAACACAGCATTATGAGATGGCTCACTCGGATGCTATGCACTCTCATTTGTTAAAGGGTTGCCATGGAAACGTGCTCTTTTCAAGTACCGGATATATTGTTAAGAAGTACATCTTATTTTGATTATATGCTGCAGGCTCTTGTAAATAAATACTTTACTATCGTAGTAAACATTTCATTTGTTTTGCATAGTAGCTTATCCATTAAAATCCAATTTTGCATTTCTCCATCAAATAATTTGTGCAGAACTGGATTTTAGCAGTCCAATTAAAAAAAATACAAAAAATATCCTTTATGAGTACAAAAGATGGCTTTTAAAAAGCTTTTCCGCCTACATTATGGGCGTTTTGTTTTCATATTCTCCTAGAAGCCAATAAAAAATACAGCTTCTTCTAGTTTAAAGGTATATGAGACGGTGATAACAAAATGTTAAAATAAAGATTGACGGCAAACTGCAGTGTAGGCCATATTCACACGTAGCATAACTGCTGCTTTTTTCTACTGCTTTTTATGTTTTCTGAAGGTGTCTGCACCATGCTTTGCTATTACAATTTGTTGTGAATAGTGTGTTTTTACTGCATTTTTTATGCATTTTTCCCCTTTAACACCTTTGCAACATGTCATATACAGTTGAAACCAGAAGTTTATATAAAAAAGACACATGCATGTTTTTCTCAATATCTGACATGAAATCAGAATAAACCTTTCCCGTTTTTGGTCAGTTAGGATTACCATAATTATTAATAATTGCCAAATGCCAGAATAATGAGAGAATGTTTTAAGGCATCGGATGAGTTCCCTGATTGATATTCCTGTAACATCTGAAGCCTAAGGTACTGTACCATGGAGCGGGCCTGGTCTTCTGACATCATGAGGTCGGTGGATGTGGAATTACATGGGGGGCAGTTGGCCGGTCAGGGAAGCACTGCCAAAGTGATCAAGAGATCCCTGAGGCTCATGAAGTCAGCAGGCTAGGGGGTAATCCAGGACAAACGAGTGGTAGGGCTAAGGAAGAAGGAAACATGAATTACTGTGCCCTATGTCACCTGTCACCACCCAATGAACTTGTGACCATCCAATAAACCAGAGGTCTCAAACGGCATTCCTCAAGGTCTGCAAACAGGTCATGTTTTCAGGACTTCCTTGTACTGCACTGGTGATAATTTAATCACCTACACACATAATGATTACAGCACCTTGTGCAATGCTACGGCGATCTTGAAAATACGTATGCTTGCAGCCCTCGAGGAATGCAGATTGAGACCCCTACAATAAATGTTTGCCTGTTGGGAAGAACTTGGTATCCCCTGAACTGTGTGCGGCGTCTCCTGAAGACAGAAGCCTGGAGGCACCGGAGGCCTGGGGCCTACAAGTGAGTGTGATGCCCCAACACCCTACAGCACACTGGAACTGGGACACCTCTTGTCTGTAAAGTGCCAGAGCACAACCGGACAGCAGCTTGGTCGCGACTACCACTCTGTGCCACTTTACACAGGGATGGTCTTTTTTTAAATAGTAGTGTATTACTACAATTCCCCTAATGCTGCAGTAGGGCTGGCTGTAATTTAAAGAGAACCTGTCACTCGATTCATACTGCCCAAACTGCAGGCAGAATGAATCAGAACCCAGCTACATGATTGCAACCAGGTATATTTTTCTCTGAAAAGCTCCGATGTTTTCAAAGAACATATAGTTTGAAGATATTGCTGGATGGTTTTCGTTTAGGGTTATATATTGCTTTTTGCAGGGCCACTGAGCACACAAAGCACAATTAGATTTTTCTGTAATGGCAAACAAAACATCATTGTTTTGGGGTTTTGTTTCTACAGCATGTGAACTTTACAAGTTAACTTTATTCTGCCAGTCTCTATGATTCCAGAAATTGCAATTTACATAGGATTTGGTTTTACTGTTTTTTGCACAAAAAATAACCTTTACATTATCATGTCATAGTATTCTTGGAGTCATAGCTTTTTTATTTTTTCATCTATGTAGTTGTATAAAAGCTTTTTATTTTTTTTCGAGGATGAGTTGACATTTTCATTGGGTCATTACGAGCTGCATATGATTTGTTGATCACTTTAAATTCCTTTTTTCTTTTTAGGACAAATGGACAAGAAACAGCAATTCTGGCATTGCACTTTATTTCTTCTGTCAACTCCACTGTCATGTCAACTATGTAATTCCTTTATGATTTTTATGATTTAAGTTGTGCTGCTGTGATACCATAATTTCCCACGGGATCAATAAAGTGTATCGTATCGTATCGTATTTTTATTATTTACAATATTCCTGCAAAGTAGAAATTATATGCTTACTTTGTTCTGTGGTTACATCGATATCAGAATTAAATTATTTTTTATTTTTACATTTTTCTAAAAGGCATTTACTGAGCGGGATAAATAAAGTAATATTTTAATAGTTATGATTTTATGAATGCGATGACACCAAATGTGTTTTTTTTTCTTGTTTGCATTTATGTCAATATGGAAAATACTAAGGTCATTAATCACACAATATGTCTTCATCAGTGCAGTGCCCCCCTAAATGGAACATCAACTCATGTGACATTTCCTAATCTGTATAGCCTTCCTATGGACAAAGTCACTTTTAGAGTAATCAGTGATATGAAACCAGAGTATTTTCCTCCAGCACCCTACATCTTGTGAGGGTTAAGTTAAAATTTCATACATAGACTGTTTTTTTTGTGGACATCTATAGAGTGGGTGGGAAGATGTCCACCTTATCTCCACCTGCACCGCCGTGTACTGACAGGACCTGTGTGCTGTCACAATTATGTGGTCAGTCACATGATGAATATGAGTCACATGGTCTAGGGTTTAAGTGGTGGGCTTTTCCAAGACAGGAGGCTGCAGTGTACCTGGATAGGAAACACTCCAATAAAGTGTTTGTGCCCATGTGGTATGTTAGGGACCTGAACCGTGGACATTGCACCCATGAGTGGGCTGAAGCCCGCTAGGAGAAAGACTGTACTCTGCTTTGTTTTTGTTTTTATTTTACTGTTTTGCGCAGAGGTCTGTGTTTATTTTCTCTGCTCGGTTCATGCTGCCTCAATAAACCAAACACATTCTAAAAGAGACAGTGCTTCATTTATACCTCTGAGTCCAGCCAAGGCTAAGTGAGACGCTCTACTACAAGGGATATTTTTTTTTTCAAATGTTCCTTTTGTTATGTTGACCAAGAATAAAATGAAAATGGCCGACCTTTAAAACCTATTTTTAATTGCCCTGCCGTATGGCTAAAGGAGAAGAGACAAAAAGTAAGCAGGGATGGTGGACTTCGCTTTGAGCTCAGAGGAAGAACTGACTTGAGTAAGGAATAGAGGAATGGAGTGTATACTGAGACAGGAAAGAAATGCCAAGCAAGACAAAATGATCCATACCACTGCAGCACATATTCTGGATTAATAGTACAAATCCAATCAGCTATATTGGCTGCCCAAATCAGACTCCTGGGTGCCCACTCATGAAAAAGACAATGATGCAGTCCATGTAACAAGTACCTGTTGAAGTGCACGAGCGCGAAACGATCTTCATCCTAGCTCTCTGTTCCACCAACTCTTCTGACCTGGATGTTTTAAAAATTGCCGAAATAAAGTGAAACATTTTTTAGGACGGTGAGTGCCACTCTTTTTTCTACTTGTTACATGAGACAGGAAAGAATTATGGAAAATTAAGTTTTTTCCTTAGAGCAGTACAGCAGTGCCAACCTCTCAGTGGCACCAAACTAAAAAACTAAGGGTTGTCATGTGGAGAAAGGAACATCAAGATTTAAAAATGAATCATTGCTACAGGAAGTTTAGGACTTTACTGCACGTTCTTTACGGTTGTCTTTTGCTGCTTCTTTATACATTGTTTATACATTGAACCCAATAATACAGTATGCAATAAAATCCCTGGCTCCCTCTAGTGGGGATTCATAATTGCCAAGATTTATTTCTGACTACTATAAAAACAATTTATAATAATAAATTAATTAATACAATTTTTTTGACCAATAAGAAAAATGTGTTCAAACGCGAAAGCTTACATCATTCACATACACCAGAGATTGCAGAATCTATACTACAATATATAGATTTATTACACACAGGTTGTCTTTCAGAGATTGCAAAATGTAAAGGATAGGCAAAATAGGTGGAGGAGCTGGGATGGCAAAGTGAAACATGAAATTTGGCATTTATTGAACATATTTTTATTTTACTTTGTGATTTCATGAGATACAATGTAAACCTTAATATCAAGTCCCAGCTTAGTTCAATGCTCCCGCGAAAGATGAACCTGAGGACTTGCGCTTTTAGTAGAAGATAGAAACCAAAAATGGACATGTTACATTTGTCTCTTTTTAGCCACCTACTATCCTGACAACAAATTCTACTAAGTCTTTGGTCACTAGCGTTATTCCCAGTCATTTTCTATTAACAGTGTCTCATACTGGACAGATAAAGAGGATAATTGACTTGAAAATAGCAGATAAAGGAACATCTGAATTCTAAAAAGGAAAGCACAAACATAAAGAAAATTACATTGCAGCAATAGTGTTAGAATAGGACAGGTCATCAATTTATTTATTTACATTACTTACTTATACAGCACCATTAATTCCACAGCTCTTTCGCATTGGGGATCACAATCTATATTCCCTATCATTATGTCTTTGAAGTTTAGGAGGAAACCGGAGGAAACCCACACAGACACGGGGAGAAGATACAAACTCCTTGCAGATGTAGTCTATGGTGAGATTTGGACACAGGACCCCACCACTGCAAGTACTAACCACTAAGACACCGTGTTGTCCTTAACCAATAATTATCATTAATTGGGCTTGTTAACCTTATTATTAGGCTGCTTTAACTCTTTTCTCACTACTTTCTTAAGCCTGGAAAGCCCCTTTAATTCTATTGTTTGAAAAATCCTATTTATCTATGAAATCTTTTCTTGCATAACACATTTAGTGATATTTGTAATGGCTTATACCTTTAAATACGTAACTACACAATTAGTTTTAGAGCATGTATATTTATTATTTTTTCCATTACTTTTTATCCTTCAAATTGCAAATTCATCTGACAGGTCCAATTCTTGCGTTGGAGAATTGTTTCTAAATAACTGAAATCACGGCATATTAGTTAACATAGCACAAAGGCATAAATCTTCCTTGCATGTCCGTAAAATGAATAAGTTAGTCTTTGTATCTTTGTATCTAGCACAACATATCTCAGAGCAGTTAATCCATGGAAGGAAGCACAAAGTGCACTTACATAATTACTGCCGTCCAATTTAATTCTGCAAATACTACATTTTCCATAAACAATTTTTCAAATTACAAAATTACCATGTAAGGATGGGAAGAATGTGTATGTTGATACGTGTATTACAGAGAAAAACCCTCTCGAAAAGCTCGTAGCTAAATTATTTTTTATGTGTTTGCACTTACAGGGCATTGCAAATCGACGCTTCATATTTTCTATTAGTTTAGACAAATCCATCATTATTATAAGAAAATATGAAGATTGTGCACAGAAGTCACTAAACACTTTTTTTTTTTAAAGAAAAATAGCAGATGTGTTTGTCTGAATATTTTAAATGAATGTTTTTTTTTAGCAAAGTGATACAGTATGATTTCTACATTACGAAAAATAGTCGCTGCTAATTTCATGACCCATTCTTCCTACACCAGGGACTGCGTCAGCCCTTTTCGACACTGGTGTCAGCTATCATGTATACATATTATACTCTGGCTAAGCACTTCTAAGGGGCATAAAGATTTAAAAGAAATGGTTTAAGATAAAGCATCACGTACCCTGACTAACTCAGAATTTACAAACCTTTATCAATTCATTTTGTATTTTCTATTTTCTATTGGTATATTGAAATCCACCGTGTATCAGGGAAGGACATCTTTACAAAGCAGTTATTACATACAGTACAGACCAAAAGTTTGGACAAAAGAGAGACTTAATTGTTGAGTGGAATGAAAAAAAAACCCACTATTTTGCCATTGTTGCTCAAGTTTTGATTTTTACAGGGTTCACTGCGCTGTAAAAATTACAAGTTAACTTTTTTTCTTAGGTCAGAATAAGTGTGACAACTGATATAGTTTTTTTTATGCTTCACTACTTAAAGAAAACATTAAAATAAAAAAGTTTTGCTTGTGTCAGTATATTCTGATAACCATAACTGTGTGTTTGGGAGAGTGAGCTGTACGATTCATTGGTAACATTGTGAGGTACATACAACTTTTCAATTGCTTTTCACGCTTTCATTATAGGAGCCAGGATGACTGCAAAACAGCAATTCTGGCTGTTTTTACCCAGTTGTTCACATTGCTACATAAGATGATATTTAAACTGTTCAGATTTCTATAGACACAGTAATACCCATAATGGTAATTTGTTGATTTTATAAATTTAGGTTCTTTTCATTTTATAGAATATTTTTATTTAAACAATAGGAAAAACTGGTGATTTTCCTTTTTCATATTTTGCCGTTTTTATACTTTTAGGAAGCATGATACAGAGCACATGAAGCTGAGCAGATTAATATATAGTTTTATGGGAAAATATTCATTATTATTTGTGCTTTATTCATTTAAATCCCTGCTCATCCTGGTGGGGACGAACTGTCTAATATACACACATATGAAGCAATTGCCATTCATTTTATGTCTCCATTCTTGAGATTGGTTGAATTCCCAGCAGTCATCAGCAAGTTATCAAATATACTTTGGATAGGTGATAACTTGCTGCATTGGGACATCAGTTTTGAACCAAGCAGCTGATGGCTGTGAGGTCTATCTCAGAGCTTCAAGTCTATACTATTTCAAAATATATGTGCATGATATGCTTAAACTGTTAAGGTCTACCAAAATTTTAAAAGTACTAGGTGCCCAATTCCTGAAGATGTTTTCACCAGTTTTCTGCTGATAAACACATCTAAATGTTACAAAATTTTGTAACAACACAAGAATTGAGGCACAATTTTGCAACTTTTATCATTTTTACGCCAGTTCCAGCCAGCTCTGCCAAAATAAGTGGTGCTTGAGTGGGATGGGGTGTGGCTAAACCCGCCTGTTTCATTCATAAAAATTTATGCCACTTTAGTGGTGTAAATGTCTCTAGAAATTTACTGAAGTCCAGTGCTCTTATGAATTGTCCAATTTATGCTAAGTACCTTCATTTTTAAAAGCATATTCTATACTGCGTTCCAAATTATGCTTTATATAAAATTGTGTAATGAAGTATGTTATACAATGTATAATGTTGGATTTACCTCTATTTAAGTATATGAAACATTGATCCATGACCTTAAATTCTCTTCATTGCATCTGTTAAGTGCCAAGAGTATTTAATATTGATTTACGGTTTGGGAACCTACTTGTGCCCTAACCCAAGCTGTGCTCATGGTATTTACCTCCAGCCAACAACATGACTCTGCCACCTCCTTGCTTAAATGTGAACCTTGTTGGGAAATGGTGGCCATCCTTCACCCATCCACTACTCCATCTATGCGGATTATCCAGGGTTGCATGGCACTCATCAGTAAAACAATTAGTCTTCATGTATGTCTGAGTCCACTGCAACTGTTTCCGCTTATGAGCAATGTTTAGAGAGTCGGATTGGTAGGTTTATGCACAACTGCAAGCCTCTGGAGGATCCTACACCTTGATGTTCGCAGATCTTCAGAGGCATCAACAGTTTAAAATACCTGTTTGCTGCTTTGTAATAGTATTTAAACAGCTGTTCTCTTAATCTGATATATTTGTATTGCAAAAACCTTCCTCATTATTCCTTTATCTGCGCAAACTGGTCTGTGCTTTGACGCTTTTTGGCAGGAGAGAGATCATTTTTCTTTATCATATTGCTTAAAACCTTTGGCCTACTTAATAATGTGGAACGTCCTTATTAGTTTTCCTTTAATTGGACTTATCTGGCAAACTAATTACCACAGGTGTTTAAGATTGATTCTAGTGACCTAAAGAGCCCTGAAACAATACCATCCATGAGTTTATGTGAAAAAAATAACAAAAAATGTTATCTTTATGACACTAAAATCCTATTTGTGTAATAATTTGCAATGCAGTGTATTTGGCAGCAGTGCAATTCAAATTTCATATATTCAATGTTTGCATGCATCTTAGCACTTACAAAGTGCTGCTGAATTCTTTTGTTTGTATATTGTGCAGTCATTGCAACAACAGGGGTTGGATCTGGTGAGTATATTACCTTTTAATATTTAAAAAATTCCCTGCCTTTTGAAAGAACTTATGTTAAATAAACCATTTATGTTCTTGAACTTTTATGTTCGACACCCTTAAATAATGAGTGTGAGATTTGTTTTTGTTTTTTAACCTTTGCTTTCTGTGTCAAATTTTTCTTTTTTATGTAATATTTTACAAATTAACTTGAAACACTGGTTGTGTCTCAGAAATATCAGCTGAGAAAGAATGATTCACAAGGATCTGCATCTCATTTGACTTTCTTAAAGATCCACCACATCTGCCTCCTGAGTTGCTCTTTCTTGTCATGGGGAGCAGGTCAAACTGATTTGCAATAGATAGCTAGGTGCTGGCCAACCTTCTGGAAAAGTATATGTCAACAACATTTCCATAATAGAGACTGTATTCCATCATGCAGAACACAAAACACATTCAAACTACACAGCTCCGTCTTATTCAGTTTATTTTATCCATTCGATTGCTCACTTTTGTAGGCAGCCAAACCTCTAAAACTGTGCCTAAGCCATAGAATCAGAGGTGACAAAATAGAATCAATCAAAAGATAAAAATGAAGGGCGGAATTTTATATTTTGTACATTTTCTGTTTAGTGTTGAAGCTGAAGTTGCAGGTTTTTCCTGTATACACTGTACACTATCCTCTAAGGAGGCCATGACCTCATTAAAGTTTTTATTCATATTGACCTCATTGATTCCTCCAGGAATTGTGCACAATGAGTATGACACATGCTTTCACGGTGTTGACATCTCATTGCAAGGAACCTCGGAACACTCTCTACTTGCTTGGAAGAATTCCAAATCCACAGCTAACATAGTGACAGGCACTGGTCAGACCAAAGTTAAAGATCCTCTCCTTATTTTCCATGCAACGTTGTCTGGAATATAAGAAGGTAATGGTTTTAATTAAAAAAAATCCCTTTTTTCAACAATAAAGAATTGGGCTGGTGATTCTATGGTTCCAGGTAAAAGTAATGTTTTTAAAAAAGACCTGATAGTTTGTCAAAAGCATCTATTATAGAAACACCGAAGATCATGGGATCAGCTGTACTGTCATGGTCCCTGGTATCATTTGCCATAAATAGTGATCACCAGCCAAATCGAAAAGTCTAGTAGAATATTGCTTGTAATTGTACCTGACTTTGGCAGCTTTTTAACACAGATATGCTTCTCACCCATGGAACTGCCACAATTTGGAGACTAAACAATAGCTTGAAACTGAAGTTTTTTTGGCACAAGGTTAGAGGAAGCTGAGTTTTTATAAAGCTGGCAAATTTGCAACACCTGGCCTTTCCCAACAAGCCATAACCCTAACAGGATAATTAAAGTCTGAAACACTGGTCAAAGTTATCTGAGCATACAAATCTCCAAGGGTGCCCAAGTTTTTTCATTGGCCCATTTTCCTTTTTGCAATTTTTAACATGTAAAAAATGTCAATATTTCCCCCCTTCCTAAAATACTAAGGAAATGTGTCATCTTTAATTTTAGGTCTTTACAATGCCAGATAAAACATGCCCATTTGAATTTTGGGCTTTGCCCGCCAACAACACCATGTCCACCACCATGTCATTATGCAGCCTTCGCTGACAATAAAGCAAAGTGCCAAAAGGTGCCATGAAACCTGAGTTTGGTAAGGATCCTCAGGTGGCCTTGTATCATACATGTGGGAGATCTCTCACTTCTACTTTCAGGAGATCCCTCCCTCATGCCAAATAGTTAGCCAGATAGTGGAATACATATTCCCCATCAGATGCTGTGAAACCTGCATTTTGTAAGCTACACAGTTCATTTTTGCCACCGGATCCCAATGGAACAACTGTCATAGGGGTGAAGCTGCTGTAAGGTGAATATAATACAGGAGTTGGGGGAGCTGTATGATCAATGTTAGGAATTTGGATTCTACCGGACACCACAAACATTAGAATCAAATTCTGAATACAGTGTATGCAAGCGAGGGCCTGTATTGTGGTCAGTCTGTCAGGCCTGAAATCCATGTCAGGAACCTGTACAAGCCTCATTTTACTTTGAACAAGCCTCCTCAAGGGAAAGAGACAGGAGTGCCATTGACTAATCTGCACAAGCCTATGCACTTTCTATTAGTTTAATAAATACCTTTATCTAGCAGCTGTGTGACAGGCACAAAGCCTGCAGTGATACACAAACGTGACTATTTATCTCTAATTTTCATGAGACTGCTGTTGCCGTGTATAATAAAGCTGATATCTTAAAAAAATTGCTACACATTTCTAGATATATTGAATTTGTACATAACACCTCTGTGAGGGTAATTGTCAAAAATAAAGCCAGGAATTTTTTTTCATAAGCATAAAGCATGCAATATGAGAAAGGAAGACAGGCCATGTTACAGATCAGAAGGTGACTGGATCTCGTTCTTGCTTCCTGTCAAAATGTGGTCAGCGTGGTACACCACTGTCGAACCCAGACAATTGCCAGGATGTAGTGGGGTGGATGGCAGACAAAGACTCCAGTGTGTTGACAAGCAGCACCATGAAGTCTTCCACACGGTGCATTTGCAGTAGCCAAGAGTAGCCTCAACCTTGTCCTCCTTGCTCCCACCATCAAGAGTCCCAGGAGACATATGACCCCAACGCTGGCCACTCTGAGGAACTGTTTATGTTCCCTCGTAATTTGTCAGGCCTCTAAACATGCACCTTAAAGAGGGTCATAAGGAGGTGGAGTGCAGTGATGTCCAAACATTTCAGCACCCACAGCCAGGAGAAAGCCAAGTTGGGGAAGGTCAATTCATGTCTGAAGAGGTGGAGAATAATTATGATGCACAGTTGCCATCAGGTCAGCCTAAAATCGCAACTCAATAGGAGAATCATATTGAGGAATTGGAAGATGATGTGGTCGATGATGAAGCCATTGATCCAACCGGGCACAGTGGCACACCTAGCGAGCACAGCAGTGCAGACAAAACCAGGCAAGAAGAGGTAATGGTTTGACCAGAGGGAGAACTCGGTCAACTGTTCCACAGAACCCCACGCACTCAGCAAGATAACAGGCCAAGGGTGCGTTGTTCCCCTGTATTGAAGTTTTTTCTGAAATTCCTTCAGAGAAAACAAATGTAGTTTGCATCATCTGCCAAACCAAGCTAAGAAGAGGCAAGAACACTGCCAACCTGAGCACCAGCCAAGCACCCCAGTAGGTGGGCAGAACACCTGGGTGCAAAAATTTTATCTGATGGTGAAACCACTGCCCCTTCCCTGTGTTACAGCCTTCCCAATCTGCTGTCCATGAAGCAAGCACTGATGCCTCCTCCCCACAACCTGCAGTTGCACAGACACAACAGTCAGCAACCACGTCCAGTTCGTTGTCACAGCGCTTTCACTTTTCACTGCCCCAGATGTTTAACAGAAATATTGAAACAGACCAAAATGCTAAACACCCACATATCCAGATTGGTAGCCTTGAAAATGCTGCCGTTTCGACTTGTGGGAACTGAGTCATTCCACAACCTCTTGGTGGTGGCACCCCATGGTACTCGATTACCAATCAACACTTTTTTTCTCGGTGTGCCATCAACACGTTACATAAGCACGTGTTACACAATATTAGCCGTGCTCTGGCCAACGCAGTCACAGGGAAGGTCTACTTTACCACAGACACGTGGACAAGTTCTTGTGTACAGGGACGCTACATTTCCCTTATAGCACACTGGCTAAACCTCATGGAGTCTGGGACAGAGTCAGAGGCTGGGACATCACACATCTTACCCATAGAAAGGATAGCGGTCCCAACTTCAATCAAGGTTTCAGTCTCCTCGTATTGCAGTTCCTGTCTCTCCTCCTCCTCCTCACCGAAAATAGCCTCCCCATCACTCCCCAGCTGGGAGGTCTGCAGCTCTGCCTTGGCAAAGAGGCAGCATGCTCTTCTGAAGATCATCTGTTTAGGTGATAAAGCTCACAATTGATCCTGGTTATGAACAAAACTGTTGTGAATTCCGCTCTTGGGCTCCCTCCGGTGGTTGTAAGTAGCATTTTTGTGAGTTCTGCTCTTTGGCTCCCTCCTGTGGTTTTGAGTGGTATGGCTGCTTCTTGGATTTAGCTTCAGCAGCTGTTTTCACTGATCGTCTTTCTGGCTCGGCTATAGTAGTCTGGCCTTATCCCTCATTCAATGCCAGTTGTCAATTGTTCCTGCCTGGAGTCATTGCTCTTAGGACTTTCCTGACACTCTGACCAGTTCATCAAAGCTAAGTCCTTACTTGTCCTTTTGCGGTTCTCTTGTTGTGGACTTGTTGTTCAGCACTTTCTTTGTTTTTGTTCTTTTGTCCAGCTTTTCAGTATGGATCTATTCAGTTAAGCTGGAAGCTCTGGGCAGCAGAGTTTGCCCTCCACACCTTTAGTCAGGTGTGGAGATTTTTGCATTTCCCTGCGGTGGACTTTTTCTAGTTTTTTTTACTGACCGCACAGCGTTCTGTTCTGTACTATTTCTATTTAGCTAGAAGTGGCCTCCTGTGCTAAATCTTATTTCATACTACGTATGTCATTTCCTTCTCCTCTCACAGTCATTATTTGTGGGGGGCTAATCTATCCTTTGGGGATTTTCTCTGAGGCAAGAAAGTTTTCATGCTTTTATCTTTAGGGGTAGTTGGCTCTTAGGCTGTGACGAGATGCCTAGGCCGAGTTAGGAGCATTCCACGGCTGATTCTAGTGTTGTGTTGAGCTTAGGGACTGCGGTCAGTATAGTTGGCACCTGCTCAGAGCTAGACGCATGTCGCTCCCTAATCACCAGATCATAACAGTACAACTGGCCAAAAATGAGCTGAATGCGTCTCAAAAGAAGGAAGAGAAAAAGAGTTCTGAGCTATTTTTTTTTCTTTAGTTTGTTTTGTCTTTTTCCTTCCTCTTGATCTCTGGGTGATTCGGGATTTGGATGCAGGCATGGATGTTCAGGGTTTGTTTTCTCGTGTGGATCAGCTTGCTGCAAGAGTACAGAGTATTCAAGATTATGTGGTTCAGACTCCGGCCTTAGAGCCTAGAATTCCTACTCCGGATTTGTTTTACAGGGATAGATCTAAGTTTTTGAACTTTAAAAATAACTGCAAATTGTTTTTTGCTCTGAAACCCCGTTCCTCTGGTGACCCCGTTCAGCAAGTAAAGATAGTTATTTCTCTACTGCGTGGCGACCCTCAGGACTGGGCATTCTCACTTGAGTCAGGGAATCCGGCATTGCTTAAAGTAGATGCATTTTTTCAATTGCTCGGATTATTGTATGACGAACCTAACTCTGTAGAGCATGCTGAGAAAACACTGTTGGCCCTGTGTCAGGGCCAGGAAGCGGTAGAATTATACTGCCAGAGATTTAGAAAATGGTCTGTGCTCACTAAATGGAATGAGGACGCTCTGGCAGCAATTTTCAGAAAGGGTCTTTCTGAAGCCCTTAAAGATGTTATGGTGGGGTTTCCCACGCCTGTTGGTTTGAGCGAATCTATGTCTCTGGCCATTCAGATTGATCGGCGCCTGCGCGAACGCAAAGTGGTGCACCATATGGCAGTGTCCTCTAAACAAAGTCCTGAGCCCATGCAATGTGATAGGATTTTGACTAGAGCGGAACAGAGGGGATACAGACGTCAGAATGGGCTGTGTTTTTACTGTATTGATTCTGTTCATACTATTTCTGATTGCCCTAAGCGTATTAAGAGGGTCGCTAGATCTGTTACCATTAGTACTGTGCAGCCTAAGTTTCTCCTGTCTGTGACCCTGATTTGCTCATTGTCATCTTTTTCTCTCATGGCATTTGTGGATTCAGGCGCTGCTCTGAACTTAATGGACTTAGAATTCGCTAGGCGCTGTGGTTTTTCTTTGCAGCCTTTGCAGAGTCCCATACTCTTGAGGGGTACTGATGCTACACCATTGGCCAAGAATAAACCTCAGTACTGGACGCAGATGACTATGTACACGGCTCCTGCATATCAGGAAGATTGCCGTTTTCTGGTGTTGCATAATTTACATGATGTTGTTGTACTGGGATTTCCATGGTTACAAGTACACAATCCAGTGCTGGATTGGAAATCAATGTCTGTGACTAGTTGTGGTTGTCAAGGGGTACTGTTATGACCTCGTGGTTAGGACAAGAATGGACCTGATGGTCAAGAGCACCCGGAAAGACCTGATAGCTTAAAAAATACAGGACAAGCTCTGGGAAGTGGAAACTCTGCTGACCGCAATCCCTAATCCTATCACACACACTAGAAATAGCCATGGATTGCTCCTAACGCTCCCTATGCAACTCGTCACAGCCTCAGAACTAGCTAGCCCTAAAGATAGGAAAATAAAGCCTACCTTGCCTCAGAGAAATTCCCCAAAGGAAAAGTCAGCCCCCACATATATTGACTGTGAGTAAGATGAAATCACAAACACAGAGATGAAATAGATTTAGCAAAGAGAGGCCCGACTTACTGAACAGACAGAGGATAGGAAAGGTAACTTTGCGGTCAGCAAAAAAACCTACAAAAAGCCACGCAGAGTGAGCAGGGAAAAAAAACCTTCCGCACCGACTCACGGTGCGGAGGCGCCCCTCTGCGTCCCAGAGCTTCCAGCAAGCAAGGCAATATTCACAATAGCAAGCTGGACAGAAAAAATAGCAAACAAGAAAATAGCAAAGAGGAATTTAGCTTCTGCTGGAATAAACAGGTAACCAGAACGATCCAGGAGCGAACTAGACCAATAGTACAACATTGACAGCTGGCATAGGGCAAAGATCTAAGTGGAGTTAAATAGAGCAGCCCAACGTCACCTGTGGAAGGAAACTCAGAAACACTCACAGCCACCAGAGGAAATCCATGGACAGAACCAGCCGAAGTACCATTCATGACCACAGGAGGGAGCCCGACAACAGAATTCACAACAGTACCCATCCTTGAGGAGGGGTCACCGAACCCTCACCAGAGCCCCCAGGCCGACCAGGATGAGCCAAATGAAAGGCACGAACCAGATCGGCAGCATGAACATCAGAGGCAAAAACCCAGGAATTATCTTCCTGACCAAAACCCTTCCACTTGACCAGGTACTGGAGTTTCCATCTCGAAATACGAGAATCCAAAATCTTCTCCACCACATACTCCAACTCCCCCTCAACCAACACCGGGGCAGAAGGATCAACGGATGGAACCACAGGCGCCACGTATCTCCGCAATAACGACCTATGGAACACATTATGGATGGCAAAAGAAGCTGGAAGGGCCAAACGAAATGACACAGGATTGATAACCTCAGAAATCTTATACGGACCAACGAAACGAGGCTTAAACTTAGGAGAGGAAACCTTCATAGGAACATAACGAGACGACAACCAAACCAAATCACCAACACGAAGTCGGGGACCCACACAGCGCCAGCGGTTAGCGAAACGTTGAGCCTTCTCCTGGGACAATGTCAAATTGTCCACCACATGAGTCGAAATCTGCTGCAACCTATCCACCACAGTATCTACACCAGGACAGTCCGAAGACTCAATCTGCCCTGAAGAGAAACGAGGATGGAAACCAGAATTGCAGAAAAACGGCAAAACCAAAGTAGCCGAACTGGTCCGATTATTAAGGGCGAACTCAGCCAACGGCAAAAAGGACACCCAATCATCCTGATCAGCAGAAACAAAGCATCTCAGATATGTTTCCAAAGTCTGATTAGTTCGTTCGGTTTCGCCATTTGTCTGAGGATGGAAAGCCGAGGAAAAAGACAAATCAATGCCCATCCTAGCACAAAAGGATCGCCAAAACCTCGAAACAAACTGGGAACCTCTGTCCGAAACTATGTTCTCCGGGATACCATGTAAACGAACCACATGCTGGAAAAATAATGGCACCAAATCAGAGGAGGAAGGCAATTTAGACAAGGGTACCAAATGGACCATCTTAGAAAAGCGATCACAAACCACCCAAATGACCGACATCTTTTGAGAGACGGGGAGATCCGAAATAAAATCCATAGAAATATGCGTCCAGGGCCTCTTCGGGACCGGCAAGGGCAAAAGCAACCCACTGGCACGAGAACAGCAGGGCTTAGCCCGAGCACAAGTCTCACAGGACTGCACAAAAGAACGCACATCCCGTGACAAAGACGGCCACCAAAAGGATCTAGCCACCAAATCTCTGGTACCAAAGATTCCAGGATGCCCAGCCAACACTGAACAATGAATCTCAGAGATAACTCTACTAGTCCATCTATCAGGGACAAACAGTTTCTCCGCTGGGCAACGGTCAGGTTTATCAGCCTGAAATTTTTGCAGCACTCGCCGCAAATCAGGGGAGATGGCAGACAAAATTACCCCCTCTTTGAGAATACCCGCCGGGTCAGGAACACCCGGAGAGTCAGGCACAAAACTCCTTGACAGGGCATCAGCCTTCACATTCTTAGAGCCCGGAAGGTACGAAACCACAAAATCAAAACGGGAGAAAAATAACGACCATCGAGCCTGTCTCGGATTCAACCGTTTGGCAGACTCAAGATAAGTCAAATTCTTGTGATCTGTCAAGACCACCACACGATGCTTGGCTCCTTCAAGCCAATGACGCCACTCCTCGAATGCCCACTTCATGGCCAACAACTCTCGATTTCCAACATCATAATTGCGCTCAGCAGGCGAAAACTTTCTAGAAAAGAAAGCACATGGCTTCATCACCGAGCCATCAGAACTTCTTTGCGACAAAACAGCCCCTGCTCCAATCTCAGAAGCATCAACCTCAACCTGAAACGGGAGCGAAACATCTGGCTGGCACAACACAGGGGCAGAAGAAAAACGGCGCTTCAACTCCTGAAAAGCCTCTACAGCTGCAGAAGACCAATTGACCACATCAGCACCCTTCTTGGTAAAATCAGTCAATGGTTTAGCAACACTAGAAAAATTAGCGATGAAGAGCCGATAAAAATTAGCAAAGCCCAGGAACTTTTGCAGGCTCTTCACAGATGTCGGCTGAGTCCAATCATAAATGGCCTGGACTTTAACAGGGTCCATCTCGATAGTAGAAGGGGAAAACATGAACCCCAAAAATGAAACCTTCTGACCTCCAAAGAGACACTTTGACCCCTTCACAAACAAGGAATTTGCACGAAGGACCTGGAACACCATTCTGACCTGCTTCACATGAGACTCCCAATCATCCGAAAAGACCAAAATATCATCCAAATATACAATCATGAATCTATCCAGGTACTCTCGGAAGATGTCATGCATAAAGGACTGAAATACAGATGGAGCATTAGAAAGCCCGAATGGCATAACCAGGTACTCAAAATGGACCTCGGGTGTATTAAATGCTGTTTTCCATTCATCGACCTGTTTAATACGCACAAGATTAAACGCCCCTTGAAGCTCTATCTTGGTGAACCAACTAGCCCCTTTAATACGAGCAAACAAATCAGACAGCAACGGCAAAGGATACTGAAATTTGACTGTAATTTTATTAAGAAGGTGGCAATCAATACAAGGTCTCAAAGAACCATCCTTCTTGGCCACAAAAAAGAACCCTGCTCCTAACGGTGATGACGACGGGCGAATATGGCCTTTCTCCAAGGATTCCTTTATATAACTCCGCATAGCGGCGTGCTCTGGCACAGATAAATTGAACAATCGGCCCTTAGGAAACTTACTACCAGGAATCAAATTAATTGCACAATCGCAATCCCTATGAGGAGGTAGGGCACTGGCTTTGGGCTCATCAAATACATCCCGATAATCCGACAAAAACTCTGGAACTTCAGAAGGAGTGGAAGACGAAATTGACAAAAATGGAACATCACCATGTACCCCCTGGCAACCCCAGCTGGACACAGACATAGATTTCCAGTCCAATACTGGATTATGAACCTGTAGCCATGGCAACCCCAAAACGACCACATCATGCAGATTATGCAACACCAAAAAGCGGATATCCTCCTGATGTGCAGGAGCCATGCACATGGTCAATTGGGTCCAGTACTGAGGCTTATTCTTGGCCAAAGGCGTAGCATCAATTCCTCTCAATGGAATAGGATACTGCAAGGGCTCCAAGAAAAAACCACAGCGCCTAGTATACTCCAAGTCCATCAAATTCAGTGCAGCGCCTGAATCCACAAATGCCATAACAGAATAGGATGACAAAGAGCAAATCAGAGTAACGGACAATAGAAATTTAGACTGTACCGTACCAATGGTGGCAGACCTAGCGAACCGCTTAGTGCGCTTAGGACAATCGGAGATAGCATGAGTGGAATCACCACAGTAAAAACATAGCCCATTCCGACGTCTGTGTTCTTGCCGTTCAGCTCTGGTCAAAGTCCTATCACATTGCATAGGCTCAGGCCCATGCTCAGATAGTACCGCCAAATGGTGCACAGCTTTACGCTCATGCAAGCGTCGATCGATCTGAATGGCCAAAGACATAGACTCATTCAGACCAGCAGGCATGGGAAATCCCACCATGACATCCTTAAGGGCTTCAGAGAGACCCTTTCTGAAGATTGCTGCCAGGGCACATTCATTCCACTGAGTGAGCACAGACCACTTTCTAAACTTCTGACAATATATCTCCGCTTCATCCTGACCCTGACACAGAGCCAGCAAGATTTTCTCTGCCTGATCCACTGAATTAGGTGCGTCATAAAGCAATCCAACCGCCAGAAAAAACGCATCAACATCACGCAATGCCGGATCTCCTGGCGCAAGGGAAAATGCCCAGTCTTGAGGGTCACCACGTAACAAAGAAATAATGATCTTTACTTGTTGAACAGGGTCACCTGAGGAGCGAGGTTTCAAGGCAAGAAACAATTTACAAATATTTTTGAAATTCAAGAACTTAGATCTATCACCAAAAAACAAATCAGGAATTGGAATCCTAGGCTCTGACATCGGATTCTGAACCACAAAATCTTGAATGTTTTGAACCCTTGTAGTGAGATTATCCATCCAAGAGGACACCTTGAATGTCCATGTTTACACCTGTGTCCTGAACCACCCAGAGGTAAAGGGGAAAAAAGAGACAAAACACACTGTAAAGAAAAAAAAATGGTCTCAGAACTTCTCTTATCCCTTTATTGAGATGCATTAATACTTTGGGCCAGCTGTACTGTTATGACCTAGTGGTTAGGACAAGAATGGACCTGATGGTCAAGAGCACCCGGAAAGACCTGATAGCTACAAAAATACAGGACAAGCTCTGGGAAGTGGAAACTCTGCTGACCGCAATCCCTAATCCTATCACACACACTAGAAATAGCCGTGGATTGCTCCTAACGCTCCCTACGCAACTCGTCACAGCCTCAGAACTAGCTAACCCTAACGATAGGAAAATAAAGCCTACCTTGCCTCAGAGAAATTCCCCAAAGGAAAAGTCAGCCCCCACATATATTGACTGTGAGTAAGATGAAATCACAAACACAGAGATGAAATAGATTTAGCAAAGAGAGGCCCGACTTACTGAACAGACAGAGGATAGGAAAGGTAACTTTGCGGTCAGCACAAAAACCTACAAAAAGCCACGCAGAGTGAGCAGGGAAAAAAAACCTTCCGCACCGACTCACGGTGCGGAGGCACCCCTCTGCGTCCCAGAGCTTCCAGCAAGCAAGGCAATATTCACAATAGCAAGCTGGACAGAAAAAATAGCAAACAAGAAAATAGCAAAGAGGAACTTAGCTTCTGCTGGAATAAACAGAACGATCCAGGAGCGAACTAGACCAATAGTACAACATTGACAGCTGGCATGGGGCAAAGATCTAAGTGGAGTTAAATAGAACAGCCCACTAACGACTTAGCCTCGTCACCTGTGGAAGGAAACTCAGAAACACCCACAGCCACCAGAGGAAGTCCATGGACAGAACCAGCCGAAGTACCATTCATGACCACAGGAGGGAGCCCGACAACAGAATTCACAACAGGGTACATAGTGACGTTCCTTTGATGTCAATTTCCTCTTCCCCCTCTTCTGATGTTCCTGAATTTTTGTTCGATTTCCAGGATGTATTCGATGAGCCCAAGTCCAGTTCCCTTCCACCACACAGGGACTGTGATTGTGCTATTGACTTGATTCCTGGCTGTAAGTTCCCTAAGGGCCGACTTTTCAACCTGTCTGTGCCAGAGCATGCCGCCATGCGGAGCTATGTTAAGGAGTCTTTAGAGAAGGGGCATTTTCGGCCGTCTTCGTCACCATTGGGAGCGGGATTCTTTTTTGTTGCCAAGAAGGATGGCTCCTTAAGACCCTGTATTGATTATCGCCTTCTTAATAAGATCACGGTCAAATTCCAATATCCTTTATCCTTGCTCTCTGATTTGTTTGCTAGGATTAAGGGGGCTAGTTGGTTTACCAAGATTGACCTTCGAGGGGCATATAATCTTGTTCGTATTAAACAGGGTGACGAATGGAAGACTGCATTTAATACGCCCGAAGGCCATTTTGAATTCCATGTGATGCCAATTGGGCTCTCTAATGCTCCATCTGTGTTCCAGTCTTTCATGCATGATATTTTCCGCAATTATCTTGACAAATTCCTGATTGTGTATTTTGATGATATTTTGATTTTTTCCGATGATTGGGAGTCTCATGTGAAGCAGGTCAGGATGGTATTCCAGATCCTTCGTGATAATGCTCTATTTGTGAAGGGGTCTAAGTGCCTATTTGGAGTTCAGAATGTCTCTTTTTTGGGGTTTATTTTTTCTCCTTCGTCTATAGAAATGGATCCTGTTAAGGTCCAAGCCATTCATGACTGGATTCAACCCACATCTGTGAAGAGCCTTCAGAAATGTTTGGGCTTTGCTAAGTTTTATCGCCTTTCATTGCCAACTTCTCTAGTGTGGTTAAACCCCTGACCAATTTGATGAAGAAAGGCGCTGATGTGACTAATTGGTCCTCTGAGGCTGTTGAGGCCTTTCAGGATCTTAAATGCCGATTTACTTCTGCCCCTGTGTTGCGTCAACCGAATGTTTCTAATTGTACCAAATGTTTCTCTTCCTTTTCAGGTTGAGGTTGACGCTTCTGAGATTGGGGCAGGGGCCGTTTTGTCAGAGGAATTCTGATGGTTCCTTGATGAAGCCATGTGCCTTCTTTTCCCGAAAGTTTTTGCCTGCGGAACGCAATTATGATGTCGGCAATCGGGAGTTGTTGGCTATGAAGTGGGCATTTGAGGAGTAGCGACATTGGCTTGAGGGAGCCAAGCACCGCATTGTGGTCTTGACCGATCATAAGAATTTGATTTACCTTGAGTCGGCCAAGCGGCTGAACCCTAGACAGGCTCGGTGGTCCCTGTTTTTCTCCCGTTTTGATTGTGTGGTCTCATATCTTCCAGGATCTAAGAATGTTAAGGCGGATGCCCTCTCTAGGAGTTTTTTGCCGGATTCTCCTGGAGTCCTTGAGCCGGTTGGCATTCTTAAGGAAGGGGTGATTCTTTATGCCATCTCCCCTGATTTGCGGCGGGTGCTTCAGGAATTTCAGGCTGATAGGCCTGACCGCTGTCCTGTGGGGAAGCTGTTTGTTCCTGATAGATGGACGAGTAAGGTGATTTCTGAGGTCCATTGTTCAGTGTTGGCTGGTCATCCAGGGATTTTTGGTACCAGATATTTGGTTGCTAGGTCCTTTTGGTGGCCTTCCTTGTCGCGTGATGTCCGTGCTTTTGTGCAGTCCTGTGGGACTTGTGCCAGAGCCAAGCCTTGCTGTTCCCGCGCTAGTGGGTTGCTTTTGCCTTTGCCCGTCCCGGAGAGGCCTTGGACGCATATTTCCATGGATTTTATTTCGGATCTTCCTGTGTCCCAGAGGATGTCTGTTATCTGGGTGGTTTGTGACCGGTTCTCTAAAATGGTCCATTTGGTACCTTTGCCTAAATTGCCTTCCTCCTCTGATTTGGTTCCATTGTATTTTCAGCATGTGGTTCGTTTGCATGGCATTCCGGAGAATATTGTGTCTGACAGAGGTTCCCAGTTTGTTTCCAGGTTTTGGCGGGCCTTTTGTGCTAGGATGGGTATTGATTTGTCTTTTTCTTCGGTGTTCCATCCTCAGACCAATGGCCAAACTGAGCGAACTAATCAGACCTTGGAAACCTATTTGAGATGCTTTGTGTCTGCTGATCAGGATGATTGGGTGACTTTCTTGCCGTTGGCCGAGTTTGCTCTTAATAATCGGGCCAGTTCGGCTACTTTGGTTTCGCCTTTCTTTTGTAATTTTGGTTTCCATCCTCGTTTTTCTTCAGGGCAGGTTGAGCCTTCTGATAGTCCTGGTGTTGATTCTGTGATGGACAGGTTACAGCGGATTTGGGCTCATGTGGTAGACAATTTGACGTTGTCCCAGGAAAAGGCTCAGCATTATGCTAACCGCCGTCGGTGTGTTGGTCCTCGGCTTCGTGCGGGGGATTTGGTTTGGTTGTCCTCTCGTCATGTTCCTATGAAGGTTTCTTCCCCTAAGTTCAAGCCTCGGTTTATTGATCCTTATAAGATTTCTGAGATTATCAATCCTGTGTCTTTTCGTTTGGCCCTTCCAGCCTCTTTTGCCATCCACAATGTTTTCCATAGATCTTTGTTGCGGAGATATGTGGTGCCCGTTGTTCCATCTGTTGATCCTCCTGCCCCGGTGTTGGTTGAGGGGGAGTTGGAATATGTGGTTGAGAAAATTTTGGATTCTCGTTTTTCGAGGCGGAAGCTTCAGTATCTTGTCAAGTGGAAGGGTTATGGCCAGGAGGATAATTCTTGGGTTGTTGCCTCCGATGTTCATGCCGCCGATTTGGTTCGTGCTTCTCATTTGGCTCATCCTGATCGGCCTGGGGGATCTGGTGAGGGTTCGGTGACCCCTCCTTAAGGGGGGGTACTGTTGTGAATTCCGCTCTTGGGCTCCCTCCGGTGGTTGTAAGTAGCATTTTTGTGAGTTCTGCTCTTTGGCTCCCTCCTGTGGTTTTGAGTGGTATGGCTGCTTCTTGGATTTAGCTTCAGCAGCTGTTTTCACTGATCGTCTTTCTGGCTCGGCTATAGTAGTCTGGCCTTATCCCTCATTCAATGCCAGTTGTCAATTGTTCCTGCCTGGAGTCATTGCTCTTAGGACTTTCCTGACACTCTGACCAGTTCATCAAAGCTAAGTCCTTGCTTGTCCTTTTGCAGTTCTCTTGTTGTGGACTTGTTGTTCAGCACTTTCTTTGTTTTTGTTCTTTTGTCCAGCTTTTCAGTATGGATCTATTCAGTTAAGCTGGAAGCTCTGGGCAGCAGAGTTTGCCCTCCACACCTTTAGTCAGGTGTGGAGATTTTTGCATTTCCCTGCGGTGGACTTTTTCTAGTTTTTTTTACTGACCGCACAGCGTTCTGTTCTGTACTATTTCTATTTAGCTAGAAGTGGCTAAATCTTGTTTCATACTACGCATGTCATTTCATTCTCCTCTCACAGTCATTATTTGTGGGGGGCTAATCCATCCTTTGGGGATTTTCTCTGAGGCAAGATAGTTTTCCTGCTTCTATCTTTAGGGGTAGTTGGCTCTTAGGCTGTGACGAGATGCCTAGGCCGAGTTAGGAGCATTCCACGGCTGATTCTAGTGTTGTGTTGAGCTTAGGGACTGCGGTCAGTATAGTTGCCACCTGCTCAGAGCTAGACGCATGTCGCTCCCTAATCACCAGATCATAACACAAAACCCAGGGATAGTTAGATAAATGTGTTGAGGTGGTAGGTGGTTCATATGTTGGCAAGGCTTAGTGAGAAGCAGAGAGTAGTGTCTGAAATCCAGCTTCTTAATGACCATCAGAGTAACACTCAGCCCCCACACTTAACAACTGCAGAGTGCGTGTGGATTGATGACATTTTGAGGTTCTTCAAAACTTTGAGTACTGCACCAAGATGGTAAGTGCTGATGATGCTATAGTCAGCGTAACCATTCTGCTGCTCTGTCTATTAAAACGTTCGCTGCAGAATCTCAAAGATGAAGCTTTGAAGCAGGTGGCTATGGAGCAAGATTTTACAGTGGCTGACACCACACAGCCCAGACTCACACGATATTCTCAAACCACATTGGGTGATGACAAGGAATAGGAGGAGGAGGTGGAACAGGAGATTTTGTTCTGTGCTACAGAGGGGACTCCCAATACCAGCTTCATGCCTGTCCATCAAGGATGGCCTGAAGAGGAGAAGGATGAGGAGGCTATGCATCATGAGGAGGAGAGGATGTTAGTAGTCTGCCACACAAGGCAGAGTTCATGTCCAGATGCCTTTCCCAAGACCCTTGCGTGAAACACATTTAGTCCAACATGAAATACTGGCTGTGCACCTTTCTTGACCCACGGTACAAGGAGAAATTTGCTTCTCTCATGTCAGAGGCAGGTGTGCCATTTTCAGTGCATGTATGCCAGAGGGCCGTTGTGGAAGACTTGATAAAAAGATTACCCTCAGACAATGCTGCTGGCAGAGTAACAGGTTCTTTTCACCCACATGGATTACAGGGGAGGGCCACGCACACCTGTTGCAACTCTCCACCAACTGACACATTTTCATGAGACCGTCACATCAGCAAAGGATATCTGTGGGTGTAACTATGAGGAGGAGGAAGAAGCTGACCAAGATGGTGAAGAACTACTTAAGTGAACATACCAGCGTCCTTCCTTATTCTTCAGTTCAAATGCGGAGTAATGAAGATTATTGCCCCAGCTAAATTATCACATAAGATTATCTGTACCCGGATTGAGCCAGTGGCACAACTGCTAGATAAAAACATGCTTTTTTTAAACCAATAGAAAATTATGTTTTTTTTTCAATCGGCTTGCTGACACACTCCAAATGCGGAGTAATGAAGATTATTGCCCCTGCTAAATTGTCATGCACGATTATCTGTACCCAGATTGCACCAGTGGCACAACTGCTAGACAAATATTAGGTATTTTAAGTGGAAAATAGCAGAGAACTGCAGCATGTACTTGCAATGATGAGAACACCCAGGTGCCTGCCTTTCACCCTCCCTCCTATTAAATCTCTCCCTACTTAAATCCCCACCTAACAAACAAGTAATCTCTTGACAATCTTCACCTCTTAAAAGAGATTTTTGGAATAAATAACGCTCACTATAACTCTCCCTAAGCTACTTTCACTCTCCCTATGCTGAAACTACGCTCTCCCTATGCTGTTTCCGACTGCAATGTGTGCAAGATGGCACCGGCAGGCTTTAAATAGTCCCTATGATGGTGGAAGGCCAGCCAATCACAGTAATGCCACACCAAAGATGGTGCCGGCATTACGGTGATTATCAAGCCAGCCCAGCATGTTCATTGGTTGCAAATAAAGCGCCAAACATGCTGGGCGGATCACTCGAATATACCAAGGCAAATACCTAATTACTCGCCGAGCAACAAATAGCCCGAATACTGTACTATTTATGTGAGTAACGAATAGTGCCAAATGCATTCACTCATCACTAATAATGAACATAAAATTAGAAAAAACAGCACAGTTAAGAGGTAGGGTGCAGACGCCTCACAGGTACATACCAGTCCTAGTAAATACTTTTCCAAAAAAGTTGAGGAAGCACGCCAAATCCAAAGTTATAAAGTGCCTTTTAATAGCCCATGTGGCGACGTTTCGGTCCTGGGTACAGATCTTTCTCTTCGGCTTGAGAAAGGTCTGTACCCAGGAGTGAAACACCCCCACATGGGCTATTTAAAGGCACTTTATAACTTTGGATTTGGTGTGCTGCCTCAACTTTTTTGGAAAACAAATAATGAACATATCTACAATTCCCCTTTATTGTAATACAGATATTACTCCATAGTACATAAGCTCGAAGTCCCCCCCACCCCTTTTACTGTGCTACAGTATCTATACTTTGTCTCCAGCTCTTTGGCAGAGAAATATATTTCCTTTTTCGCTATAATATAATAAAAATCATTATACTATAGTAGATTAAGAAATACATTTCTCTAAAGCTTACATAAAGCATTAGGCTTTTACCTGAATATCAATATAGTAGTTCTGCAAAAATAACCTGAGAGATCTCCTAAAGGACCTCATACATATTAAAACAGTCTTTTTGTAACCAGATGACCATTTAATGTGTATTAGTGCCTCCTGTCCTGACAGATAATGTTGTGGAGAGAAGGATCAGGCATAATAAATTTCAACCATCTTTAGTTCATGTGGAAGATTTGCCCCTGTCTGACATGTCTAGCAGCAGTTTTCTCCACTGTCTCCATAAAAAAAAAACATTCATTTTTGGGACAACTAAGAATGCTTATGTTTGGAGGTGGTCAGAAGAGTCAGGTACCGACCAACCGAGTAATCGGCCAACATCAATCTACAGTTTATGGACATCATAAGACATGAAAGATGTTAAGTCCTAAAGAAGCTGGATATCCAGTTGTGTGAAAAAGTGTTTGGCCCCTTCCTGATTTCCTATTCTTTTGCAAGTTTGTCACACTTGAATGTTTCAGATCACCAAACAAATTTAAATATTAGACACAAGTAAACACAAAATGCATTTTTATATGAAGGTATTTTTTATTAAGGGAAAAAGAAAAAATTATTGTAAAAAATTGATTGCCCTCTAAACCTAATAACTGGTTGAGCCACCCTTAGGAGAAACAATTACAATCAAGGTTCTGCGATAACTGGCAATGAGTCTTTAACACCACTCTGGAGGAGTTTTTGCCTACTCATCTATGCAGAATTGCTGTAATTCCGCCACATTGGAGGGTTTCCGAGCATGAACTGCCTTTTTGAGGTCATGACACAGCATCTCAATCAGATTAAGGTCAGGACTTTGATTAGGCCACTCAAAAGTCTTAATTTTGTTTTCTTAAGCCAGTCAGAGGTGGACTTGCTGGTGTATTTTGGATCATTGTCCTGCTGCATAATCCACGTGTGCTTCAGCTTGAGGTCACGAACAGATGGGTGGACATTCTCCTTCAGGATTTTTTGGTGGACCGTAGAATTAATGGTTCCTTTTACCACAGCAAGTCTTCCAGGTTCTGAAGCAGCAAAACAGACCATCACACTACCGCCACCATATTTTACTGTTGGTATGATGTTCCTTTTCTGAAATGCTGTATTATTTCTCTGCCAGATGTAATGGGACATATACCTTCCAAAAAGCTCAACTTTAGTCTCGACAGTCCACAGAGTATTCTCCCCAAAGTCTTGGGGATCATCAAGATGTTTTCTGACAAAACTGAGACAAGCCTTTATGTCGTTATTGCTCAGCAGTGGTTTTCGTCTTGAAACTCTGCCATGCAGGCCATTTCTGCTCTGTCGCTTTGTTAGGATAGAGTCTTGAACACTGACCTTAACTATGGCAAGTGAGACTTGCAGTTCTTTGGATATCATAGTGGTGCCTTTTGTTAATTCTTGGAAGAATCAATGGGGCGCTCCTGGGGTAATTTTAGTTGGCTGGCCACTCCTGGGAAGGTTCACCATTGTTCCATATTTCGCCATTTGTATTTAATGGTTCTCACTGTGATTAGCTGTAGTCCCAAAACTTGAGAAATTACTTTATTACCCTTTTCTAGACTGATAGATCTCAATTACTTTGTTCCTCATTTGTTCCAGAATTTATTTGGATCGCAACATGATGCTCTTGGTCTTCTTCACTTTTTCAGGCAAGTCCTATTTAACCCCTTTCTGACCTCGGACGGGATAGTACGTCCGAGGTCAGATCCCCTGCTTTGATGTGGGCTCCGGCGGTGAGCCCACAACAAAGCCATGACATGTCAGCTGTTTTGAACAGCTGACATGTGCCCGCAATAGCGGTGAGTGGAATCGCGATCCACCGGCCGCTACTAACTAGTTAAATGCCGCTGTCAGCGGCATTTCACTACCGCTTCCGGCCGCCCGGCCGGAAATGCGCTCATCGCCTCATCGTCTCCTTGAGACCTCTATGGTTACTGATTCCGGCTTGCTGTGAGTGCCACCCTGTGATCGGCGCTCATAGCAAGCCTGTAATTAAGCTACATAGGAGCGATCTGATGATCTATGCTATGTAGCAGAGCCGATCAGGCTATGCCAGCTTCTAGCCTCCCATGGAGGCTATTGAAGCATGGCAAAAGTAAAAAAAAAATGTTTTAAAAAATATGAAATAAATAAGAAAAAAAATAAAAGTTTAAATCACCCCCCTTTCGCCCCATTCAAAATAAAACAATAAAAATAAAATAAATACATATTTGGTATCGCCGCGCTCAGAATCGCCCGATCTATCAATAAAAAAAAAGATTAACCTGATCGCTAAACGGCATAGCAAGAAAAAAGGGTGAAACGCCGAAATTACGTTTTTTTGGTCACCGCGACATTCCATTAAAATGCAATAACGGGCGATCAAAAGAATGTATCTGCACCAAAATGGTATCACTAAAAACGCCAGCTCGGCACGCAAAAAGTAAGCCCTTACCCGACCCCAGATCACGAAAAATGGAGACGCTATAGGTATCGGAAAATGGCGCAATTTTTTTTTTTTTTTTAGCAAAGTTTGGAATTTTTTTCACCACTTACATAAAAAATAAGCTAGACATGTTTGGTGTCTATGAACTCGTAATGACCTGAAAAATCATAATGGCAGGTCAGTTTTAGCATTTAGTGAAGCTAGCAAAAAAGCCAAACAAAAAACACGCATGGGATTGCACTTTTTTTGCAACTTCACCGCACTTGGAATTTTTTTCCCATTTTTTAGTACATGACATGGTAAAATCAATGATGTCGTTCAAAAGTACAACTCGTCCCGCAAAACATAAGCTCTCACATGGCCATATTGATGGAAAAATAAAAAAGTTATGGCTCTGGGAAGGAGGGGAGCGAAAACGAACACGCAAAAACGGAAAATCCCAAGGTCATGAAGGGGTTAAGTGATTTATTGATTGTGAACAGGTGTAGCAGTAATCAGGCCTGCATATGGCTAGGTAATTTGAACTTAGGTTCCCAAAGATGTGATAAGATACAGTTCATTTATGTTTTAAGGGAGAGGGGCAATCATTGTTTCAGGCAGGGCACTGTAGGTTTGGATTTCTTTTTCCTTAATAATAAGGACCTTAATTTTAAAACTGCATTTTGTATTTACTTGTGCTATATTTGTCTAATATTTAAATTTATGTGGTGATATGAAACATTTAAGTGCAACAAAGATGCAAAAGAATAGGAAATCAGAAAGGGAGCAAACACTTTTTCACATAACTGTATAATGTATCATTCAGTAAAAAGCTAAGAGGAAGGCATAATACACTGCAGCGCAATGGATTCTATGTCCAAGTACCCTTGAAGTACTAATGAATATTGTTATTTAAGAAAATGTTTAAAAAAATGCAAGTAAAAAACATAAGAATCTCAATCATAGCAATAAAAAGTGATTATAAGGAAAAAAAATCTCTAATATTGCCGTCACAGTATCTATTTCTATAAAAAACATAAAACCATTACATTACTTATCCCATACAGTAAACGCTACAACAAAATAATGTCAGAACTGTTGTTTTATTCATTCTGACTCATAAAACTCTAGCAAAAAAAAAAAGATTAAAAAGTGATATGTAACTCAAGCTCGTAACAATAAAAACTACTAAACTAATACTACAAAAAATAAGCCTGCATACAGCTCTGTTGACAGACAAATAAAAATAATTATATATGTTTTAATATGGTGAAGAGACACATAAAATAATTATTTTAAAAACTGTTTTATTGTTAAAAAATAGAAAAAAAATACATTTGGTATCAGCAAATCTGTAATGACTGCAGAATTAGGAGGTAACATATTATTTTGCTGCTTCGTGAGCAGCACAAAATTTAAAGCATTAGTAAAGAAGTTGCTGAATTGGTAGGTTTTCCTTTCCCATTTCTACCTAGTAAGAGTTTATAAAAGTTAATCAATTACACTGGTCTACAAAAAAAAAATTTCTGGCATGGACTTTAAGAACAGTTTTAGACTAATTTGAGGGTGCTGAATTCAAATCTGATCTTATAATTTCTCTATCACATCACGTTTTTGCGCTACAGGTATATAGCCCATTTTCAAGAATTCCATGATAAATATAAGTAGTGTATGAAAAGTGCCGGTTCACTAAGGCCAATTTAGTTTTCATTTAGTCTCCCAATAAATGTGAGAATATCTTTGTTTTCTTTGAACATGCAGAATTCCCATTTGTTATGATAACACCCTTGTTTTCTGTGCTACTGGGACAGTGGAGCTACAGCAGAGCATTGGGTGAAAATTGAATGGCCTCAGTGACAGAGTTTGGCATCTGGCGATAAGGCCGGGTTCACATTGCATTAACAGCAGCCCGTTCAACACATATGTTAATGGGCTGCTGTTAACGCAAGTGCCGGTATGGCAGCGCGCTAGCGCACATAGAGCATCTGCTAGCTCTATCTGCACTAGCGGTGACGGACCCGGAAACGCTGCAGCCCGCGTCTCGGCGTCCGTCACTCAATGATGGCACATCGCTAGCGCACGCCCATTGTGGCCGTGCGCTAGCGATGCGTCCGACATTGGATTCAATGGTGGCGTTAACGGACTGCGTTACACTGCGTTATGCCGCGGTGTAATGTAGTCCATCTAACGTATGGGTTTAACGCAATGTGAACCCAGCCTAAAGGCCCTGTCACACATAGCGACGCTTAAGCGATCCCGACAATGATACGACCTGTCCGGGATCGTTGCTGCGTCGCTATGAGATCGCTGGTGAGATGTCAAACAGAGCGATCTTCCCAACGACGCAGCAGCGATGCGGCGACCTGTAGCGACCTGTACAACGATGTCGTTGGTCGTTGTGACCCTGTCCCATGGCTGCTATGATAACGATACAGACCTCGATGAGGGATGTCTTGTGTGATGTTGTAGTCACACAGGTGTGCCTTTGCGTTGCCTTTTCCGCCCCCATTCAGTTAATTGGTGGTCGCTACTGCGTTCTGATTGGTCGGCGGCCTAGCCATATGAGGCGACATGATAGCTCTTCCGTCCTTTGTTCCTTGAGCGCGTGGTGGATTGCAGATCGTTGTAGAGTTCTCCGGCCTGCGACTTATATTCGTTTCTATTCTTCAACGGTTCTTCGGATATCTATACTTTGTGCACGGTAGGTATCATTTGGGGTCTCAAATGCGTTTCCATTCCCTTTCCATTCCCTTGGCACCTATTAATCTGCTATCTTTGCTCTGGAAGTAGGGAGGGAGTGCTTTGTTGGTATCTGTGTATATATACTTTAGCACATGGAGCCATTTTAGGTAGTCTCGTGGGCACAGAGTGACCGCAGACAGGGTTACTAGGTCTTATTTTTTAAATAATAAATTTGGCTCTATGCCGGTTCCATTTGCATGGCAGGGGTACACAGGCAGCATTGGTGTGGTCAGTGGAGGACTATTGGAAGGAGGGACTGCAGACTGGCAGAGATTATTAGCAGTCCAGGCGCATTGTTCTCTATTTTACATTCACAGTAGTGTGGCTCATACATAACTCTTTTCAAAATGTTGTTTAAAATTTTCCATATATGCTCACTGTATGCTATTCTTTCTTTCAGATGTCTTTCAATACCGAGGAATTTGTACGGGAATTGATTGAGATGTATCGATCCCTGCCCTGCCTTTGGCAGATTAAATCCGCTGACTACAGCAACAGAAATAAGAAGAGGGAGGCATTTGCCAAACTTGTTGCTCTGTTTAAGCAGCATAACCCCAGCGAGAAGGTGGATGAGAGTGTAGTCCGGAAAAAGATCCAGGGTCTACGCACAGTTTATAAAAAGGAGCTCAACAAGGTGGTGAGGTCAAAGAAGTCTGGTGCCGCCACAGACGAGGTTTATGTGCCATCGTTATGGTACTTTGACTTGCTTGGCTTCGCCCGTGACCAGGAGCTCCCGCGCACAATGGCATCTTCAATGCGGCAGACCCTGGATGAAGACCCTGTGATCCCGACTGACACCCCTGTTGGAGATGTAAGTACCTTCTTTGCTTGCTTCCCTGTAAAAAGCTTTAAAACTTGGTCTCTCATGCCATAGTCGAGTAGAAAATAGTAACTAAGTTTTTCCCTCTTTTATTATGCTGCATTTTCTCCAAGTTATCCCTTCCACTTCAGATAAGTACAATCCTTAACTTTTTTGCCCCACTCAGTGCTCATACCGTTGAATGAAAAAATCCTATCCTGTACTACTAGTTCCTCCACTTAATTCTAAATTTTCTGTTCCTGCAGCAAGATCGGCATGATGATCTGTCCACCCCGACCAGTGAGGACCTGCTGGGAGATGAACCAAGCCGGGCGGAGGCTACTGACAGATCTAGTGAAGACCCTGCACCCTCAACCCCCTACACAGCTTATGTACCACGGCGGATTGACAATGGTCGTAGAAGAAAGGACACCGTGTCACCATCAACAGAGTTGGTCACTTTGGCAAAGCAAATGTTAAGCCAGCAGAGCAACAGTACCGTGGACAGCTTTGCCAACTTTGCCGCTGATCGGCTAGGGAAGCTGCAAGACACACAAAGGATCCACGCCGAAAGGGTGATTTTTGAAACTTTAAGCAAAGCAGCAGCGGGTCAGCTAGATGAAAGTTCAAGTGTGCACAGTTTTATGGACCGTGATCCTTGTTCATGGCAGCCAATGAATGAAACGCCTGAGGCAATGCGTGGCACACCAGCACACCGTCAATTTAGATCTCATCCGAACATGCCGCTTGCCCCTCCACCACAATATCCCAGGTTTTCCCATTCTTTTCTTGGGCAATTATCATCTCCGCCCAGCCAATGATTTTTGAATGGTGAAAACCATTATGAAGAACTATAGTTCCATTTAATATTTCGGGTTATAAGTATAATTGTTGTATAGTTAAGTTATTTTATATTAAAGAGTTAAATTTAAATGTTACTTTATGTTAAAAATTGTTATAAATAAAATTGTTTTGATAATTCAAACTTGCAGCCTGCTTTACTGCTTTACTGAATTCAGCATATAGTTATTTGCAGGTCTAGTAGGCGGGGTAATGGGCTGGGTGCATGTATACAGATGCATACATATAATCAGTGTGCGTGATGAAACATGTTTGTTGTTTTTAACAAAGCGTACACATCAGGGGATATAAACTGTTATTTTGTTTTATAAACAATATTAAGATACCAACAACCTAATAAGTACAAAACCATCAACAACAAAAAAAAAAATTAATGGCTGCCGCTCTGCTGTTGTGCAGCCACAAAACGAGCCAGCATCACTCCGTGCTGTTTGACTTGCTCAGCCAGTGTCCCCTGTGTCGCCATCATCCTCCTGTGTGATGCCTGGAGGTCCTCTAATGTTGGGATTTCTATGGAGGGAATGGTAAAACTTAGTTTGTACATGCATCTAACCATCATGTACGTGTTTGTTATTTAACACTTACGGTTTCCGGGTAAATCGGGTGAGGAAGAACTAAGGGACCACCCGGATCCTCTGGCATCACCGCCTAGGGAAAGATACAACACTTCATAGTACACGACAGTCCTATCCTTTACGAGTTGTATGGACCTTTTTTTTGAAGTGCAAAAATTACCGGGGGACAAGGCTTCACCCATGTCACGGAGTGATGCTGGCGACCCTGTTGGTGACGAGCCTGTCGTTGACTCCTGCTGGGGCTCCGGGTCTGCTGTTGCTGGAGAAAAAAAAAATTATTACATTATTACATACCTGAGGTGCTGCACTGTAATTACTGTTGTAACAAATGTGCCGCAATATACTGGGCCGTATTTTGGGTCATATGATCAGGGGCCTCATTTGTATGCAGGACTGTGCAGTGCCGGGTGTGCACGAGGAGGAGCACAGGGCGTAGCCGGGTGTGTACGAGGCGTGCGGAGCCGAGCCTGGTATGTATGAGGCATGCGGAGCCGAGCCTGGTGTGTACGAGGCATGCGGAGCCGAGCCGGGTGTGTACGAGGCGTGCGGAGCCGAGCCGGGTGTGGACGATGCGTGCGGAGCCGAGCCGGGTGTGGACGAGGCGTGCGGAGCAGATCCTGGTGTGTACGACGCGTGCGGAGCAGAGCCTGGTGTGTACGAGGCATGCGGAGCCGAGCCGGGTGTGTACGAGGCGTGCGGAGCCGAGCCGGGTGTGGACGAGGCGTGCGGAGCAGAGCCTGGTGTGTATGAGGCGTGCAGAGCAGAGCCTGGTGTGTACGAGGCATGCGGAGCCGAGCCGGGTGTGTACGAGGCGTGCGGAGCCGAGCCGGGTGTGTACGAGGTGTGCGGAGCAAAGCCTGGTGTGTACGAGGCGTGCGGAGCAGAGCCTGGTGTGTACGAGGCGTGCAGAGCCGAGCCGGGTGTGTACGAGGCGTGCGGAGCAGAGCCTGGTGTGTACAAGGCGTGCGGAGCAGAGCCTGGAGTGTACGAGGCGTGCGGAGCCGAGCCGGGTGTGTACGAGGCGTGCGGAGCAGAGCCGGGTGTGTACGAGGGCAGCAGAAACACTAAAAACGATCGTGGCCATATACTATGCTAACCTATCTTAACAACACTCACCACGATGTGGAAGGCTCTGTGACCGGATGCTGGCTAGGCGCTCACTGGACCTGTACTGCAGATCCGCCAGCTTCTTCCGGATCTCGGTACTGGAGCGCTGCACTCCAAATCTCTGGGCTAGGCCCCGACTGATCCTCCGCAGCACAGCCTGCTTATGGAGGACGGGATGTCCTTGGTGATTATGACACCCATAATCACGGGCATCTACCTCAGTTATTAGGTAACGCACTTCTGCGTCACCCCAAGGCGTTGCACGACGCCTGGCCGCCATTTTGCCGCCACTAGTTAAAAGCAAGGCCGCAGCACTGTCCTTTAACCCGCCCACAACGCATCAGCACCGTAAACCACGCCCACGACGCATCAACGTCACCGCGGTTATTAGAGGACGCTACTGCGTTCGCGAAGGAAGCGGCCTGTATTGTAATCTCCAGGTCACACCGAAGACGCTACTGCGTTCTGAATGTGACGCATTATCAATACAGCGTCTCCGGTTGCACTGGAAGACTGGAGTGTTGGTGGTTTCATGTATGGATATGTATTAATGTTTAGATAGGTATTTATATTTGTATGTCTGTGAGTATGTATGTGTATATGTAGGTATCTGTGTAGATTTCAATGTTGATGTATATGGATGTATCTGTATACATAGGAATACACGTATGTATATACGGGCCCTTACTGCAGAAAGAATGAGAAACAAAGCTTTTTAAAAGTAAAACAAACAGTTTATTAGACACATCAGTACAATAAGTAAAACAGTGTATAAATGTCAGTAGTATCCCACTATAAGTTCTGATGCTGCCAAGTAACAGCACCAGGACCGTTAAAATATTGGCAGTAGTTGTCTCGGCAGGTCTTCGCATCGTGGGTGTTTCTGCCAGGTAACAATGGTTGAAGGCCTGCAATTGCGGGATCATTTGCGCGCCATTCACCGAGCTGCACTTCCCCATTTACTAGGCCCACAGAGTCCATGAAGCCAGGTGGACTGTACGCCAAAGCATCGCGACGGCGAAGGAAGTTGTGAAGCACACAACAAGCCAAAACAACAGAGTCTATCGATTCAAGCTTCATGTTAATAGGCGTGTGAAAAACTCTGAAGCGATTAGCCATGATACCGAATGCATTTTCTACAACCCGACGTGCCCTTGACAAACGGTAATTGAAAATTCTTCTTTCCTCTGTTAGACTTTTTTGGGGAACGGTTTGATAAGATTGGGATGAAGCGGGAAGGCCTCATCACCGACAAAAACAAAATTAAGGTTGCCTCTAGTCTCAGAGTTGGGAGGCAAGTGAAGTTCACAGTTGTTCAAACGCTCTCCAAAGAGTGTGTGCTCTAAAACGCCACCATCGGAAACCCTTCCGTTCATGCCAACATATACATTTATAAATTCATAATTCGCGTTAACAAGGGCCATCAGGATGATGCTGAAATAGCCCTTATAATTAAAGAAGTAGGATCCGCTGTTCGGTGGTTGACTGATCCGGACATGTTTCCCGTCCAAAACCCCACCACAGTTTGGGAACTGCCAAAGCTGCTCAAAATCGGAGGCAATCTTTTTCCATTCCTCCTCCATGTTGGGAAACTGCATGTAGCTACGTAGACTGTGGAAAATCGCATCACATGTCTCTGGAATTAGAACGCTGAGCAGGGTCCTTGAAATGGCTGAAGAAAAATGCAAGTCTTGCAGCGAGCGCCCGGTGGCCAGGAATCGCAGCGTGACTGCCAATCTTTCATCGGCCGGGATGGCAGCACGCATCACTGTATCCTTCCGTTGAATCAGTGGAGTAATTCTTTCCAGTAAATGTTTGAAGGATTCCTCAGACATCCGCAGATAGTTGCGGAAATCATGAGGATTCTTATCCTGAAGCTCTCTTACAAGTTGCATGTGGGACAAATCAGACCTCTTCTGCAGCCATTCTCTGGTCCACATGCGACGCTTTCGTTTGGAACGCCTCTCTTGCATCCGGGCCTCATCTTGCTGCCGAGCTTCCTCAACCAGCAATGCAGCAAACACAACAGCACACTGCGCATTGTTCATGATGCTGCACACTGAAACACATAAAAGAAAAAGATGAGAAAGTTAATAAATAAAAAAAAAAACTCAATTCCGTTACCATGCATGACAGAAAACATGCTGTATGGGTGTGCAAGTACAAGACCCCCTAAAATAGCAGCCCGTGTAAAAGTATATGTACACAGATAGCAGACAAGCCCTCACTCCATCCCTCCACCCCTCCACAGCAATGATAGCAGGAAATTATTTTTAGGTGCCCTATAAAAAAATTTAGGGGAAAATGAAAACGCACCTGCGACCCCAAACAATACCTACCATACACAATGTATAGTTGTCAGAAGAATCCTTGCAGAACAGATTATCAAAATGGAAGAGGAGTCGCAGGCCGGAGAACTCTACAACGTTCTGCAATCCACCACGCGCTCAGGAACAAAGGACGGAAGGGCTATTATGTGTCGCCTCATAGGCATGGCCGCAAACCAATCAGAACGCAGTAGCGACCACCAATCGGAACAGAATGGGCGCGGAAAAGGCAACGCAAATGCACGTCTATATGTCAGTGTCTGAGTCGTCAATGAGGTCGTTGGTAAGGTGTCAAACAAAGTGATGTGTGTTCCCCAGTGGGACCTCAACGATCAAAAAATGGCCCAGGCCATTCCGACATGACCAGCGATCTCACAGCAGGGGCCTGATCGCTGCTATGTGTCACACATAGCGAGATCGCTGCTGAGATCGCTGTTGCGTCACAAAACTTGTGACTCAGCAGCGATCTCGCTAGCGATCTTGCTATGTGTGACGGGGCCTTAAGAATGTCATCCATGATCCTCTAGTGGATAGGAAGGACATTGTCTTTCCTCCCTTACAGATAAAACTTGGATTGATGAAGCAGTTCGTCAAAGCTCTCAATCACAGTGGAGAATGCTTTAACTGTATATGTTCAACTTTTCCTGGTCTTAGTGAAGAGAAGAAAAAGGCTGGAATATTTGATGGACCTCAAATAAGAACACTTATGAGAGACCCAAATGTTATCACATCAATGAATGAGACAGAAGAAAGAGCTTGGAATGCATTTTGTAATGTGGTGCAGAATTTTCTAGGGAATAAGAAAGCAGACAACTATGAAGAGATTGTTGAAGAGCTACTGATGAGTGTGCGAAATCTTGGATGTAGAATGAGTATCAAGATTCACTATTTACACAGCCATTTGGATTTTTTTCCAGAGAACCTTGGGGATGTGAGCGAGGAACAAGGGGAGCGTTTTCATCAGGACATTAAAACAATGGAAGAACGGTATCAAGGTCGGTGGGACTCACATATGATGGCTGACTATTGTTGGAGCTTGATGAGAGACAACCCAGAAGCTGAACATCACAGAGCAGCCAAGAAAAGAAAGTTCAAATAACTGGCATTTGTCATTCATCTGTGTGCCATATATATACCGTATATACTCGAGTATAAGCCGAGATTTTCAGCCCAAATTTTAGGGCTGAAAGTGCCCCCCTCGGCTTATACTCGAGTCACGGTAGCGGTGGGGTCGGCAGGTGAGGGGCTGAGGGCGCTGAGGTATACTTACCTAGTCCCAGCGATCCTCGCGCTGTCCCTGCCGTCCCACGGGCTTCGGCGCTGCAGCTTCTTCCTCTCTTCAGCGGTCACGTGGGACCGCTCATTACAGAAATGAATAAGCGGCTCCACCTCCCATAGGGGCGGAGCCGCTTATTCATTTCTCTAATCAGCGGTGCCGGTGACCGCTGATAGAGAAAGAAGCTGCAGCGCCGAAGACAGGAGGGGACAGCGCGAGGATCGCAAGGACTAGGTGAGTATGTTATATTCACCTGTCCTCGTTCCAGCCGCCGGGCGCCGATCCATCTTCCCGGCCGGCGCCTCCATCTTCCCGGCGTCTGCGCTCTCTGACTGTTCAGGCAGGGGGCGCGATGACGCATATAGTGTGCGCGGCGCCCTCTGCCTGATCAGTCAGAGCAGAGACGCCGGGAAGATGGAGGCGCCGGAACGAGACGCCGGGAGCTGCAATCAAGGGAGGTGAGTATGTGTTTTTTTTTTTTTATTGCAGCAGTAGCAGCGGCAGCACAGATTAATGTGGAGCATCTATGGGGCACAGTGAACGGTGCAGAGCACCGTATAAGGCACAGCTAGGGGGCACAATGAACGGTGCAGAGCACCGTATAAGGCACAGCTAGGGGGCACAGTGAACGGTGCAGAGCACCGTATAAGGCACAGCTAGGGGGCACAGTGAACGGTGCAGAGCACCGTATAAGGCACAGCTAGGGGGCACAGTGAACGGTGCAGAGCACCGTATAAGGCACAGCTAGGGGGCACAGTGAACGGTGCAGAGCACCGTATAAGGCACAGCTAGGGGGCACAGTGAACGGTGCAGAGCACCGTATAAGGCACAGCTAGGGGGCACAGTGAACGGTGCAGAGCACCGTATAAGGCACAGCTAGGGGGCACAGTGAACGGTGCAGAGCACCGTATAAGGCACAGCTAGGGGGCACAGTGAACGGTGCAGAGCACCGTATAAGGCACAGCTAGGGGGCACAGTGAACGGTGCAGAGCACCGTATAAGGCACAGCTAGGGGGCACAGTGAACGGTGCAGAGCACCGTATAAGGCACAGCTAGGGGGCACAGTGAACGGTGCAGAGCACCGTATAAGGCACAGCTAGGGGGCACAGTGAACGGTGCAGAGCACCGTATAAGGCACAGCTAGGGGGCACAGTGAACGGTGCAGAGCACCGTATAAGGCACAGCTAGGGGGCACAGTGAACGGTGCAGAGCACCGTATAAGGCACAGCTAGGGGGCACAGTGAACGGTGCAGAGCACCGTATATGGCACAGCTAGGGGGCACAGTGAACGGTGCAGAGCACCGTATAAGGCACAGCTAGGGGGCACAGTGAA